>NW_024351073.1:4453543-4774411 GCF_902729225.1 Pteropus medius
CAAACAGAAGTAACAATAAGAAATCTGCACCTGCACCCCACCCCGCCTGGTTTATTTGTTTGTTTGTTTGTTTATCTATCTATCTATCTATCTATCTATCTATCTATTTATTTATTTATTTTTGAAGAAGAAAAGGTCTTTAAAAAGGGTTGTATTATATTCTTTTGTCTCTCAGTTTTCCGGATCTCCCTGACCCCCACATGAACATCTCTAAACATTCCTGTGAAAGTTTGTCAGTTTGTCAGATCCTTTTCTGAATAGGGTTTAAAGCAGGATGAAAGGAACAGAAGCCAGGAGGCCCTGGGGATGGGGTGGGGAAGGGGCCATCCTGAGAGACAAAATACAAAAAGGGGAGGGATTTACATTGGGCCAGATCAATTGTACTGTTCTGTGAACAGTGTAATTAGGGGACAAGGTACACACAATCCTTTGGTTAATCAATAATGCAGGAAAAGCCTGTGCATGTTGCAGGGGGGTGAGTGGGTAAGTGGGGGGGGGTGGTTATTTGGGTGGAGGGGGTACTGTGTTTATTAGCAGGGAGGGAATGGTGTGGAGGAATGCTACATACACTCAGAATATCTCCTGTAAATAAGCCCCTGGCCCAGTAGGAAGGAAGTGGCTATCAGAGAATGAGTAATGATCAAAGTTACCCTGGAACATCTTTGTGCCTGAGATGAAGTTGACACTAACTTAAATATGTAAGAATCTTCTATGTGGTTTTCTCAAATGCTAGATGGTCTTATTCTTTAGTCTAAGAACTAAAGAATTTAGCTAAAAATAGTGAATTCTTCTAAAGACAGAATTCTTAGCCAGCAGAGAAGTATATACCTTCAACAGAATATGCTGGGTTTCTCTTTAAATGACTTAATTTTACACCTGGGAATGAGAGGAAATGTGAAAATAAGATTAGGTTGAGTGATATGCAATATTTACTTTGGACGACAAAGCTAGATAGCTCTAAAACAGTTTCTATCTTGAGTTTTGTGCATATATATGGTTTTGTAATTTCTTTCTGTGTGGCTGAACCAATCAGCAGATATGAAAATTCAGCTTTCACCTTGTCACTCATCCTGATGAGAAAGATCTAAAGGTTTTCTAGCTGCTGTTAAATCAAGCATACTGCCCTTTCTTGCTCGCAGCATCTTCCATACTCTGGCCATGAATTTACTCAACCTCATTTCCCATGATTCCACAGCAGCAACTTCTGCTTCAGTCTTGGTCTTCTCATAGTCTCCTAAAAACACACTTCTTTCCATTTCCCATTCACATCCTCTTCTTGTTTTCTGGCCTGTTCAGTTCCTTCCTTCAAGAACTAAGGCAAATCCTAATTTCCATGAAGACTACCTTAAGCAGTGAAGTCTTTATTCATCTCTCCTCTGAATAGCACACCATTTCTGTGACACTTATGAGACTAAGCTGTGTCTTCTTCTAGGATTCTGACAGGTCTGTGCAGATGGGTAGGTAGGTCTATTTGTGTGAAATAAAAAGATGTTGGCCAAAAGAATGGGGCTGGAGCTTCCTCATAAAGATACATACAGGTCAGAGTCAAGGCAAACAGACAAGCTTGGCGAAACCTTAGGCCTCAGAAGGAAGGAGCAGTGCTGGGTGCCTCATAGTGTCTGCCATTCCCATTTGTCTTCTGGCCCAGCTCTACCTCCAGAACTCAGGGCTGAGTCTTAGGAAGGAGTGGCTGTAAGTAAAGAGATGGTTTGTTGAAAATGTATTAAGACAATGGGGCACAAGTGACTTTTCTTTAGGATTCTATTTATAGAGTATTTTTAAAAAGGTAAAGAGAGGCATTCAAACCAAGCTTCTCATTTAGCATTCCAGTGCTGTGGTATTTTGAAGACAGCAGCCCACCTATGGGTGCAGTTCCTTAGAGAGATAGTGGTACCTGGTGGCAGTTGTGTCAGTGCCCATAAGGAAAGGTTGCCAGAAAATTGCAGGGTGCCCAGCTAAATGCAAATTTTAAGTAAAAAACAAATAACTTTTTAGTATATGTCATGCAACACTTGAGGCATAGTTAAACAAAAAAATTATCTGTTTAATAAATTCAAATTTAACTAGGTGTCATGTATTTTTATTTAGTGAATCTAGCAACCTGACTATATGGGACAATGGTGCCTGAAAGAGGTAGAAAGTCCAGTGGGGTTCGACAGTACTTGGAGGAGGGAGTCCTGATATGATAGGCAGTTGGCAGGCTTCCCTTACTGAATAAAAAGCATTGAGAAGAGAAAACCTTTCCACCCTTCCACTGGCTTCCTCTCTCTGCATCACTCATGATGTCTGGAGTGATGACAGCCATTTAGAGGCCATGGGCTATAAGCAAGAGGATGAAAAGCCAAGACACTAAGAATGACGAAGCAAAAGGTTGGAAAGAGCCTGGGTCCTTTAGGACATTCTTGCACTCTACACCCAGAAGTTTAACCTCCCCTGAGGCACACATCCACACAGGGTTGGGTTGGCTCAATACCTGAATAACACTCAAGGTCTATTAGGAAGGAAGGAGGGAATGCCTGCTGACTCGTGTATCAACAGTGTTACTAGCAATGTAAGCGGCAGCCACACAGATAAATAGTCCACCTATGTAAATTGTTTCTTTGAAGCATCAATTATTGACCACAGAACCTAAGGTTTTTAAATAGATTCACAGAAATTAGAAGTCCAGGAAAGAAAAAAAGGAAGGTATAGTGCCATAAATGTGCTAGTGTTCCCCTTTCCTTTTGTTTGTTTAAATAGATTACCAACGCGTTTAGATGCCAAGCATAACAGACATGTTAAAAAAAAAAAAGAAGAATTAAATGGATTACCTAATTCCTATGAGATCCCCACCCGAATAGCCTGTCTTCATTCACATAGGGCCACTTGATCCCCTACTACCATTACCCTCATCTCCTACTATATGTACATCCCTGCCTCAGCCACCGGAATGTGTCCTTTTCGTAGTCAGAGGGAATTTAAGGATCTATAGCTTAATAGCCTAAGTGTCGTCAACCTTACCATTTATCAGTCATTCTCTGAACTCACACTAAGCTTCAACATCTGACTGCCTACCTCTAGATCTCTCATGTTGCTTGAGACACTGTTGGGTGTTCTCTTCCCTACAGACGAAAACATCCCTAACCACAGTGAGGCAGGCGGGTCCCCGCCGCGCACGCCTAGAGCAGCTGCGCGTTCGCGACGCGCACATTGGGCGGGGCTCCCTACGCATGCTGCCGCGCGCTCTGGGCCGGCGCGGGGACGCCGCCAGGACGCGTGCACACGCCCGCGCTGCACGTCCCGACGCGATACGTCGCTGGCACCGCCCCCGCCTTGCGTCATGACTTCTGGGCGCCACAGCCGCCATCTTTCTCTCGCTGAAGTGCGGCGGCTGGGTGAAAGTCGCCGAGTGGGAGAGTGCGGAGAGTGCGGAGAGTGTGGAGAGTGTGGAGAGTGTGGAGGGTGCCGCCGTTGCCATGCCGACCCCACCGCTGCGGGTGGCTGTGGTGTGCTCCAGCAACCAGAACCGGAGCATGGAGGCACACAATATCCTAAGCAAACGGGGATTCAGTGTCCGGTCCTTTGGAACAGGAACTCACGTGAAGCTTCCAGGGCCAGCACCCGACAAGCCAAATGTTTATGATTTCAAGACCACATATGAACAGATGTACAATGATCTCCTTAGGAAAGACAAGGAACTCTACACGCAGAATGGCATTTTGCATATGTTGGACAGAAATAAGCGAATCAAGCCCGGACCAGAAAGGTTCCAAGACTGCAAGGACCTGTTCGACCTGATTCTCACCTGCGAGGAGAGAGTGTATGACCAGGTGGTGGAAGATCTGAATTCCAGAGAGCAGGAGACCTGCCAGCCGGTGCACGTTATCAACGTGGACATCCAAGACAACCACGAAGAGGCCACCTTGGGGGCGTTCCTCATTTGTGAGCTCTGCCAATGCATTCAGCACACGGAGGACATGGAGAATGAGATCGATGAGCTGCTGCAGGAGTTCGAGGAGAAGAGCGGCAGGGCCTTCCTGCACACTGTCTGCTTCTACTGACCCAGCCTGGGCCTGGCGCGCCAGCCCTTCCGAGGGACGTCTTTTTGAGCTAATTTTTGTTAATACTTTTCCTTCTTGATACTTGTTTTACTTTTAAAGCTTCTGCTCGTGGACAATAGCAGTACCCAAATGAACTGTACATATGAAATGAGAAGATATACATAAATGCGAGATTAACAACAATCGCTTGTTTTTTTAATCTCACTTTTGCTTATGAGTGGGATATTGATTGTGAAGTTTTTTTTAACCAAAAAAGAAAAAAACGGTTTATAGTACATTTTCCCCAATATTTCTGTGTCTTTCATTGTGCGTTCCTCTCCCCTATCTGGCTGGAATGTACAAATTCCTGAATAAAACAATAGGCTTTATCTTTTTTTTAAAAAAAAGAAATAAGCATTCCTAACAGAGAGAGACTGCCAGGACTTGTTCATGAGCACGCTTCAGGCGCTCTTTATTGACCTTTAGAAATGTTTTGGGGGAACTTTACAGGAAAGTTGAGTCCTAAAATATGAGGCCATGAAGAAAGTGGACCAGACATGGGTTATATTTAGCATCTTTACTGAGAAGTTAATGATACTGAATGCGAGTGAGCATCAAGCCTCCATGTGAACTTCAGCTCCTGAGAACAATGAGACTTTCCTTTTTATTTTCCTCCCACTGCATGACTCAAGTCACATTTATTAATTGACTTCATTTAATTGATTTATGGAGGCTATCCGACTTAAGCTAAACCAGGTAGGGAGGAGTTGGAAGGTGGTGTGGAGAAAAGAACATTGTGGGTTAGGAGAAGATGTAAGAACAGAGGTCCTGGAACAAGTCATTGGCACAGCATATTTTATGTATAAGGATACTATCACCTGAAAAGGATTAGTAAGAGTTTTATGACTAGAAGGAACAAATTGTACTGCTGGATGTATTGCTAGGCATTTGGGGCTGGTGCAATCTTTGAATAGTGGAGGAACGCAAGGACAGGCATATCTTAGAGAAATGCATTAGTCAGCCTGTTGGGCAGGTTAAAGTAAAGACATTGGAGGCATGGAGGCAGTTAGAAAGCTCTTAAATAGAGGAATGTGTTAGGGTGGTGGTAGGGAAGCAGGAGAGAAAGAAGTGAATCCCAGAAATAGTTCAACTGGAGAATTGGCAGAAGGCACGATAAGAGAAATGCTAACATTTGCTTGGTGCCTACTCTGTGCCAAGCACTTCACATACACTGCCCCATTTAGTTCTTGTGGGAGAGACTGACCTGTAAACATGTAACGATATTAGAATGACAATAGTTCTAATAGAGGTGTACGAGAAAGCTATTGCCACATCCAGGAAAGAGGCACAGGTCCAAGGAATGTCTTGAAAGATGAGTGGAAATTTAGCAGAAAGGGGTGAACATTCCAGACAGGTGGATGGCATGTGTGTAATAGGCACTTCTTTGGCAGAATCTTTGCTTGTGGTGTTTTCTGGAGAAGCCATCAGTACAAAAGAGTTGCTCTAACAGTGAGATATTTTCAGGCCAGGTTAAGGAGAGCTTGTTGGTGCCCTTAGACAGTACCATGTAGTTAACTGCCAATTTGGCATCTTAGAAAAACTCTAGCTAGAGCCAGAAGTGAAAACGACTCCAGAGATTCCAATTGCAAGTAATGTGCTGTGAAGCAGTGATGTGAGAAGGTGAAGTATCGAAGGTCTTTCCATGTCCTTCATCTCTCCATCCTTCCCAGGATCCTTCAGGGCCACCTGCCTCTCCCTCTCTCTTCACGCTTAACTGTTCTCCGGTCCATGCTGGGGCTATGTATATTCTGAAAACAAAGAGCCAAACAGCATCCTCTGTGTCCCTCCTCTATTCACTCTCAAGGCTGACCTTGCAGCCTCCACCTCTGCCTCCTTTCTGAATTTCACAGATTGCCCTTCTTATAGCTCCCTGTGGCTTTCTGACATTTGGTCTGGGACCCCTAGGGATGACCAGCAGAGACATCCTGCCCAAACCTGCCATCATTCAGGATGCTGTTTGCTTGCTTGTTTTTTCCACTGCCTTTGAAGATAGGCAGGAGACTTCAGACAACCCTAATATCAGGAGGGATCATCTCAGTATCAGAGAACAATGCTCCAGATGCAGGAGGAGTGGGCTGGCTACAGATAAATTCCCTCTCAGTTTCCCTTGCTTGACTGGTCAGAACCCTGCTCTGTAACACTTGGGGTGGATGAGGAGACTCTTACATCCACTTCTAAAATTTGTTCAAAAAGTTAGCACAGGTTTCCATGTTAATACTCTGATTCTGCTGCCAATTCAAACCCATTCTCAAAGAATCATAAATGTTAACATTCTCTTTATATTGCCCTTACTTCAAATAATTCCTAAGGAATGTTCTCAAATGGCACGGGACTTGGGAGTCAGGACAGCCAGGAGTCTGCAGACCTGACGTTTGATTTGGAGTCTGCTTCTCTCCATTCTGTACCCTTGAACAAGACACAAGACACCACTTTTCCGAGCCTGTTAAAGAGATGCAACAGAGTTTGCTCCCTCTTCTTAGTATTTCTATGAGAACAGGATGACATTACATACACTATAAGTATAAAATATGACTGATGTACATTATTGTATCACCAGGCAGCACACAGTAGCTAACAGCAAGGACTAGAGTCAGACTGCCAGTTTTCTCCCCTGGAAAATGAGGATACCATTGTAGTCTGAAAGCTCTGAAATCCCCAACCTCGGAACCTTAACGTTCTTTCATAAGTGGGGCACCCACATTTATTTAGGGGCAAGATTGACATGAGTGTTTTATGGTTTTTGTCTAGCCCACTTACTGTAGAAATGTCAATGTGCTTATTTACTGGGTGCTGCCCCAGTCCCTCTGGGAATCATTACATAATATGTAATATGTGCATCTTACTATTTTTCTAAAATACAAAAAATTCTGAATTGGAAACACCTTTAGACCCAAAGACTTTGGATATAGGATTGTGGGCCTTTGGAACCAAATTCACAGGGCCTCTGTGAGAATTAAGTAAATTGATTCAGGTAAAGCTCTAAGCACAGTGCCTGGCTCATCGTAGATGCACAATGAATGTTAGCTGCTCTTACTATTCCCTCTGTTACTGCAACCCTAAGTACCCTTGAACAATTTCCACCATTGCTGCAGACCCATTTCCCTATTTGTGCCTGGAACTATTAATGTCTAAAGTCCTGTGCATTCAACCACTCAGCACTTGACTCCCCTGAAGCTCCTGTCTTCCCAGCTCTCTACCAAAATGCTGTCCTAGTTTAGATTAGAGAAATGTTCCCTGTAGCCACCTCCCCTCTCTTCTCTCTGTCTTCTCAGCAATTAGTTGGTTTGCTTATAGGTGAAAGAGGCTGGAAGAGAGCTCCAGGACGTATCCCATCAGCTGGTCTCAGACTCCTAGCTCATCCTGACAAATTGCCTATGGGCTATGCACCTGGGATTCCAGGTGAGCTGTGGGTGTAGCTCTGCCCTCTTTAGAAAAGTTACTTCCACCTTCCTGGACCTCAATTTCTCATGGATAAAGCAAGACAGTCAGCCTAAATGATAGCTACATGCCTCTTAGCTCCCTTAAATCCTATCTCCTGCAATGCTGCCCTAGAGCTGTTATGTTTGCATGCGCTTTCAGTAAGGTGATATGAGAGAGAAAGTAAGGCTGCCTCTCTTCAGCTCTGAGTATGTCCATCCAGCCTCAAGAGGTACCAAATGCAAGGCACTGAAATTTTGTTATCGCAGGAAGTTAGATCCTCTTTCCCTAACTCTTTGGGCACTGAAACTATCCTGGCTGTAGGAACAAGCTCTGGGTCACCCCCTGGACAAGTTTACAGATGAATTGGACAGTCTCAAGTACAAAGAGGTACAGTCTGGTAGCGAGAGGTCTGGCCAAGGATGTCATCCATTGATTAAAGTCAGAGGCTGAGCAGCACAGTGACCAGCACTGGAAATCCAGTCCACAGACAGAAGTACCCTGCTAGTGGTGAGGGGGCTGGGTGAGAAGCAGGAAAAGGACTGTGAGGAGTGGCTAGGGCTCAGGGCAGGGCTCTAGTTCAGAGGTAGACTGAGATATGAGAGAGAGTGAGTGAAGAGAGAGAAAGGAAGACGGAAGCCTAGTACTGTGGACTGGATCATCCAAAGGTGGGGAAGAAGCACCATGACCCTCAAAACTATGGCCCCCAGGGCTCTGAGCACCAAATGCTGCCATGTTGTAGCAAGACACTGTTACATGCCAGTCTTGTCTCTCCTCTGTCCTTATGAAGAAGACCTCGCTTTTCAGAAACAATGTAATCGATTGAAAACACCAGTAACCCCAGAGTCCTAGGAATGTTTGGTAAGACATAAACAGAAATCCCTGGAAGGGGTTGTGGGAAAACTCGTTAAAGGGCTCGATTCAGCTGTCACATGCTTTTGCCCTTCATCTTTCCCACCCCGCCTTTTTTTCCTGCCTGAAATAGGCAGGATGCTGAAAGAGAAATAGCCATCTAGTGAGTGTGAAGCCCAAAACCACAAGCTAAGCTTACGGGTCTGAAAGCTGAAAAATGCCTAAGACCCTGATGGCACTGGGGGCCACTGGACTAGCCCTAGTTAGTACTGCAGCTTCCTGTCATGTGAGAAAAATAAACTCTTGTTTGGTCAATTGGCTGTGGCTGGGGTTCTGTTTTAGGCAGACAAATCCAGTTGTAACAGGCACACATATCTATGTTGCTGGATTGTTGTGAAGATTAGATGAAATACTTTAGGAGAATAAGGTAAAGCTAGCAGTCATAGCTGAGCACCCAGAATCCTGCTTTGGGAACTTGTCCTAATATTAAGCCCCTGTAGGTGGTAGAGACTTAAGCCACTGATATGTACTTTTTGTCCCCAACTTGATTAACTCAGGATTTAGGGGTGAGGGTGATCCTCGGATCACACGGGGGACGTGTTGTTAAATTCAGCTGCAAGGAAGCAGTTTAGAAAAACCAGGGGAGGCAAGGCAGAGAATGACATGTGTGGTGGCCGATTGAAAATTCATGTGCACATCTAGAAAAATTTTCTCTGCTTGTGTCCTATGAATGGTGATTCCGTAGCACCTTCTTCACATTCAGGGAATACACTTCATTTATTCATTCATCCAACACTTCCTGGGTGCCTGTATTGCATTGGGAACTGTATTAGGTTCTGGAGAGACAAAGGTGAATAAAATACAGTCCTTGGCCTCAGGTATCTTCTCTGGGTCCCAGATTTTTTTAGGAAATGGGGCCAAAAGATAAAGGGTACATTTGGGTTAAATATGAGGAAAGAAAAAGCTCTGGATACTGAAATTGCTGTCATTTTGCATCTTCTTACTGATGCTGCAAGAATAATAAACACTGGGTTTTGGAAGGTGGGGAATATTTTTAATCTAGACAGAAGTGGAAAGTTACTGGAATGCTCAGAAGTAAGCTCAATAATTATGGCTTGAGGTTAGACAAACGAGAGAGAGTTCTTAATTTCTAGCATTTCCTTGGGCTGTGAGTAAACACATAAATGGAAAATAACTAGATGGTGGAAATTTTGTTATTTACCAATGGAAAGACTTTGGGTCTTCAGTAATACCAACTGTACCACACTCTGGCCAGGTGACTAAAAACATTGGACCAGCCTGCCATTTGCCAAATAGCTTCTCCTAATTGGAGAGATATTAGGATATGCAGTGTAGATCATGCTTCCAAGTGCATGAATCCTGACTCTGTTCCTTATCATCTTGTGAGAAGCCAGGTTAATACTTGACATCACCACGTCTCAGATTCTTCATCAATAGAGGATTTAATAAGTTTTGCCAAATAAAGTTTTTATGAAGATTAAAAATACTGTGTTGTACAAAGTCTCAACACAGAATTAGAGCTCAGAGCACTTTAACTATGGGGAAAGTGAGATGGGAATGAGAATCTTTTCTCATAGGGATCATTTGGGCTGGAGCCACTTTACCCTCAAACAGAACTCATGTCATCTCTATCCAGACATGTCTCAAAAGACCCCAGAGCCAGTTCAACCTCTGTTCTCCCAAATTCTGTCCCAATTACCTTCAAGCTGCTGGAGAATGTGGGGCTCTCCAATTATTTAAATAAATAGCTGCATATAGTGGTGCTGAAATGTTCATTGCTAAGGATGGACATGGGGGCAACTCTGGATGGTCTGTGAAATAAGTCCAGTGTCTCATGAATCTGCTGTGTGAGGCTAGTTTAGGGTTTTGACAAAAGTCCTCCCTATCTAAAGACATTAGTTTCTTCATCTCTAATGGAAGTGACTGTCCTGACCTCATGTGATAGTGGAGGGAATTCAATCAAATAACAAGCATCTAGCATGATGACTGGGAGTAAGTAGGAAATCAGTATTTCTCCTCCCTTCCCCCACAACCTTGCCCTGGTCTTATACTGCTTTCAACACAAAAAGTACTACTGTCAAAGTGCTAACATGTGCAGGAGAAATATGGAAATCCACTCTTAGCAACTTATATTTTAGTTGCAATTGATTTATCATCTCCTAGCTCAGTTCTTCTCAACCCTAGTGCACATTAGAATTATGGTAGAATTTTAGAAATTATTAATATCTAGCTTCTACTCCCTCCTCTAAGAGAATCTGACTTAATTCATAGCTCCTTGAAAGAATGAGCACCCCCTGGGTTTTAATTTGTTCCTCTGTAATTGAAAGCAGAAAGGTAGAGTAACTTACCACATGTTGCACAGCTTGAGAAGACCCCAGGTCTACTGAAATTCAGCCAAGGGCTTTTATCCTAATAGATACTATCTTTAGTTAAAATACGATATTTTGTCCAGCATTGATTTTTTGCATTAATTTTGAGTTTTAAAATATTGCATTGAATATTATTTATTTTGATTACTGAGGGTTTTTACCCCCTTGAATTTTGCACTTGAGGCCAGAGTCAAATGAGAGCTTAAGAGCAAACCTCACTTCATTTTGCCTATCTAGAAATTGCATCTAGAAAGGGAGATGAACTGGACATTCTCTCCTTTTCTTGGAAGATCATTCTAAGTCTCAATATGGTTTTGTGCTGTGTTTCCAGGAGTGTTGATGGCCAGTCACAAGGATGAGGATGAGCTGCTGGTCTGTGGCAGAGCTGGACTTAAGCCCAGTAAATTTCTGAGGTTTCTCTACAAGAAATTAGGTGAGAGTAAATTTAAGACTGGTTTGATTTTGCCTGTGTCTCTTGCAGCTTAAGCAGCAGATGAAATTCCTCCAGGAAGAAGTTTTTATTATTTAACCTGCCACTAACTTAAAGTTAAGCTTTTGATTTTGGCTAGCTTAAAATTTTCAGCCCATACTAATCTGAATTAGCAAATAAATGGGCGAAAACACCAGAACTATGCTCTCAGATATGTTTAGACCAAAAGATAATTGATTTGCCTGGAGGGAATTCCATGTGAAAGCCTTGCCAAGGAAACATTCATACAAGGTGGAGCTGGAAATCCAGGTGAAAAGTCTGTTCCTGAGATGGTCGACAGATACTGGTGCTTGAAGGTAGAGTTATACCTGTCTGACTTCAGCTGACTCAGGGAGTGTCTCCAGTCATCTCAAAGGACATCACTGAACTTTAAACAATTTCTCTAAAATCTGCTAATATTTTAGGTCTGCGTGATCTGCCCCTGCTTACTTCTCCAACTTCAGGTCAAGCCAACTTTTCTTCAGTCACTATACTCCAAGCTCTGCCCTACCAGACCTTTGCAAATGTTTTCTCTAGTGCTCTCTGAACACACACACACACACACACGACTAAGCTCCTGCTGTATTTTTTATACCTTTATATCTCGATATAAAGATTCTTTCTTCAAAGAAGGCTTCTCTGACTAGTCTTAGACCCTTTTCTCCTTTACTCTCATCTCTACTTCATGTTTTTTTATAGTACTTTTCTCAACTTGCAATTGAATTTTTTTAAAAAAATGTATTTTACTGCTTACTGTGTGTTTCTATGTTAGACTCCAAAATCCATGAGGGAGTAAATATGCTTTTGTTTGTCCCAATATATATATATATATACTCCTCTGAAAGACCCTGACATAGAATAGGTATATACAAATTACTTGTTGAATAAATGAATTAATTAATGTTTTAGTGTACATAACTAAAATATGAAAGTGGTGTTCTCCATCTCTCTCTGTCTACCTTCTTCTCTCTAGGTGCTCTCTTCGCTTGTACCGGTGGTTAAATACTTCCCGTTAGCTGATCAGATCCCCTTAAATGCTCCAGCCTCAGGTCCAACAGTCTAGACAATGCCGCCCTAAGATGCTAAAAACTGAAATGTCATAACATGCTGTGCATAATATTTAGCTTTTAACAGAAATGCAACATTCTAAATACTTTGGGGATTTAGGGTATTATGGACAGTTATGGAGAAAAGATTTATGTGAAGACAAAAGTGGCCATTCACCCACAGAGGCAGCCACCTGGCCTAATGTCCATGTAGGAGAGAGATCCTGGTATAACTATGATACTCAATTAAAACCAGGCTCATCTGGATTTTCTTGCTGTTCCCTTGACCAATCTAACTACATATTGGCTATCTTGCACTATTTTCTCTTCTTACATAAAACCGAAGAGGAATAACTGAAAGGATATCATACACCATAATGTTAATAATACTTACACTTAGGTATTGAGATGTAAGCTTTTTTAGTGTCTATTTAGTCGATTTAGTGTCCACATGTGTCTATTAAAGTTTTTCTTTATTGACAATATGTTGTTTTCATATGTTTAGAATACCTAAAAGATGCTTTTTATGTGTTCTGCTTTGTGTTCATGTGTCTTTCAATTGAATAGAGCTGTGTTGTCCAATGTGGTAGCCATTAACATCTTACAAATACTTAAATTTAAATTAATCAAAATTCAATTCAATGAAAACTTCAGTTCCCAGGTCACACTAGTCATATTTCAAGTGCCCAGTAGTCACATGTAGCTAATGGCAGTCATTTTGGACAGCACAAATATAGAACTTTTCTGTTACTGCAAAAAGTTTTGTAGGAAAATTTTGGTGTAGAGTGATTATATTTTATTTTATTTATTTTTAAAAGTTATTTATTATTATTTATGTTCACAGCACCTGGTCTTTCTAGGCTTCCCATCTAAGTACTAACCAGGCCTAACACTGCGTAGCTTCCAAGATCAGACATCAGGCTTGTTCAGGGTGGCATGGCTGTAGACCATGGACTGTGGCTCCACTGGGGCATGAACCCAGGACCTTCTGCATGTAAAGCAGACATGCTAACCACTATACTATGGAATCACATCCTAGAGTGTGTATATTTTAAACATTTGAATATAAAACGAGACTTACAGGTGTTGAAGAGTAATGTTGATGCAAACGAAGGTTTGAAAAGTGACACTATTTAGGTTCCTTGTGATCCAAATGCAGTTTCGCTGACTCCTCTCAGAGAAGAGACCTTGGTTTTTCCACCAGGGTCCTTGGGAGGGAGATCGATGGGGTAAATGTTTCCTTGATATTTTACAGCTGTAGAAGGTGATCACTGAGTTTAGCCATCTGAGAATTTTCACAAAACAATCTGAAAAGACTAGACAAGATGCCTGCTCTGATGTATCGATCTTGGGGGCCACTCCTGGGACCTACCTTACTGTGGGAAATTTCAATAGGCTTATTTGACATCAGATTCCTTATTTCCATATTCCTATCTCCATTAAAAGTCCTTTCAGATCTGTTCTTGAACCACTCCTCTTTGATGAACTACAGGATAACCTAATGCTAAAGTAACCAGCCAAGAAGGTTGTGCTCAGCAACAGGACTAGGTTTTTTTTTGAAAGGCTTAGAGACTAAGTGATTTTGACATAATAGTGCAAGATATGAGAGCGAAACTTGTTTTGTGATTATCAAAATGTTTCTGGTGTCAGGATGAAATTTCAAACACACGTTCTTAGTGGCCTATGGAATGTGTAACATATGCTTTAGCCATCATGAGCAAGAGGGACCTAGGTTATTAGCTGAGAGGTATAAGGATATAGTCATTCACAGATTTAAAAAAACTTTAGTGAGCACCTACTATGTGCTAGATACTGGGAATAGAGCAGTAAATAAAATAAGCTTGATACTGCCTTACAGAGTACCACCTCAAATTATGACAACAACTTTATCAAGGTCAAAGATGATCTTAAATAACCAGAAATTAACTGACACCCAAGGGTCTCTTACAAGCAATGTCAGGAGGGTCTCCAACATGTGGTAAAGGTAAACTCTATGTCTTTCCTATCTAAAGCAGGAAAGATATAGAAGATATGAGTGTGTTTTATGTCAATTTGAGATTACCAAGAGAGCCCATAAATATCATTTAGGTCTATGCAAGAAGAAAGAGACAAAATGTTTCTGTATTCACGTCCTGTAGGGGATATTAATCACCATATGAAACTATTATGTAATAAACCACCAAGACTTTAATGTACTTTGCTGCCTTTTCTTCAAGACCCTAGGTTAATATAGAACAGGGAAGATCTATCAACCATTGATTAAAGACCATGATGAAAGATCATGTTTCCTCACATAATTAAGTATAATTTGATTTCCCAATTTTTATATGCAAAAGGATGCTTTAAGAAAACATTTTTTTTTTGCCCTGTCATTCTGTTTTCATATATGGACAGAGCACCGGCCCCCCTGCCAAATGATGTCTTCTTAAAGCATTCTTTTGCATATAAAAAATGGGAAATGAAAATATGCACATTAATTCTAAGAAAGAGACATTCAGATGAAACCCTGTAGAGCATTTCTAATTGGTCAGAAGGGTAGACTAGTACATCCATTGTAAATCTCTCTTCTTTAATACTGCACACTTTTAGATCTCACACTGAGATGGAATGATGTCTGACTGAAGTTCAGAGGCAAGGAAATTAGGGAAGAGCAAGTAAAGGCCTCAACACTCTGAAATAAAATTATTTGAGGAAAAGAAGTACATAAAGTGGTAGTCAGAAATCAACAAAAGGAATTGTGGTGGAGGGTTACAGTTCAATGTAGATTTTTCTATAAGGCTCTCCAGAATAATCCATACTGGCGCAGTGGCTGTGTTTTGGAATATTTGTTGAGTACAGGAGTAGGTAACATCTGAGCCCTAAGAGATTTAGGACTCATCAGTTGTTAATAGTTAAAACAAAGAATGTGAATGAAACCACTGGAAAATGTAACATGAGAAGAGTAAGAGCTAAGCATGAACACTTGGGTATCCCCAATGTTTAAGGTCAGGACAGAAGATAAAGAAACCATTAAAAGGGATAGAAAATGAATGGCCACAGAGAACCAGCAGAGTGCCTTGTTAGAGAAGCCAAGGAAGTAAGAATTTAGAGAAGAAATTCTAGGTTAAACACAGCTGAGAAGTGCAGCCAGCTAAGGACCATAAACGGTCCATTGATTTGGCGATGTTTGCCAGTGGAATGATGTGAGCATAACACACATTGCAAGAGATTGAAGAGTGACAGGGAGGAGAAAAAATGTGGATGGGACCAGACATTGCTTTACAGGATCCCTAAAATAAAGATTCACATGGACATCATTAATAAGCTTTATCCAAAGAATCTGGCTTGCTAAATTGTAGAGGTTTATTTTCAGAACTGACCTGCCTGGGCTACCGGGATGGGAAATAATCAACATCTGACCCTTTGATTTGAGGAAGTATAAAAATAACAGAGCATTCTAACCTTGGTTCTTTTCTGATTATTAAAAACATTGTTTAGTCCTTAAAGAAGTAATACTTTTGAAAATATTCTCCATAGCAATTCTTGCCATTCTCTATAGTGTAAAATTTCCCCACAAGAATTATGTCTGCCGAGTTCAAGGAAAATGAATTGGCATCTCTTCCTCTGAAAAACAAGGTTTGGGGGCTAGTCAGTAATTGAGTTCAGCAAAATACCCACCATAGAGGCAAGAAAGGATCTCTTGATCTGCTATATACAGACACTAGATCCTATGTAACCTTTAGGTAAACAGAGAACATGACCAATGAGCTTCAGCTCTGCAATGTGGTCAGAAGGCTTTGCACAAACAGAAAAACACACTGGAGGTGTTGGAAGTCAGATCCAACCTCTAATTAAAGAAGCACAACTTCAAAGTTGTTCATGTAGATGAGCCATAAAAATGCCAAGAAAAATATTTCAGTGTTATTGTTCTATTTCACAAAGCCAAGAGTCCTAGGCTATCATAACATCCTAATGTTTTCAAACTTTATCTTAGTATCAAATCCTTTTCGTGAACTAAACTGTTCACAATATAAATGAAAAATGAAAAAAATCAGGACTACTGTGGTTGAAACTGGGTAAGAATGGGCCAAAATTACCTCCTTGGAATGCAAGATAGTTAAAAAATCTTCGCTCTAGAAAAGTGGCCCATGACTCTGGCTATGTAGTAGGATCACCAACTGACAAATTCTAATGCATTTAGGGATCTTGATTTAATTAGTCTAGAGAGAAGAGCTCTGGTATGGTGTTTTTTAAAGTACCCAGATGATTCTATTATGCAATGAGAGTCAGGAACCGCTACCATAAAGAATGACTATTTAAGGGAAGCTCTATTTTACTAAAGAAGATCCTACTTATAGTAAGACTGCCAAACCACCAGTTAGGGGATACTCGGAAGATGGTTAATCAAATATCTTAGTTAATGAGAGTTGACAAATTTACCAATGCAAATCTATTCTATATGGAATTAGAATAAAATAATATACACATTAAAAAAGTCAGACTAAATATCTCATTCAGCCAACATTTATCTAGAAATCATTTCTGAAGTGCCTATTATTTGGCAGACTTAGAGGGATATATAAATTATTCTTGTCATCTTTGTTCTCAAAGAACTGTTAAGTTTTCTGTGAAAGGTAGAATGTATGATATACAGCAAAATCTAACAATCAAGAAGCACTGGAGGATATTAAACTATCTTAAGGTCATTGTCATTATAGCAGGTTAAAAATGGCCAGAAATTCTAGCCACTCCTCTCATCAAAAAGTAGCATCTATTTTCCTCTCCCTTTACATCCGGGCTGGCCCCTTAAAACCATCTCTGAACAATAAATACAGCAGAAGTGATACTGTGCTAGATGTAGGCCTAGGCTTTAAGGCATAGGTTTTAAGAAACTTGGCAGCTTCTGTCTTTGCTCTCTTGTTGCCTTTATCTACCATGTAAAGTGGTCCAGCTACCTTGTTGGAGAGAACACATGGAGAGAGAGAGATGCCTGGCTGCTCCGCCATTTGAATAAAGTGCTAGTTGTGTGAACAAAGTCATATTGAAATTTAGCCTTGAAACCATCATGTGAAGAAGCCCAAGTTATCCACGTGAAGAAGCCATAGAGAACGAAGGCATGCTGGCCCATAGCCCCATCTCAGTTACCAGATGAATACAGTTGCATGAGTAACAGGTGAGGCCAGAGGAAAAATTATTCAGTCAGCCCAGAGAATCATGAGATAAAAATGTAAAGTTTTTAAGTCACTAAGATTTAGGGTTGTTTGTTACACAGAAATATATAACTGACACAGAAATTGAGAACTAGAAGTGGGGTATGGCCAGGAAGAAAACCTAAAACATGTAGAATTGGTTTTGTACCAGGCAGCAGGTAGACGTCGGAAGGATGGCAAGAAGACTAGTCGTGGAGGTTGGAACAGCAGTGAAGTACTTGCTATTGGAAGCTGGAGAAAATAAAATTCATATTGTTAGTGACAAATTGTTTGATAGAAAATACATCAATGAATTTATGGAACTGGCTAAGGATATTACCAGGAAAAATGCTGAAAATGAAAGTTGGCTTCTTTCAGCCAACTATGATAAAGTATAGGATGACAGAAATGAGTCAAAGAAAAGTCTATTCCTTTTTAAAACAATTTAGAGGAAATATTTTCTGCCCTGGACTTGCTAGGTCGGAAAATTCCTATCCTCTCCATGTGTCAAAAGATTCTCAAAGTAAGAAATGGTCTCATGGTAAAGATCATATCCAGGATGCTTACACTAAAACAGGGACCCGAGTAAAGATCAAATCAAGGTTGTATGACCTTGATTTGTGGTTGTGCAATCCTTTATTAAGACCTCAGAAAGATGTAAAAATCTCAGGAGCATTGCTGCGCAGTATCCTGCAATCTAAAGGAAAAAAGTGCCAGTCTTGAAGAAGTTTATGGTTGTGGCTTTTAGTTAATAAAGTAAATTTGTGATTTGATGCATAAAGAAATAAAATTTTAAAGAGAATTGTGCTGGCAAAGGTCTCACCACTTTACACTAAAAGGGACAGGGGCAAAATAAAATAAGGCTATATAATTTAAAATTTACATTTAAAATTTATATAGGCAGAACCAGGCCAAAAAAAAAAAGGCTTGAACCTTATCTTATGGCAAAGAAAAGAGTTCTCAGGGAACAGAGCCAAGATTCAGAGGGTAGAACCAAGAGCTATTAAAAACCTTGGGCTTGGAAAAGACTGTGACAGAGAAGAACTGGACCCTAATCAAGAGATATTCCCTGAACTCTAGTAGGAGTCTATTACAACTTGTGCCCATGTAGATTTCAAAATTACTATGGATCATACTTCTCTTTTCTCCTTTTTTGAATGGGAGTGTCCATTACTGTTATTTTTTCCCGATCTCGCCTTTGTATGTTGGGTGTTTTGGGAGGCAGGTGACTTATCTTTTTAAAGCACAGATCTTTAGGTAGGGAGGGGCCACACTGTCTGCACCCAGGGAACTGCACCTTGGGAGCCTCATTCATATACAGAACTGATTTAGATGACAAAATCCTGAAACTCAAGCCTGAAGTCTGATGCCATAATGGAATGTAACTTTTGCAGATCTTGAGAAGGGATGAGTATATTTTGCATACATGAGAAACATGAATAATTCAGAGCCATAGGTTATTAAATATGGCCATAAATTCTATGATTTTCTTCCATCAAAAGATGGAGTTTATTTTCCCTCCCTTTGAATCTGGGCTGGCTTTGTGAACTGCTTTGTTCAACATAATGTAGCTAAAGCGAAAGTCTAGCTTAGACTAAAGTAGACTTTCAGAAGCCTTTCCTTTATTAGTCTTGAGCCGCCATGTCAAAAAGTCCAGCTACCTTGCTGAAGAGACCACATGGTTAACCCTCAGCTAGTCCCACCATCTCAGCCAAAGTGCCAAATATTGAATGAAGTCATCTTAGAATGCATCTTTAATACCACCATGTTGTGAGGAAGCCCAAGTTACCATATAGAGGGACCACATGGAGGAGAATGAAAGCATCACAGCTGACAGCCCTAGCCTGGCTGCCAGCTGAATGCAGTTGCAGTACTGATCTTAGATAAGACTAGAAGATCTGTTTATTCAACCCACAAAATTTTAAGTTGAAACAATAAATCATTGTTGTTTAAGCCACCAAATTTTGGGGAGTATCTATTTGTTTGTTTAAATTTATTGGGATGACATCGGTTAATAAAATTACACAGGTTTCAAGTGTACAATTTTATAATATGCCATCTGTATATTGCACTATGTGTTCACTACCCAAAGTCAAATCTCCATTCATCACCATTAATTTGACCCCCTTCACTCTTTCTGCCTATTCTACCCCCTTTCCCTCTGGTAACCACTATGCTGTAGTCTGTGTCTATGAGTTTTGTTTGTTTGTTTATTACTTTCAGCTTTATATCCTGCATATGAATGAAATCATGTGGTTCTCACCTTATTTCCCTCTGACTTATTTCATTTAGCATGATGTTCTCAAAATCCGTCCATGTTATCACAAATGGCAGTATTTCATCTTTTCTTATGGCTTTGTAGGTTTGTTTTACAGATACAAATAGCTGACAGCCATTGTGAACTACAATTGTAGCATTCTAAATATACAGAACAATCTTCAAATAGAGTTCTAGCTGGAAGCTCAGTTAAACTAGCCATTTTGTATTAGCAGTTTTTTAAAACTGCATCTCAGGTTGACATTAACAAAACAATCCTAGGATGCTTGAGAATAAATAAACCAGAGAGTAATGTAGCCTAGAGATGTTGTCTAGATGGGCAAAGTGCTGAGGAAATTCATTGTGTAGATATTTATCAAGTACCTTCCACGAGTGTTCAAATAATCTAAGAAGAAAAAACTTATCACCAGTTTCTAAGGAAAAATGGGGTTTGAACACCTAAATAATCCAAATATTAACCAATTTCAGAACTTAATTAGTTCTGAACATTAGATAGGTATTCCCTCTTCTAGTCTCTGGAAGAAATTATGTAGGATTGATGTTAAGATTTTATTAGAAATTTAGTAGAATTCTTCGATGAAACCATTTGGACCTGGAGACTATTTTTGTTGGGGCTCTGAAATTATAAATTCAATTTCCTTAGTATTTATAGGACTATTCCAATTATATCTTTCAAGATGGGTGAGTTGTGGTAACTTTTAGTGCTTTTCATTCAAGAAATTGGTGCATTTCATCTAAGTTGTCAAATTTGTGTGTAGAGTTGTTCATAGTATTCCCTTATTATCCTTTTGATGTTTGTAGCGATATTTCCTACTTCATTTTTTGTATTAGTAATTTGTCTTCTCTTTTTGTTAGTCTTGCTTGAGTTTGTCAATTTTATTGGTCTTTTTAAAACACCAACTTTATGATTCATTGATTTTCTCTATAGTTTTTCTTTTTAATTTTATTGATTTCTGTTCTTTATTATTTCCTTCCTTCTGCTTATTTTGGAATTCTTTTGCCCTTATTTATCTAGTTTCTTGAGGCTTTTTAGTTTATGAGAAAACATTACTTCAGTTTCCCATATATATTTGTGTGTCACTAAATATATCTATATATGTATATTTACATATATAGAGAGCTATATACTTTCTAATAGCTTCGTACTTTCATATAGGACATAAGAAAATACTTCCCTCATACTTATGTGAAGTCATCAAAGTGCGTCTGAAAACAATAGCAAAACTCACAAAATATATATGGATTACAAAAAAAGTCATTGAATAGTAGCTGATATATCTCCAGTGTACTTAGAGAGGCCAATCAAGATGAATTATAGCAGTAACAGGAGCAGATCATCAATGTTTTTTCCTGCTGCTCTAAAATTTTCCCCTAAGTGGCAACCTAGCAGTGGAAAATCCCCAGCATGGAGGTTCATAGAGGAAGTGTGGCAAACTTGTGCTGGTCACTAAATTTATCTTTCAGTGGTGTGTTTCCATTAGTAAATTCTCAGAACGACAAAGAATCTGAGTGTGAAAAGGCTCAGGTTAGCAGCCAAGCTACATAAAGAACAAAGTGTGTTTCAAAGGGATGATTGGCATATCTTCTTTGCATTGGTGTTCATTTTAAATTACTCAGTATATTCTTAAGAGACAAACAACAGATCATCCAGTTGAATTTTTAAATCATACAATTATTTTTAGAGATGTACAGACTCCAAGAGGAAATGGACCCAGGGTGATTAAGTGATTTGGCCAAATTTACTGAGCCAGATCCCAGCAGAGTCTGAGCTCAGACAGCCCAACTCTGTTTCATCATTTAGTTAACAAATACTTATTGATGCCTACAGTATGTCAGAAACTCTCCTAGGTGCTTGGATGCAAAAGAGGCAAAAATTCTTGACCTCATAGAGCTGGCAGAGGGAGGAGATAATAAACAATTAATGAATTAACAAAATGAGTTACATAGTTTGTTAGGTGGTGACACGCGCTGTAAAAAAAGGAAGGTAGAGCAGAGCAAGAGGGATTGGGAGTGCTGGCAGGGATAACAACTGAATGCAATTCTAAATAGTGTCAGGGCAGGCCTTGTTGAAAACACGTGAAGGAGGCAAGAAGTTAGCCATGGGAGAGAGCATTTCGGCAGAGGGTAGAGCCAATGCAAAGGACATAAAGCAAAAGAGGGTCTAGAATAGTTTCTGAGATGTGCCTGCCATGTTTGAGGACTTGAGGTCATCTATTATACCATCTTCGATGTGTCCTCTAATAATCATGGAACTATAGGTGCTTAAAACTGGGAGAGCCTGAAAATTTGTGCAATACAGTCTTGGCCTCACAGAGGGAAGGGAAAAGACTTGGGCACCTGGCTGAATGTTGGTGCTGGGAGGTTCTGGCTCCAGCTGCTCGTGTCCTTGTCTGTTGAGAGCTTGAAGTTATGGTACGCTTGTGACCCTTTGTACAGCTTTGGGCATGGACACTCCAACAGGAATGTACTTCTTCCCTTCAGCCCAGGAATCTATCTCCAGTCTCCTATGCACTGACTCTTCAGCAGGCTATATATGTCTGGGTAGCAAGACAGTTTCTGTACCCACCAACTTCCAGAACTCATGCTGAGCCCATGGAAAACTCTCACACCTTTGCCACTACACAGTGGGGACTTGGGCTGTCCTCAGATACTGGCTCCCTGTCTCTCACCTGTAACATGGTGCCTCTCTGTGCATCACTGACTGTCCAGAGAGCTCCAGATGAGAAACGCAAACCAACTCTATTTTCCAGAATGGTTCATTCAGACCTCACTGGGTGGATTCTCTTGGTGCCTCTAACTCAAGGTTGAGCAGGTCTAGTGTCTGGCTTTTCAAAGAACACTGGGACGCTGCATAAACTCTCACTGCTCCAAAGAGTGCTAGCCTCGCCTCTTCCAGACCCTTTTAATATGTCCTTGTGGCAAAGGTCACAAACCCGATCTTCTGGTTTGCTCAAATCGGTTTTATCCAACACCTACCAAGGTCTGCACTGAGCCTGGCTATCAATAATTTAGTTTCTTTGCTCTTGGCAGTCATGATGAAATGGTACAATTGGGGAGTGATGACAACAAAGGTAAAAGACCCCTACTTTGGCATCCCAAGTCACTGCCATATGTAAATACTTAGTATGCCCCTCCACGGCACACACCAGCATCCTCCCCTTCCTCAGGACAGATGACTACTATACTTATTATGATCATAGGCTCATTATAGTTATAAACTGGATAAAAGGAGATTTTAGAGATAACTTAGTCCAATTCCCTTAATTTGCAGATAAGGAATTTGAAGTCTATATGCATGCAAATATGAAAAATTTATTTCCTCCCATAGCTTGTTCCTTTGTGCTAGACATTCTGGAGGAAACAGATGCCAGCTATTTCAATACAAACTGCAAAGATAATTAGAATTACAGTCTGAAATATTTTAAGCTGTGGTTTTAAACTAATTATTTTCACATTCCTGAAAATAAACCTTAAATTCAAGAATTTTTCTGTTATATTTTCTTTTAAGGAAAATCTTAATTTGGCTGATAGGAGTAAAAAAAAGTACTTGGGAAACCAGACAGCTCTTAAGGATACCTCTGTCCTCCTATTTGGGGAGGCCTAGAAAAGGGATGGTATAGTCTGTTAGTAAGGGGTGTGATGGTTAACTTTATATATTGACTTGGCTAGGCTCCGATACCCAGATATTTGGTTAAGCATCAGTCTAGATGTTGCTGCAAAGGTAAATAAATATTGCTTTGAGGGGCACCTTGTAGATCAGGATTTCCCAAATTACAGGTCATGAAATTTATTTAGTGGGACTTAACTAAAAGGAGGATGAGGAGGAAGAGAAAAGGACAGGAAGAGGACATGGAGGAAGAGGAGGAAGATGAAAAATGGAAAATAATATAATAGAAGATATCAGGATGAAACTTTTGTTTCAGTTACATTTTTCTTACTCTTGGTTGCAGTCAAAAAAATTTGACAGCTGCTGTTACAGACTATGCAATTAACACACGTCTGAAGAGACTTAATGCATGACTGTACAATGCTGATCACAGCAAGCTTACATATAGCAAACTTGCTTCTACGTGCATTTAGCATCTTTATTCTGTCTTGCCTGCCTCTTCTTCCCAGCTTTCAAGTACATCTCCTGCTTTATATATTCTGCTTAATCCTGCTACTCTCTCCATTCTATTTCCTTGAGGTGACAACCATTTAGAACCCAGCAGCCTCCTAAGAAATGGCTTCAATTTCCTCCTGCCTCCCAAAATGCATTCTTGAAAGATATTCTTAATGCCAAATTTAACCTTGCCAGCCAAATTCTTCATCACTTGATAGAAGTGTGTGTTTTCATTGGCCATGCCCTCCTTGAAACCCTTTCTTCCCTGCTTTCTGATATACTTTCCCAATTGTCTTTCTCCCTTTCTTTCATCAACTCAGCTTCCTTCTGTCCCCTTAAACTGGGCAAATATCTACAGAACCCAGACATCTGCCCTATGCTGTCTTCTCTTGCTGTCTCTGTCTCTTTCTGTCTCTTCCTCTCTCTCTCTTCTCAGCTTAAGTCTCTCTCATAGACACCATTATCATCACCTTTATGCTAATGATTCTATTGTATTTCCAGTTCTGTTCTCTCACATTTATCCTGTACTCCACTCTTGGGAGCCTTCTATTCAGCATTTCTGAAATGAGATGAATCACTTCCCCACTCAAAAATGGTTTTCCTTCCCAATTTCTCTATCTCCGTAAAAGAGTACATCTCTTCCAGTGATTCAGGCAGGCATTATTGAAGCCATCTTTGCTTCTTTGTTCTATTTGTCCTTCACACCATCCTAAAAGAATATTTCCATTCCATGAGGCATGGAGCAGCTTCCACCTGTGACTTGTTCTGTCCACTAGTAGAAAGGGCATGGACCTTCCATTCCACTTTTTTCTCAGCTAGGTTAAAGCTGAATTCCTGGGGTTTATTTCTTTGAAACAAACAAACAAACAAATATCAGTTTTTATTCTTTGCAATATTTATTTTCAAAATATAAAACAATGCTATATTAAACATGTAAATTATCACTTTGTATTTATGAAACTATTAGGCAATACATCTAAAGAGTCGTGAAAACATGTCTACCATTTGACGTAATAATCAAATTTCTAAGAAAAGAAAACACTAGGATCTGAAGGTGTTCATTGTAGATCTACAGAAACATAGAAAACAACCTAGCAGTTAAGCAATAGAAGAATGGCTCGGTAAATCACATTTCAAGAAGTGATCAATTTCATTAGATATGATATAGCCATTAAAAATAATAATTGCAAAAATTAAGTAGCAACCTGGAAACATACAGAAAAAAAATATAAATATATAAATTGTGTTTCTGCTATGATTATAGTTAAATTAAAATTAGATATATATTTTGCCAAGAAGCGAAAAGAAATGTTGAAAAATAATTTATTTGAAGATGGTAGAATCTGAATAATTTTTAAAATTTATTTTTATTTTTTCATTTATTTCAAAAAGTGTGGTTTAGGCAGTGGCTTTTTAACTTTTTTGACTATGACTCATGGTGAAAAATACATTTTATATTCCCAATTAGTATACATGCCTGCACACACATACACACACACACACACACCACACACACACAAAACGCTGCTATACTTATAATTCTCAGCCTTTATTTTTTATTAGAGATACATAAATTAATGGTGGCTGTCATAATTAAGGGTTTCAGATTTGATAAAATATGGCAACAAATAAGTTTCATGAAACAATTACCATATGTGACATATTATACTATTTTCTCTTCTCTTCTTTTCTGTTCTATTTTGTATCATTTTTTTTTTTTTTTAATGCTGGAAGCAACTCCCTAAATGAAGTTTTACAACTCACTAATGTAGAAATTGGCAAACTGATCATGAGCTAAAAATGGTTTGTAAATACTTGGAAAAGAAAAAAAGAATAATGTTTCATAATATGCAATGATTAAAAGAAATTCAAATTTTAGTGTCATAAATTTTTTTTGGAACTCAGCCACCCAATTGTTTATGTATTGTCTATGACTATTTTACACAGCAGAGGCAGATTTGAGTAGTCGTGACAAAGACCATATGGCCACAAAGCTGGAATATTTACCATGTGACTCTTTACAAAAAAAGTTTGCAGGCCCTGAACTGATGGATGGCAATTCACTATTTAAAACACTTCTGATGTAGTAGCAGGAGCACAGAGACAGAAGATCAAATCTAAATTCTGGCTCCATTATTGTTACTACCTTTGCATTTATAAATGGATAAAATGCCCCCCTTGATAGTGCCAGTGTGAGTTTTGTGTGATCATTTATCTAAAATGCTTGGCCCAATGGAAGTCCTTGACAAGTGTAGTTTCTTATCCTCCTTTCTTTTCCTTTTACATTTTGCTTAAGCCATGACTCCCACTCTTCCCCATCAAGGTTGATGATAATTATTATCATGCCACCAACCCCTTCCCTGGGATGTCTTGAGGGCAAAGTCCAAAGTGGTCTTCCACAGGTGTGAAATGTTTTATGTTTCACATTTCATCCTAAAAATTCCGGGGGGAAAGGATGTCCTCCTATTTCATGCTTGTTTTAATATATATGTAATTTTTAGATTAAACAAAATGGATACTCCCGGAAAATTTACCATGCTTGTCTTGGGGCTTTGCAAATATCTTTGCTCAGTGCCATTTATCTGTATTTCCCAGTTTGAGAAGCACAGGTTTATGCCATAAGATTTGTTGTTGTCGTTTTAAGATCTTCCTTTTCTGGAGCTCAACTTTGTCATTTAGCTGCAGTTAAATAGGCGTAAAGAGAAGCTCTTTTTAAAGGAGGCTATTTGATATTTGAGTTGGGCCTCAGAATGGAAGGTGCATGTACCTAGGGAGAATCATTAAAACCTAAGTCCTGTGCTTGCAGGTGCAAAGCTGATATTTTTTTTTAGTGTTTCCTGAAGCAGTTAGGATTAGCTGGACTTGTACTCAGCAGATAAAGGTCACAAGAGACTCATGCCAGAGGCTGATTTAATAATTTGCAAAGAGAAATTATCAAGCACAATGGAACAACATCATTGCTTTTTCTCCCTACAGGTAAAGTTATATAGAAAGCCAAATCATAGCCGGAAGCCTGCTTGCTGAGCATGGAAATGGAGGAGTAACTGATTGATCTTAATGGCTATTATATCAAACTCAAAAGGCTTAACATATTCATCTCCATCCCAGGTAGGCGACTACCAATCAAACCATAATACTCATGCTCATCTGTCAGAGTTTCCTGTACCTAGTGTGAAAGATAGCTGATGTAGTCTTAATCTTATATATTTTTTTCCTTTTCTTGATTCCATGCCAACCTCTCCCTTTCCTATCATACACATTTCTGTTTACTCATGCTTTCTTCAGATGTTAAAACCATCGAGTATCCTACAGTGGCGTTTTTCAAAGAATATCCCATAGAATGACAAGAGAGCTTGGAAAATTTGGAGTTAAGTGAAGTTAAACTGTTTATTTTGCAGAGCCTCTCAGAGTCTTTGTGTATTAATGTAAATCATGAACCTCTAAGAAGGAAATCTACTATGTGGCATGTCTCAAACTTATTTGAACACATTTTATTTCTCAGAACATCTCTCAGGACTAATAGAAGTAGAAAATGCTGGGCTCCCATTTTCTTCCCTTCACATTTGTTCAAGTCTTGATAACATTATATGACCTATTCTTATATTCAGCCTAAAGAAATCATACCTTGTTAGAGTGACTTCTGCAGGAAGATAATCTTACCTGACTTATATTGAATTCATTTGCTTAAATTCCTTAATTACAATGGGATGGATCATCTAACATACTAACATATCCATTATGTATATATTATAAACATATAATATAGTGATGAAAGATTTGAAACATAAATTGCCTAAAGAAAGGATTACCCATATTCTCACCATCCTAATTTAACAATGTGCAAAAAAAAATTCTAAGGACTTATTTTGTATGCTCTTAGAGTTTTCCCTCAATAAATACATTTTTAAAAAATCTTACTTCAATCATTTATTTTAAAAAATAATTAAAATAAAAAATACTTAGTTTTCATTGTTTTGACATTCACGTCTTACTTTAAAATCATCAATTTAGAATTAACTTCCAAGAGATTGTCTAATCCTTCCCCATAAATATGGTGTCTAATCTATCTCAAATATGATCACTTACTACTGTATTCAAAGACATTTTCAGGACAGAGAAAGACATGGTTTACTGCCATCAGTTATTCTGTCTTGTGTCTGTCGGTCTCCTCCCAACCAACAGTGCTTACCTTCCTTCCTGCAGTATTTGGGGAAAGGGGAGTGTGTTTCCAACCTACATCTAAGTAGGTCAGTGCAGCTTCTTCGTTGTTTTCTGGCTCCTACCCACAGCTCCTAGGGTCATCCTGAGCCTCTGTTTATTTCACTATTGGTCACTGCCTGGAGTTCTGGGATGCAGAGCCAACTGACTTCACAGGGCCGGCGGGGGAAAGAGGGATGTTTCAGTTGGAGGAGGCTTTATTCCGTTATTGTTATGCAATAGAATTTTACTGGATGTTTAAAGAAAGGAAGATAAACTTCAGTTCAGCACAAAACAGGAAACTATTTGAAATTTGCAATTTTATGATATTACTCTTCTAGTAAAACCAGTGATTCCTCTATCATTGGGAACTTCTCAAGCCAGGCCTGCTGCTACGTTGCTGGGAGCTGCTTCTCCTTTTCTCTCTCTCTAGATGCCAGCACAACATCCCCAAATTGCTATTACTTCTGGTGCAGAGCAGTTTATCCATCTAACCCAGTGGTTCTCAAGTAGGGAAAACTTTGCCTTCCTATTCTCAGGGGTCAGTTGTCAATGTCTGGAGACATTTTTGATTGTCATGACTGAGCAGGGGAGTTCTTTTGACATCTAGTGAGTAGAAGCCAGGATGCTGCTAAACATCTGACAGTGTACAGGAAGGACAACCTCCCATAACACAGAGTTATTCAGCCTAAAATGTCAGTAATGCAAACGTTGAGAACACCTGTTCTAACCTATCCAAACCAAACTGGGATCAGGGCCTAAGTCTGCAAATTCAGAATCTGATTAAGGTGTTCTGCTGAACAATGGGCTCTTCATTCTAAGATTCTACCCCTAACAATATAAAAAATCAGCAAATATTTCTTTAACATCTCATATTCAACTTTTGAGTAGCGTTACTAACTCTACCAATTTTTTTTCAAAGTAAGAGGAACAGTAGAAACATTGACACTTTTGTGAAGAAAAAGTACCTTAATGTTGGGAGTATTTTGCTCCGGTTGCAATTATGTCTGCACTGCTTTTCTTTTGTGTAAGCATAAACACCCCTTTTTCTGAAGCCTTACTAATAGAGACACTGAGTTGAGCATTCTGCCAGTGGCAGAAAACCACAGGCCGTACCCATGTCTGGGTGACTCTGCAGCTGCAGAAGTCAGGAGATTAGTGCTGTGGTTAGAAAATGGCTTGTTTTTGTAGTTTATTTCACTTGGGTATTGCGCATATTTCATCATGATGCTTGCCTTCTTATATCATAATTTCCCAGGTACCTATTGATTCTAAAACTCCCTTCTCCACCTCCCAAATCCTGCACAGTGCCTGGCCCATATAGGACCCTCCACAGTTGTCTGCTGAATAAATACATGAATAAATTGCTCAGTAGAATCAGGTAGAAAGGAAGTAACAATCCAAGTGTAGGCTGAGGGATAAAAGAAGGGTTAGCGTTAATTATACAAATGTGAAAAAGGTGCATCATTAAAGCCCCAGTCACATGAATGGAAAGTTTTGCAGTACTAATTCCTTTAGAGTGTAATTTTGAAAAGGGTTTCCATGTAATCTAGTTCCATGTAATCTGGTCCCATTTCTTCAGAGAAGCAAGACAGTAATTTTAAAAAGTTTGTATACATACGAATGCATTTGAATTGTGTATGCTGTTGAAACGTTTGCTGCTGAAAAAATGTTTGCTGCTGTAGTGAGCACGTTTGAACTGTATTTGGGAACTGTAAGAATCTCAAACTTAAGTGTGTATCAGAAATACATGAGGAGCTATTAAAATGGAGTTCTAGGCCCCAACCCCACAGATTTTGAACAGTATGGTGTGAAGCCCCCCAAATTGGAATTTTTAAAGAAACACATCTGTGACTCTGAGGTAGTTCATTTTGGGAGAGAGTCTTTGTTGCAGTAGCTCATAAACTAAGACATGCCTCGGAGCTATTGGAAGCGCCTTTTAAAAGAAACAACAACAGCAATAATGCACATTCCTGGACCTCAGCCTAGTGATGTTTATTCCCATTCAACAGTAAAACGTGACTCTTAGGAGGAGTATGGCTGGAATTCCTTAAAGTCTATCAGCTGTGGTCTGAATTAAGTTACATTCTGGACTGGAGAGGGGATAACTCCGTCCAGTTTAATTTAAGTGGCCCAGCTTAGAAAAAAGGGGGGCTGCAGAGAAGTAGAATTAATTAAAATACGATGTGAAGACAGTTGGAGACTTCAGCATTCTAAGTGCCTTTAAGGGCTTTGTAGAGAGGTTGCTGTCACTGTTTATTAATTTTAGCCCATTTTATTTCAAAACACAAGGTTTTACTTGGGCTTAATAAAATGGTTTATTCATATTTCTTCTATGTTCAAAAGTCATCAATGAAATGGAATGATGGGGGTGGGGTGTGAAGAATAAGAGAAAGGAGGGAAGTTTTTCTCCAGTAACTAGGCAAGGATAGTAGAAAGGAAGGTAAAACATGATTAAAGCAAGTCCACCTAGAGAATGACAGCAGCAGCCCAGACTGTCTGTGTTGTGGTCCCTACCCCCAGGAAGTACAAACCACTAAGGAAGATGAGATACCTGCCCAAGCCCAGCTCATCAAGAGTTGATCTGCAAGACTCCTAAGAGACCTGGATCCTTCCACTTTGCAAGGTTCCCCAAGATAGGAAACAAGTGAACAAGGACCACTTCCTAACCTACGGTTCATTATTTATACCTGCACTTCATACTCTTCATCTAGCCTAAACTCCGAAGATCAGGGATTTTATTCTGTTTACCACTATCTCCTCAATTTTTTCCCAATTATTTATTTATTTATTCACTCATCATTCATTTTTTAATTGAAGAAATGATTTTAACTTTTGTCCCAGCTACCTCCCCCTCCCCCTCCTCAATTTTTTTAATTGCCCAGAGATTTAGTTCTTAATGTTTTGAATAAAAGAATATATAAATAAACACCAAGTACAGCATCTCAGGATCTCACAAGCAGAAAGAAAAATGTTGTCCCAAGCAACAGGCAGTCAGTTCTCAGAGGGACAGCTGGAAAAATAGAAAAAAGACCACAGTCTTCTAATAAGCTTTGTTTTTGTGTTTTTGGTACAAACTTAATTTGATAAAACTGAATTCTTGTAATTATAGATAAATTATATAAATGCATGAATGAGTTTAAATGGACAAAAGTGGTGATATATGCTAAGGTCAAAGGAAAATAGCAAATTGCTTTATTAGAATGTCTTCATGTCTTTGAATTTGGACAAGGTAGATATCAAAGTAATATTATCTGAAAAGTGAACTTCATAAAATAGAAGACAAAAAGTGATGATTCATCCATATACTTCATCTTCTCCTTACCAAAAAAAAAAAAAGATAAATATGTAAGGTGATGGATGTGTTAATTAATTCAATGGGGGAAATCCTTTATATATATATATAGTATATATATACTCTATCTATTATATATATAGTATACATATATTATATATATTATATATTATATATGTAGTATATATATTATATATACTATATTATATGTAGTATATATTATATATACTATATTATATATAGTATATATATTATATATTATATATATACACATACACACATACACAATCAAATTATCATGTTGTACATTTTATATATCTTACAATTTTACTTGTTAATTATACCTCAATAAAGCTGGAAATAAATACTTCAATTTTGGAGATTATTATTTCTCCTAGAACGGGTTTTTAAGACTTCTTTGAAAAAAGGTGTGTAGGAAGCCTTTTCGAGTGAAATCAGACTTTATTTGGTCCAAAATATTTTTAAGGGCTGAAGACACCATTTGTGTATCCCCCTTCCTTGGGTGCTAAAAATTAACTAATTAAAATTTTTTTTATTCATTTCTGTATTTCCTGGTTCTAGTTAGCACTTAGAGAAAGATGGAGAAAAAAGTATAATTGCATCCCAAGAAGAAGGCAGTGTGTATTTCAAGCCGTGTAAAATTCCTGCTCTATCTTACAGTCTTTCTTAGTTTATTATTTAGAATCCAATTCATTGTATTTTGCCAATATTTTGGTTCTAAATTATGTCTTTTCTTATGTATTGCATGCCACCGCATCAGCTCCAACTCCTGGTGACCCTGTGAATGAGCGATGTCCACTGTCCTGTCCTCAACAGCCCTGCTCAGCTCCTGTAGACTCATGCCTATGGCTTCTTTTATGGAGTCATTCTATCTCATATTTGATCTTCTTCTTTTCCTGCTGCCCTTTATTTTTTTCCCAGCATTATTGTCTTTTCCAAAGAACCCTGCCTTCTTATGATGTACCCAAAGTAGGACAGCTTCAGTTTTGTCATTCTCGCCTCCAGCGATGTTTCAGGCTTCATTTGCTCTAGCTAGAACTCACTTACTTGTTCATCTTTCTGGCAGTCCACGGTCTCTGCAGATCTCTCTTCCAACACCATAGTTCAAATGAATATTTTTTTTCTATTAGCCTTTTATACTGTCCAACTTTTGCATAGATTGGGAATATGAGGGTGAAGATGATCTCAGACTTGGTCTCTAATGACACATCTTGGTGATTTTTTCTAATCCTTCCATTGTTGCTTTTCTGAATCTCAGCCTTCTCTTGATTTCTTGGCTGCAGTCTCCATTTCAATTGATAACTGAACTAAGGTAAGCAACTTTAACATAGATGATGAAGACATGTCTTTTCCCAATGACTTGTTTTTTTAAAAAGATTTGTTTTGCAAAATTGAAATTAAGTTTAAAATAATAAAATTGAATTGTTTTCTTTTTACTAAATTTTGAGACTTCCTTATTATATTCTGGATACAAGTCCTTTATCAGATATATTATTTATAATGATATTAGTAATATTATTTACAAAATATTTGTAAATATTTTCTTCCAGTCTGTAGTTTGTCTTTTTATTTTCTTGACAGTGTCTTTTGAGGAGCAGAAGTTTTTAATCTTGACGTAGTTCAATATATCAAAATTTTCTTTTATGCTTGTGAGTCATGTCATTATCATACCATTTATTTTATGGCTCGTGCCTATGAGCTGATCATATCCTATTTATGCAATCTTTGCCTAAACTGAGAGCACAAAGATTTTTTTCCTATTTTTTCCTCTAGAAATATTATAGTTTGGGGCTTTATATGTAGTTCTATGATCCATTTTTAGTTAATTTTTGTATATGATGAGAGATACAAGTTCAATTTTTTTGCCCATGGATATCCAAATGTTCTAGTACCATTTGTTGAAAAGCCTATCCTTTTCCCCAATGAATTGCCTTTGCACCTTTGTCAAAATTTGGTTGTGTATATATGTGTTGGTCTATTTGGAGGTTCTTTTTTTCCCACTGATTTTTTTTTTTTTTGGTCTCTCTTGATGCCAATATCTCACTATCTTGATTACTGTAACTTTATAATAAGTCTTGATACCAAATAGTATTAGTCCTCTAATTTTGTTTTTCTCAAAATTATTTGGGCTAATCTAGGTTCTATGCATTTTCATATGAATTTTAGAATCAGTTTGTCAATTTCTATTAAAAAAACTTGCTGAAATTTTGTTTACGTTTGTGTTAAATTGACAGACCCATTTGGAAAGAATTGAGATCTTAACAATACTGAGTCTTCCAAACCCATAAACATAGTATGTCTCTCCATCAATTTAGGTCTTTAATTTTTCTAAGCAATATTTTGTCGTCTTCAGTATTTAAGTCCTTCACATATTTTGTCAGATTTATCTCTGAGAATTTCATATTTCTGGATGCTATTATAAATAGTATTGCCTTATTTCCATTTCTGATTGTTACTACAATATAGAAATAAAATTTAATTTATTTTAAATTAATTAAATTAATTTATTAATTTTATAATCTGCCACTTTGATAAACTCATTTATTTGTTCAAGTGTTTATTTTATAGATTCCATCAGATTTTCAATATAGATGATGTCATCTGAGAAAAAAAATAGTATACTTAAATCTTTTCAATATGGATGAATTTTATTCCTTTTGCTTGCCTAGAATATTTAATACAATATTGAATAAAACTATAAGGATGGACATCTTTTCTTGTTCTTGATCTTAGAGGGATATTGTTTTTTCTCTCGGCAGTAAGTATGATGTTAGAGGTAGATTTTTTTATTAATGTGCTTTATAGGGTTGAGGAAATGTCTTTTATTTCTAATTTACTGAGAGTTTTTAATCAATATAAATGAAAGTTAGATTTTATCAAATGCTTTTTATGAGTGTTTTGGGATGATCATATGATTTTTCTTCTTTCTCTTTAGTTGGTTACTATGTTGAATTATAATGATAAACCAACCTTATTTCCCTGGGATAAACCCAACTAGATCATGATGTATTACATTTCTTACATATTTTTGGATTTGATTTGCAATTTCTTGTTTAGAATTTTTGCATCTATTTTCATGGGAAATATTGTTCTGTCATTTTCTTTTCTTGTAATGTCTTTGTCTGGTTTTGAAATAAAGGTAATGCTGACTTCATAGAATAATATGAGAAGTAATCCTTTCTATTCAATCTTTTGTAAAAGTTTGTGTTAAACTGGAATTATATTTTTTCCTTGAATGTTTAGTTTAAATCACCAGCAAAGCTATCTAAGATTTGTGTGTGGAGTGTGTGTGTGTGTGTGTGTGTGTGTGTGTGTGTGTAAGGTGTTTAACTCCAATTTCAATTTATTTTAAATATGGAGATATTCAAGCCATCTGTATCTTCTAAGTGAGCTTAGGTGGTTTGTGTAGTTCAAGAAATTTGCCAATTACATGTTGAATTTTTTCACTTGAAATTGTTCATAACATTTTCCTATTATTATTTTAATATCTATATAATCTGTAGTGATGTCACCTTTCTCATTATTAATATTGGTAATTTGTATTTTTTCTCTTTTTTTCCTGATTAATCCACCTAAAGGTTTATAAATATTATCGATCCTCTCAAACAACCAGCTTTCAGTTTCATTGATTTTTCTCTTTTGTTTTGATTTCTATTTTATTGATTTCTGCTCTGATTTTTTTTTCTTCTATATACTTAGGGTTTAATTTTCTCTTTTTAAAATAATACCTCCAGGTGGATTTTATTTTACCTTCATGTTTGAAAGATATTTTTGCTTGAACTAGAATTTTATCTCTCTATCATCCAGAAAGCATAGTCACTAGTTTCGAGCAATTTGATTGTGAAGTGCCTTGGTATAGTTTTCTTAATCTTTCTTGTGCTTGAATTTGTGGGTTTATAATTTTCATCAAACTTAGAAAATTTGGGGTATTAAAATATTTAAAATATTTTTTCTGCCTTCCCTGACTCTCTCATCTCTTTTGGTAACTCAAATTATACATATATTAGTTTACTTGAACTTGTCCAACAGTTCACTGTTGCTCTGCTCTTTTTTTTTAAATTTTCATTTCTCTCTACGTTACATTTTGGATAGGATAGTGTCTATCATTTTGTCTGAAAGTTTACTTTTTTTTATCTCCAATGTTTCATCTGCTGCTAATAACATCCAGTGTATTTTTTTTAAGTCTCATTGTATTTATTATCTCTCAAAGTCCTATTTGGGTCCATTTTTTATATCTTTCATGTCTCTTTAACTTTTCGAACATATGAAATACAATTATAATCACTGTTTCAATATTCTTGTCTACTTATTCTAACATCTATTTAGTTCTGAGTTTTTTTTGATTGATTAATTATTTCCCTTATTCTAGGTTGTATTTTTCCTTATCCCTAGTAAAACGTTGCATGCCTGTCAATTTTTTATTGGATGTCAGTCACTGAATTTTACCTCGTTCTGTGTTTTATATTTCTATAAATATTCTTGCACTTTTTTTCTGAGACACAGTTATGTTACATGGAAATGGTTTGATTTTTCCAAGTTTTGTTTTTTGTGGATTATTAAGTAAGATTATAACAGTCCTCAGTATAGGGCTAATTATTCCCTTCTACCAAGACAACCCCCTTTTGAATATTCTGTCCAGTACCCCGTGAACCATGAGATTTTCCAGTGTGATTTCTGAGTGCAAGCACTATTCTGACTCTGTGCTTCCTCTCCCCCTTCCAGGTAATTCTGTCCCTGGCCTCAGGAAGTTTCTTCATATACATGTGCCAGTCAGCACTCAGCTGAAAATTCAAGAGAAACCCTGCAAATCTTCAGGTACCTCTGCCCTATAAAGCTCTTTCTCTCCCATTACCCTTTTCTATGAAATCTATCCATCTTATTAATGAGACATTCAGTTCCTTTTCAAATCAGGGAATTATCCAGGCTCACCTGGATTCCCTCTTTCCTGCACTACAGACTGGAATCTCTCTTAAGACAGCAAGTTGGGGTAATCATAGGGCTCTCTTCATTTATCTCCTTTCTTTGAGGAATCACTGTTCTTCACTGCATCATGTCCAGTATCTTGAAATCCTTTGTTTTATATATTTTCTTCACTTCTTGATTATTTAAGGTGGGAGGGCAAATCTGGTTTTGTTATTTCATGTTGGCTAGAAATGTAATTCAGTTCCTGACATATTTATTTGGAGAAGGATAATGGATACTATTCATTGTCAGGAAAGAAAGAGAAAGAGAGAAGGAGAAGGGGGTGAGAGAGAGAGGGAGGGGGAGGGAGGGAGAGGAGAGAGAGAGAGAAGGAGAGAGGAAAAGAAAAGAAAAGAGAGAAAGAAAATATTTGGTTTTAAACAAATCGAGAAAGACATTAGGAGGCAGCAAAAATTTTTGACTGTGAGGAAAAAAGAATAATGTAGAGTTTTTTAATGAATTTAATTTATTTCACTTAAATGGTAGTTCCTTATGGTGAAATGATATGCTTGCCATTTTTTGTGTGTTAAAAAGACTTTCATTTGATTTTTTTTTACCTTGCAAAATAAAAATTGGTAACTCTTTCAACTTAAAAAAAAACTGACCTATCAAATTCTAAAGTCTGGGAAAGAATGACAAATTTAAGGATTAAGAGCAGGTGAACTCCAGGTGGCTGAGAAATAATTGATTTCTGAGATGACAGATAAAAAACTGTGAGCTCTTTGAAGGTTGGGATTGTATCTTTTATTAATCTTTTTATTTCCAGTTTTCAGCACATAGTTGGTGCTCAATACATGTTTATTAAATGAATGGATTTGGTGCTGTAAACCAAGGACTGCTGGTCTGATAGGCCAAGGAATTTTCCAGTGCAGCTTTCTTCTTAATTGATGTGCTTCATTAAAGTAGAAACAGTGCCGACTAATTGGCTTTGACACAGGCTAATTTCCCCAGGTTACTGATGTGGCTCTCACACACCCATGGTAGAGGACCTGAGGCAAAGCACCTAATGAGTGGTCAGGATCTTAGACCAGTACAACACAGACAGGGAGAGAAGAAAGTGCAGAATCAACTGGATCTGTGAACACAGGATCTGGGAACACAGACACAAAATCGGCAAAGAATTGACCAGGAAGACACATGCCCTGTGTGTTACAACCCTGGCTTCTCATTAAAATCATTTCAATTGCTCTATTTGAAATTCTAGAATTTAAAATCCATGAAATTGCCAGTGTAAAGGACAGGAATTGGATTATAGTGCATAAATTAAAATTGGTAACTCTTTCAACTTAAAAACAAAACAAAACAAAACAAAAAACTGGCCTATCAAATTCTACAGTCTGGAAAAGAATTATCCACTATACAAACTAAAACATGAAGAGAAAGAAGAAAATGGAAAGTTGGCACTATGAGGGAACAGATATTTAATTATAAGAGAATCTTCTGCATTCGCACTATTTGAGAGGAAGGATTTACAAGTTAATTACTTTGTCTTGTTTCTCCCTGAAGTCTTTTTACTGAAAGTGCTGCTAAAATCTTCCCCACCTCCCAAGCAGCCTCAGCATTAGCACAGCCCACAAACCTTCAGGGCTTTGGACAAACTGCCTTTTGTTTAGAGGATCTAAGGGAATGGAGAAGCTTTCTCTGGGGCCTGAAAGTGTCAGTCAGAGAGCAAATGTTTAGTGTTGTGGGTTGTTCAGTGCCAGCTCTGATCTCAGCTCTCAAGTGGCAGCAGCACCCTGTGTTCTTTGGCAAATGCATCTGTTGGCAATATGCAGAGCCCTCTAAAGCATGGGGTCCATGTCAAGGGCCCTCTTGCCTGGGACTAAGGCTGGTACTGGGTCCCTTTGCTTCTCATGGAAAGGGGTTTGCTTAACAAGCTTTCAGCCATCTTATGGGACCACAGAAACCACCAGAAACTTGGACTTCCTATTACGACTACCTTGGCTCCATAGGAGACTGAGAGGTGATTTATGGCCTCTCCTGACTTCTGCTCCCTTTCTGATATCCTCTGCCTGTGCCCTGGAAGGTTTTCTTATTCCTCTTCTCCCTCTAGCCTATGGCTACTCTCTTCAGTTTGTCTGAATCAAAGTTTCTAGCTAGGTTTAAGGAGGCTTCCATGTCTATGCTCACAGTTCATGAACCATCAAGGTCATGGATGCCTTTGATAACATTTAGTGCTGTCCAGAAGAAATATAATGTGAACCACAAATACAAACCAAACATATAATTTTATATTTTCTAACAGCCATATTAAGAGTATAATGAAGCAGGTGAAATCAATTTTAATAATATATTTGTATATTATATTTAATATGGAATATATAATACATAATGATATATTTAATGTAATAATATATTTTATTTAACTTAAATATCCAAAATATTATTTCAATATTTAATCAATATTAAAAGATTAATGAGGATAAACTTTCCATAAAGGATTAAATAGCTAGTCTTCCTTCATCTTTGCCTTAAAAAGCATTTTAAAAAACTGTTAGGTTCTTAAAAATTGAAAATAATTTTGTATTGAGAAGACAGAGTAAAAGAATGGGTAAGGGCTCCTTCAATCTTCACTTTTTTTTTTGGTTCTTTTTAGACAGTTGGAAATTTTCTCACAATGTATTTGTGAAAATTCAAGCAGAAATGTCTATCTAAATAAATCTATTCCTCTAGAAAATGTAGTAACTGCTTTTAACTGATTTGACCCCATAAATCCTTTTGGATATTTTCTCCCAAAATAAGATTGTAATGTGGTAATCTTTTCAGTGTAAGAAAGCATACAATTTCTAAGAAATTTAAGAATCAATATTTTAGAGGCACTCCAAGCCCCAGACATATTTTTTTGCATGGACACTGTCCGTCTAAATAATTTGAGTCACTCCAAATTTGTGTGTCAGCACCATTCTGGCAGCCCAATCTCACATGTCCTCATGTGAAAATACTTGTTGGACAGTGGCAGCAGTCCATTTGCTCAGCCACCCTTCTGGCCTGTGACTAGAAGCTCCTAGAGGCATCTGATTGAGCCCATATGCAAGGTGGAGAGCACAGAAAGTTTCTGCTCTGGGCAAAGGATGCCATGCCTATAGGGCATTGCCATCCTGTCAATCACAGACACTGGAAGAGGCTTAGAAAAATTTAAGAAAGGCACTCCCAAGCTTGGGCCCCACCTGGCCAGATCTGAATGAGGTATTATACTAGCTGCCATATACCTAGTTAAATAAGTGCCCATTTGTGTGCATCAAGATGGATGAATAAAGATAAAGGAAGACTGGCAGCAACACCGCTGATCTTGATTTAAAAGATCTTGGTTTTTATACTTCATTCACTCCAACAATATTTATCATGTGCCATTGACCAGGCTTTGCAGTAGGTGTTGAGGTGAGCAGTGGTGAGTAAGTGTGCTCTCAAGGAGTTTACAGTCTGGAGAGTGTTTCTCAATTCTAGCTATTAATTAGAATTATTTTGGGGAGCTTTTAAAAAATACTTCTTCCCAAGCTCCACCTTAAACCAATATATTCAAATGTCCTGGGGCTGGGGCCCAAGCATCAGAATGCTTTAAAATTCCCCAGATGATTCTAATGTGCAGTCAAGGTTGAGAACTACTAACTAAGTGGGTAAAAAATGACACTGACTGAATGTTTCCTGTATCTGTTCTCTGTGGCATCTGATCTATCTCAGCAGATCCCAAATCCCTTTAAGAACTTGGACAGGCTTTGTTACAGGACTGTTTGCCTGGCGAGTTCTTTCTGCCACTGGATGTGTACAATGGCTCTTATGTGCCATTGTGAAACCATCCAAGGACAGTTCACCAGCTGGCTGTGGTGGGCAAAGCTGTACGTCATATTGGGGACTGGAGGACATCAATTCTTTCATGACTTTCATGACATGTTTTGGCCTAGAGCATAAAAACGGTTGACTGCAAAGCCAGTGAGTCAGCTTTCCAAACCACACAGAAGTTTGGGGAATGTAATACCTCACCTGAAGCAATTATGAAACCAATTTTCTGCCACTTTTTCCTAGACAATTCAGGCATCTTAATTTTCTGCCAGCTTTTGGAATTTAGTGAATAAATCTCTTTAAACTACAAAATGTTTGCCTACTTCAAAACTCAAAATGAAGCTTATAAAGTTTGTTACAGATGAGCTTCAAAGGGGGGAAATCATATATTTTTTACTTAACAGTTTTTAGACAGTTTTCACTTACATACTTCTCTATCTTATAATCCTAATTCCCTTAAATAAAAATGTGATTTCCTATACCAAGCATGGCTGGCTCTCTGAAATGGGCTGAAGATAACTCCACTTGATATCTGCTGTGTTTGTAATTTCTCGATGCTGCCAAATACTGACTAAATAAATTGTGTTTGTCACTCCCAGTGGGGTTCTCCTCATGCGTACAGGCTGGGCAGCTATTTCCATCTTTCCATCGTATTTACTTAACATCTTTTGTGTTTTGTGCAGTTGTAAATAGTATTTTATTTACAACTTTATAAATCTTAAGAATGACATAATTTTAAACATGCAATTAAGAACCAAAAAATTGAATCAGAAAAAGAGAAAGCAAAAATATCTGTTTGGGGGCATCACCATCATTTCTAACATTCTTTTTCATTTTTTCTCTTTTTTTTTTTTTTTTTTTGAGAGTGAGAGTGGAGATGGTTTCTAATGAAGCTCTCTCATGCAACTGGAAAATTCCCACAGCTGAAAGGCTGGCTATCTGTCAGCCACAGAGCTGACAAAGGTTTCCTGGCACTGAGAGAAAATGGGAATGTGAGGAAAGTCAGGAATAATGAGCCCTGCTTGTTTCCCGCTTAATATTATGCAGGATTTTAAAAAGATGTCATCAAAGAAAAATTCTACAAAGAGTTCTGAGCTCTGCTGTTGATGTAAATGTCAGCAGTTTGGCTCAGATGGGACCCTGTGTGTGATTTCATGAATTCATTCTTCCAGTGAAACTCATTGCCACCTGAGGCATGCCAGTCTCTGTGCTCCATGCTCAGGCCCCAGAGCTGAATTAGACATTTTCCCTGTCCACAGAGAATCCTTATATCCTCTTGTTGAGGTCCTTGCCTCACATTAGATGAATCAGAACCTTGATTTTATCAATTTGCCCAGGAATGTTCACTCTATAGACAGTTGACTCATCCTAAACAAATCACAACAGAGTATAAATCAGAATATGTTTGAGCTGGCATAACACCCTTGTCAACTCCTTTCCTACTCACTACCCAGTATCTCCACTTCCATCATGGATCCTCTCCAACTCACTATATATGTATGCATAAATATAAATATAAAATACACATATATTTGTTCTAAGTACATACATATACTTATATATTTAAGTATATGTACATAAGTATATATGTATATATATGTATGCTAAGTATAAATATATATGTCAGTGGGAAGAAATGTATATATTCTAAGTTAGTACTTGCTATGCATGGAAAGACACTAACATCTCAACTTCTAAATGGCTTGTGCCCAGTATTGTGCTAGATGCAGTTATCTCATCCAATGTAGAGCACATATTAATCTTTTAAGATAGGTATTATTGTACTCATTTTGTGTTACGCAGAAACAGAGGCTGGACATAGTAAGTTGCTTGAGGCCATAAAGCTAGCAAGGGGCGAAGCCCAGGTTCCAGTAGGCCTGCCTGATTTCAGAGCTCTTCCAATTCAATGATTTTGATCTCGTTTAAATGATATCAAAGTCTATCTTTGCTGCAAAGCTTTTTATTCTTTCTGTTATTCTTTCTGTTATTCCAGATGTCATCCACTTATTTAAGGCAATCTAATTTACCTTTCTCAAACAATATTTCAAAGAAATTGGAATGCGATTTTTTCCCATTTGGTTAACCATGGATGGAGCAGAAATTGTCCCAATTTGGGGAACAATCTGTGAGGATCTAAGCATGCCATAAGTGCTTCTTTTCATCATGATTCCATTGAGGAAAAAGAAAGAAACCTATACATTCTTTTCTTCCTCTTTCTTTCTCTATCTTCTTTCATTTTTTTCTTTTTTTTTGTCTTTCTTCCTTTTTTCCCTTTATTCTTAATTTAAAAGCACCATATATTAGGCCCAGTGTATGCATATCTTAGTGAGAAGAAACATATATATGCAAATAATTATCAGGAAATATGATATATACAACAATAAAAATATATTCAAATTATATTTACAGCCCAGAAGAGAGTGTGATTAATTCTATCCTGTAGAGGGTGGGACCAGGAAATCTTTCACAGAGAAGATGCTTGATTGAAGTGTTGAAGAATGAATAGGCAAGAGAAGATGATCTGGGGAGAGAGCAGAGTCTGAAAAGCCCGGGTGTGTGTTTGTTGGCTGCAGGTTCCTATACAAGTGACCACCATACGCAACATTAGGAAGAGGAATGGAGATGTAGAAAGGTCAGGGCTGAACAAGTATTATATTGTTATTGGCAAAGTGTGTGCTGATTCCAAAGACACTGTATCCTGCTGCTCTCAGTATTGTTATAGTAACAAGTGAGGCAGCTGTAGAATGGCACCCAGCCAGTCCATGCGGATGAAATGAAGATACTAAATGCTTAATTTTTTATCAAGACCATTTCTGTTTGTTATAAAAGCCACTCGACATGGTACAAATTAGAGCAAGATTGTGTTACAAGGCATTGATTTTCTCACAAATATTCAGTGCAAGGAGAATGGCATCTTTATGATGAGTTGGATCAATCCATGATGATGGAGATGAGGTCCACCTTCCCTGAAGCCTGGCTGCACAACATCAGAGTTCTGTCAACAAAGAAGGAGGAGGAAATGGCTGCTGAGCAGGCAGGCACGCCACAATGTCTGCTACAGTGAATAAGAATATGAAGGGAATATCTGATTGACATTTGCAGTTAATACAAATGAGGCATCTGTGTACTTATGAAGGAGCACTGCACATTCTGTCTTCTTTAGCAACATACATATTATTATAGGTTACATATAATGCTTTGCAGAGAACTTTCTAATAGTTTGTTTGGCTTTATTGTGTATCTTTACCTATAATCTTCAAAACAGAGGTTTATAAATATTAGTGCTATTAAATCTATTCATCATCTGCGAGATGCAGAAAATTTAAATTTGCATTAATTCATTCAATATTATGAATGCCTGTAGAAGGCAAACAATTTGTTTTCTGGTAAAGGTAGTCTTTTTTTTTTTTAATTGAAAATGGTAAATAAAAATGTTTCCTTTGGAACAACAAAATGGAAACCACCAGGGTTCCTAGATGACCTCAGGTAGAGGCATCTATCAGTCTAGACCACTTGCTCATCTCTGAATTATTATGCAAGAAAGAAAGAAATTTCTATCTCCTTAGAGGCATTTTATTTTAGAATCTATGTATTATAGCAGCCTCTCCTAACTAGCAGACTTGTTACCTTTTCTTTTTTAAAGGGGAGCCAGAATCTTCCAATTTTGTCATAAGAACCTGAAATTTAGAATTTTATGTAAAATCTACAAATCTTTTTTTCTTAAGGTTTACTATTAATTCAATATTATTTGAAGCTCTGTTTGGGCCAGAATCACATATCAGTGCATCACCACTTCCCCTTTGGCATTGCTTCTTGTCCCTGACACTTCTTTGCCGTGAGACTGGATGCTCCTATGTCTGTGCCTCCTGTTTTCCCTCCACAACAGGCACAGCAACATTTGCAGGGAGGCAAGAAGAGGATCCCTGGTCAACATTTGAAAAGAAGTATGAAAGATAGGATATAAACCCTCCATGTCAGTTATTTGGTACTTTATAAAAAGACTAATTTCTCAGGTGGAAGTATAACAGAGCATCCAACTCTTCAAATCAAGAATGTAGTAGATCATGGCAGATGGAAAGACATCCTATGGATAGAGAAAGGCTGAGTGGAGTAAACGAGTTAATATGTGTAAGGACTTAGAACAGTTCTGGCAAACATAAACGCACACATAAGGTTGGACACTAGTATTACACAGCTTGCCCAAGATCACAGCCAATAAGCAGAGGAGTAGATGGACCTCCTAGACTGACCTTCAGTGTTTCAACTTGTTCACACATTTTTGTCTGCCTTTTTGGTCTGAATTTTTGGTCTTGAAATTTTTTTGATTTTACCTTCTATATAACTAATTTGATCTTTAATCACACTTACTATTTAGTTCAATTTTTTAGTGATATTTTTTATTTGGCAATCAGATTTTTTTCAATAATTTTTCTGGTGCCCTGGTAGCTCATTTTCCCATGGCAACCTGTTTTTATGTTATGGATGTAACATCTTTTCTGTCTCGGAGGAAACTAATTAAAAAAAATTTTTTTTTTAAACTTTCTTTGGTTTCCTGCATTATTTCTATTTCTCCAGGGTCATCTAATATGTTTGTTCATCCTGGTCATTTTCTTTTCTTCTATTGGCCTTCCTGAAATATCTGATGAACTTTCATTGGCTATTAATATGTGTGAATAAAAATTTAGGTCAATTTGTATAAGGAGTTAGCATGATTTTCCTCTGCAACTTGTGTAGGTCTTTCTCCCCAGCAGGCTTCTCCTAAGGGTTGACTGCATGCTTTGTATAGATGCACTGGTTGTGCTGACAGACTTAATTTTGAGGTTCATGGATATAGAGCAGACAGGCAGCCTGAAGATCTTCAGTTACCTCAAAGGAGGACTTGCCTTTGGCCATGAGAGGTGTTCCATTCTTCTCTCCAGAGTGGATCTACTTTCCTATCCAGTCTCTCTCCATGTGACTGCACATTCCAGAGGTGGGAGGGAAAGGGTGGTCCTAGGGCACTTACAACTCTATTTCATTTTCTGGTCCCTGTTTAAAAGGCTTTTCCAGGCAGCTAACTCACATTCTTAAAAGGATTTATCCTGTGGAAAAATGTTACTGTTCCACATGTAGTTTTTTCATTAATATGTGATGATTGACCATGTTACTCATATTTATTGACTCCAAGCTTCTTCTCTTACTATGGTTTATACCACTCTTATTCTTCAGATTCCATCTCTTTTTTTATATTTTGGTAAGTCCTCATGATTTCTCACCCAAAGATGGCACATACATAAAGATAACTTTCTAAAGTACATCATTTCTACCTTTTATTTATTTCTTTGTATAACTTTTCATCATTTGAATGGATCTGGAAGTGTGTGCTCAGATTATTTTGATTAGTCTTTTCTATAAGTAATTTTAAAACATCTTTTGTCTATTGTCTTCTTAAAGTTTCTATTTACGATTAACTATCAAGACAGGCTTACTTTGAAAAGCTGACAATGAAGAAGTATATGTTTGCTGATATAGCTGATATGTGTATTATACAGAAAAAGGGAGCAGAAAAACACACCAGTAGTTTTACTAATTGTGCCCAAAACATTTAAATCTAGATTTCAGAGTTCCTGGGAGAGCTTCAAGCTCCCACTAAGCGAAAAACGATTTAAAGAAGGTTGATTCTTTCTTGGCTTACCCTGTACCACTCTCATATGGTTATCCCACTGGAACCCTGAGACAATGAGAAGGATCCTATATTCTGATCCCTCTATCTTCTTCAAGTCCCGTCACTCTGAGTCCTCATGGAGCAAGGAGGGAGTGGCTTCGATAGCCCGAGTACTGATGCAGCTGTTCAGGAAGCTCCCATGCTGTTGCAGGATTTCCTACTGCAGCTCACTAGGTGCTCTTGTTATCTGAAGCTGAATATCAATGCCGAAGCGCCAATACCTGATCCTCAAATGCCAGGAAGATAAGGGCTGTGTGTGTGTGCGCATTCACAGATTTGTGGGTTGGGGGCAAGAAGTGAGGTGATATTGACTATTGTGGGCAGGCCTCTGAAGTCATATACGTGGAGTCACAAAGGGCTTATAGATATTTTCTTCTTCAGTGCCCCACCGAGGAGCTGAATTTGGATTGAAAATTCTCTTCCATCCTTGAAAATACAACCTGTTATGAACTGAATGCTTGTGTTGCCCCCAAATTCATATGTTGGAACCCTAACCCCCAACGTGATGGTGTTAGAAGGTGGGGACTTTGGGAGGTGATAAAGTCACGAGGAGAGAGCCCTCAGGAGTGAAAATTATACCCTTATAAAAGGGACTCCAGAGAGCTCTCTCACCTCTGCCCACCGTGTGAGGACACAGTGAGAAGTCAGCAACCCAGAAGAGGCCCCTCACCAGAACCCCACCATGCTGGCACCCTGATCTCAGACTTCCAGCCTCCAGCACTGTAAGAAATAAATTTCTGCTGTTTATAAGCTGCCAGTCTATTGTACTTCGTCATAGCAGCCCAAACGAAGACACGACTTAATTGAATTTTTAGAAAAAGAAATAATAAAATAGTAATAAAATTAGAAATCTGTTATAGAAGGGAATATCTATACAATTTAGAAGCAATAAGTAAAATAACTGTTTGGTTCTTTTTAAAAATGAGTGTGTCACCTTTGCATCAGGTTCATCTTTTCTCCTGAGCCATAGAGGTCTCTGATGATCGTGCCCCCAGCCAACAGCAGATGTTTGAGAATGTGCTTCAGTGTGGGTTGCTTTGTCTGTTTATAAATTGTATTCATGCACGGCCCCACAAATATGTTATGAATGTTAATATTTCCTATTTTTCTATATATTTGATAATATATGAAGTAAAAAATTAAATAGCAAGAGAAATTTGAAGTTTCTCTCCTCATCTTAATAAATTTAGCATGTTACCTATTCATTATAGTCTTTCAATTTGATTCATTGAAAATAAACATATTTTAAAACTTTTTATGGAAATTAAAAATATGTATATGGAAAAGTAGACATGAATGCATAATAAATCCCATGTACTCATCATTCAGGTTTAATAATTATCAACATATGGCAAATCTTATTTCATCTCTACACCCTATATCTTCTTCACCCAAATTATTTTGAAGTGAATTCCAGATACAAAATAATTTTATATTTAATATAATATATCAAAATTATATTATACTTTACCTAATTAACATAAAAAATGAGTGAAAGAAGAAAGAGGGAGAAATAGAAAAAAGGAAGAAAGGAAGGAAGGAAGGAAGAAGGCAGGAAATACTGAGAGAAGGAAGGTATGAGGGAAGGATGGAGGGAGGAACATAGTTTGGTTATGATTTATTCCTGCAAATATAAATTCAACTCAAGTAACAAAAGTTTGATCTGGTGTAAGTTGATTTGCTTTATTTTGGAAATGATTCCAGTTAATAAGTATTTACCTTCAAAGACTTCAGTTCTACTGCAGACCCAATGACTCCAACGTCTGTGTACTTCAAACACTTTCAGATGGAATTCAGACTGTTTAGGACCATTTGATCCTACCCAGATGGTGGACCTTATGGGACCAGAACCACTGTACTCTGGGTTTCCTTGCCATTTAAAACAAATAAAATAAAACTCAACATTTTTCTGACCTTTAGTTTTATTTTTTCTTGTTTTCATTTTGGCTAAGAGGCTTCAATAAAGATAGAAAAATGTAAAGCTACAGAGATTAAATACCAGCACACAACAATAATCAAATTTCACCCACAGAAGAATAATCAGGTAACTTTCCTACATCCTCAGATACAGATAATCATTTCCTAAGATCAAAAATACAAGACCCTGTTCTTGTGGGCATTGGCTGAAAAGACATGGGGTTTATCTTGTGCTGAGGCCAAGGCTATTTTAGGAACTGATCTTGGACGCTGCTACCTCCAGAGGGAGCCCTGCAGCAGCCAGATCTGAGACTCATCTGCAAAAGGGCCAAAATTAGTTGGAACTGCCAAGGCAATGTTTATGGAGTGAGGCAATATTTCTCCTAAAGAAGACCAAAATGTTGGTATTCAATGGATTAAACATCAATAGTAGCAATTTCAGATAGCAAGCCCCTTTGATACTGGACCAGTGTAGCCTCCTAAATCCATGACTAAGGGCAAGTGTTCAAGCAAGACAGTTACAGTTAATGTAGCCAGTTACATCTCCTTTGTTTTACAAGTAACAATTATAGGAATCCAGCCAACTGTGCTACCTGGGAAACTCTTCGAGCTAAAACATGCAGACACTTAGGGTAACACAACTCTAGACAGCCACAAAAGCCCACTTTGATTGTGCTTCATGATATATGTGTTACATAAGCTACGTAAGCCACTATGAGATCCTGAAACTCAGAGTTCTTGTCCATAAAGTCTTTTGTCAAGGAAGGATAACTTAGGAAAAAATCTCCTACAACATAAAGGAGCATGGGATTTTTTATTTAAAATCAGTAGGAAATCTAAACTAAAGTGTTAACACTAGTTCATCAGTCTGGAGCTACAATGACGATTTAATAATTCCTGAGTGTTTTGGGGACCACAGTGAGACTAGTTTTCAGGTTTTCATTCTGTTGAGGGTCTTTTATCCTTTTCCTTGAGGATAAGAGTGATAAATGTAATACTGCTGTTTTTTATTTGTAATCCTTGTCATTCAAAGCGTTCCGAAGACCTTCAAAGAGCAGATATACTTGTAGACTAGATATCATAAATACTTTTGAAATAAGACAGGTTATTATTTAAACAAAAAACTTAACTTGTGGACTAATGTAAAATGCATATGTTCCTGCCTTTAAAAATGATTCGACTGAATAAAGAAAGCCCTCCTGTAAACTTAGTACCATTTATATTATTCAGCTAAGCATTATGCTTTCTGAGCAATCAATTCTAATCATAAAATACCAATTTTTTCAGTATGCACCCTAAAAGCACCAACTGATAAGACTGATTATCTGTGCCATCCCAGAGAGAATATATGAGAGCAGAAAAAACCCAGACCGAGGAAACCAGGGGCATTTTTTGGCATCACAGAGATATGATAAGGGAAGAAACTTGATTTTTATATGATTCTAATTCATTTTTAATCAAATTGCAAGTAAAAATGCCAAATATTATTCGCCTGTTTCTTGACCCAACCAGACTTCACTTTCTGCATTCTGACTTCTTGCTTTTTTATTTACAAACAAAAAGCAAAGTATGATATGCCCATTGTGAATTACTAACTTGATGGTGTTTCTGAAAAGTAAGGGCTATGGCTTACTATAGCTGATACTTATTATGGCTGATAAATCTAATGTCATTTTATATGCTCTGCTATCATGCTACTTTCTCCTACACTGGCTTATTTCCCATGGAAACTGGTGAGTCAAAACAGAGACTCCTCCCAGAGCAGAATTGTAAGTCAACATGCAGTGTAAGACCCCAGGAGTCCCTCTCAAGTGTTCAATCACAAGAACACTCTCCAGGGATGATTCGATGATGTGCAACCATGGGACACAGAGCAACCAGGCAGTAAGCCTTCCCTGGGGTCCCCTCACCCCTTTACTTTAGTAGTAGTGCTCCCAACATTTAGGGAGCACTTGTTTGGTTCCATCAGCCCTCAGGAAAGACACAATGAATGAAATAGTAGAGCAAACCAGACCTATTTAAGCAGGTTATGCTTGTTTAATTTGACAAGAAAATTTTAAAAATATATAGATTCCATCTTAAAAAAAAAAATGTCAAAATCAGAGAAACAGCGAAGTGGTGGTTACCAGGGATTGGAAGGGGGGGTGGGGGTGGGGAATTAGGGAGTTACTGGTCAAAGAGTACAAACTTCCAGTTATAAGGTCAACAAGTTTGGGGATCTAATGTTTAAGATGGTGATTATAGCTAATAATAGTCTGTGATATATATGTGAATGTTGCTAAGAGAGTAGATTTTAAATATCCTCACCACAAAAAAGAAATGGTAATTATGTGACAGGATGGAGGTGGTAGCTAATGCCATGATGGTGATACATAAATGTATATAATACATAAATGTACAATACATAAATGTATAAAATCAACATGTTGTACATCTTAAAGTTATATAGTGTTATGTATCAATTATATATCAATAAAGCTGGGGGAAGTTAAGTTAAAAAAAAAGAAAAGAAAAAAGTATTTTCCAGACCCCACCCTAGACCTCAGACTCTGCAGTTGGGACTCAGGGATCTCTATCTTTATTATGTTCCTAGGGTAATTATGGTACTCAACCAGGTTTAAGAATCGAGGGCCTAGATTTTCAAGTATGCTCCCAAATCCTACTTAGAATTTTAGTTTTAAATCTATTTCTTTCTCCTCAGGCTCTAGCCAAAGAAAGCAGAATAATTATTCCTTTCTCAGGTCTTCATATTCAGAGAATGAATGTTGAATAATATCTCTCATTGCTTACCAAACATCTTTCATTTTACAAATGAAGGCACGACCCCACGAGATGTTGAGTACCTGGTTCAAGGTCACATGGTACACTAATGGGAACGCCAGAGCTAGAAAGCTGGATGTTTTAGCCTCTATGGTCTAAACCATTCCTTTTCTTCTCTTTTTAAACCAGCTTTACATCTATGCATGAGTAAGAAAAATGGAGGCATCTAGGGGGCTTTTTTGAAAAATCAGGCACAAATTAAGGTAAATGTAGGTATTAACCCCCAAGGAACATATTCTTTCAGAATGAAAAGGACTTAAGAGACATATTAACTAAATACAGTGTGTGGACCTTTGGACTTTGATTTAAATAAAATGTAAGAAACAAAAAATACAGACATCAGGAAAATAAGACTACCACCTGGATATTTAACTATATTAAAGAATCATGTTTAATTATTAAAAAGATGACAATCTTTATCATGGTCCTTTTTTTCAAAGTTCTTGCATTTTAGAAATACATCTGGAAATGTTTATAAATGCAATGATTTCTGTAATGCTTCAAATCCAATGGTGAAATGAGAGGGGAAAGTGGCTCTGATGAAACATGATTGTGCATGAGTTGATAACGATTGAATCTCAGTAATGGGTGCATAAGACTTATTATGCTATTCTCTCTAATTATTCATATACATACTTTAAATTTCTCATAAAACATTTTTTTCAAAAATCCATTTCTCTTAAGGGCTAGCTTACAGTTTTGTGGGTCATTTGATTTACTTATGTAATAATATACTCATTAGTGAGGTCCACAACTTGGTAGAATATTGATATCTTTATGTCATTCAGGAAGAAAATGCCTCAGCTTTCCACCAGAATCATTGTGAAGCACAAGATAAATATCAGTCATTTGAAGCAGAAACTACAGTTCTCTAATAACAGAAATCTCTTTCCAATAGCTAAATACTTCTATAACCTGTTACACTGTGAGGGGCCTAAAACTGAGCTAGACTATAATAAATAATAAAAATAATAAAAGCAGTTTAGTAAGTCATAAGAATTATGAAAGTGCAATCACATATTTCATGAGATCTCATAGCTCAAAATATGCTTGGAGAATTGTTAATCACCTCAAAGTAAAATGAGGATGTCCGCCCAGTTCTGTCTAGGAGGTAACTTTCTAGTTAGGGTGTCAAGTTTAGCACCAATTTCCAAGTATGCATAGGAAGCTGCAGGGACCAGATGTCATGGCTAAACAGCTCTGCCTTTCTCCTTTCTCCTTACCCTACACCTCCTTTCTGAATCTACAAAGGGGAGGATCTACCAGCATTCATTATGACTTCAGAGGCAGCAAGCTCCCAAGTTAAATGAAACGTGTTTAGGGATTATTTTTAAACATTAATAAATATACTATTATTTCAAAGAAAAATGAACTATTTCTAATATTTCAATGAAACATGATTTTGCAGCACAGGAAAACACTGGAAATAGCTTTGTCTTATGACCTAGAAATAGCAATAGAGAGCATAAGAGGAAACAGAGATAGATCTCTGGAAAGATAATATTTTGTGTGTTTATTTTTCTTCCAGCACACCAAATAGTTACCTTGGCAGGCAGGCTGCTCTGTAACTGGGAAGACTGGAAGGTGTTTACAGCAATTGAAACTTCTAGCAGTACATTTCCATGAGCTCATTACCAGTTCCAGTTGTACAGCAGTATAAACCCCTGTTTTGAGCTCTTAATTACAAAGTAGCAGAAATCAGATATGTGATTACTGTAACGTTATGACATCTTTTTAGATCCCTGCTTTGGTCACTGTTACTCAAAGCAACTCTAATGCCATTTTTTGCCTGCCTCTTTATGCTAATCGCCCAGCCCACTGGGCTCCTCCTCCTTCCAGCCTCCCTTAAGAACTGTTCACTTTCACTTGTCACCGAGGGTACCACAGACCAGGCTTAGAAATCACTTGATTTAACTCAGCAGCACCTTGTTTTCCTTGTGTATGTATTACTCTAGCAGTCTTGTCTAAATATTTGGGGCATGAGATTTCATGACAGCAGGAGTCAAAAAATGCCCAAACTGTAATCTGTTAGAAATAGTTACTTTGTAGGATCTTATACTATAAGAGGGAAATAGCATACTTCGAGCTATGAAATGTGCTTTGAAATGAAAGAAGAATTAAGTTGTGTTTTTATCCAAATGAATTGGCATCTTTGAATGTAGGGGAAGTTATATTGGTGAATATTTATTTCGAGAATCATGATTAGGAAATACTTGGAAGGTTATTAGAGAAGTAACTGTTTTACACACAAGGACAGGATCTGCACGTACCTCTGTGGTTCTGGGTGTCTTATGAAGACTGTTTTAGGTGACTGGTCAAGGGAAGGAAATGCCCTAGTGCTACTGGAGCCACAGCCATACTGCCAGTACCATGTCTACTGTGCTCAGAGAAGGCAGCAGCCACCTGTTCCACGGTTTACACACCTGTAGCCTGAAGCTTCCGGAGGGCCAGCGACAGCAAGGTGAGTCCGTCAGGCTAAAGAGTTGTGTGTTCTGTGACCTCCTGGTCATTTGCATTTCTGGAGGAATGGTGGGCTAGGGAAGTATCTGGAGAATCTCTGCTTGTAGAATGCTTTGCAATTTTCCATTTTAAAATAGACATAATAGTGATGCATAAGGGTAGGTTAACTTGGATTCACTATTGATTTTTAAAGGACTATAGGAGACCATTAAGAATGCATATTCCTTGAAGTTGTCGTTCTGGAACTGATGTGCTTAAACTTCTTGCCACTGTCATTTTTCTAGATTATGCTAAATTTTGTGTAATTCAAAACACCCATCCTGGTAAGGCTGAATCAGCTACCGGGGGAATTTGCTGAGAGTAGCTTTAAGCTAGCCTGGAACTCTCTCCCCTGTCCAACCACTAATGGTGCAGTTTTAGACTTAAAGTTTAAGCTTAATTTTGTGTGAGTCTCTGGCTCATTCACTGTGGGCAAAATAAATACACTCTTTTCCTTTTATAGTCTAGGAACAGCTGGAGACAGGCAGGGAAAGGTGTCTCGTTTCACATGAAGGGTCCTCATCCAGACTAAGGTATCTACCTTGCAGCCATTTTCACCATCAGTCTTTTTAAATTTTCAAGTCCACTACTCAGCCAGCTGCATTGATTAGTGCCAGATGGAAGACATGCATAGACAAGATGATCCCCCTGATCTATTCTGCAGGGAACAGCAAAGGACACTAATAGAAAAGGCTAGATGCTGTCACAGATGACATTATCACCCTCCAGAGGTTAAAGATTTACTCCAGACATTTCTAACTTCTCCTCAATAACCCGTGATGGATCTGTCCATGTATATTCAAATCTAGGATATAAGCTCTTCATTATTTTTCCATAGACACTGTGTTAGATTTCAGTGGCATGGAGAGTGTTGGCTAAAGGGCTGAGAACTTCTATTTCCAAAGTGGCATCTGTGCACTAATATGTGTGTGAATGTGTCAGGCCACCTCCCTGCATCTGGACTTAATGCTGTACAAGGCTTAGCATGGTGTGGGTAAAAAATACTTCACATTAAATGAAAACAGAAGACTTTTGAGGCAACTCTGTACCATGAGGGCTCATGTAAATTATTTTGAACTAACCTTTGAATCTAAAGTCCTGGAATGTACCAGGATTTAATCGTAGCACTGTAAAACATTCTTGCTCCTCTGTCAGTAGACAATTCTAAATCATCATAGGTTTTTGTTTGCTGCTCATTTGGTTTGAAATGTTTAAAGCTACTCCACAACCAATTGCAGACGTAATATTTGTTATATAAAATTTGCTGGGGGGAGCATAAAAGAGATGGTAAAAATCGCCTGTGAAAATTACCACCTAAAGATAGTTGCTTTACATAACATTGAATGTAAAGTCCTTTAGCCTTTTCTTCTATGCACATATACAAATAATTCTTTTGCTTGATTTTTAAACAAAAACAGACTTTTTACATAGTGTTTTGCAAACTGCTTTTTAACTTAATGATAGATTGTGAACAAATTTCCATGTCATATATGTGTCTACAACCTTATTTTTAACAGTTGTATACTATTCCTTCATTTGTATGTAGCAAAATTTCTTCAGGCATTTTCCTACTGTTAGATATTTCACTAATTTCCCGTGTTTTGCTATTACAAACAGCACTATGTTTGTTCATTTTATTTATTTATTTATTCATTCATTCATTCATTTATTTATTTATTTAGCCAAATGGCCCTCTAATTCACAGTGTAGGGATATATATTCTCAGTAATACTGGGTATTATTTTAAAATTATTTTCTAATTTTATAAGTAGAAAATAGTATCCCATTGTTGTTTTAACTTAAAACAGGCCGCGTTGATGGTCTCTCCATTACTGGCCACATCCAGAGCAGCCTGGAAATATCATTATGATGACATACTTCCTAAAATACCAGCAAGACTAAAAGTCTGGTCTCCTTTCTCAGACTGAAGTTTTTGCCTAGAATGTTTTAAAAGCAGCCATATTCTTCCACAGCCAAGCCTCAAAATATCTGCCCACATAAACCACAATATATAGAGTTGTGATGCATACTAATGCAATCCAGACTAACCACTGACTGCTACAAGAAATGTCAATCTAAGTTGACAAGTGACACTGAGCAGTGTTTGCTATGCTGCTAAATAGCATTCCAGTTACTGTCCTAGAGTTTAAAACTATTTATTTAGTGCAGTGGCCCGGATTTTTTCCTCCAAGCTATATTTGTACCTTGCCGTTATGCAAAGTTCAGCAAAGGTCCAAGGAAAGAAAGTCATTAGTTTCAGAGGGTGAGGTCTGGCTGTGGCTTTATTCACTGGGACATTCTGGGTTCATGACTTTGGCCTACCCCTAACCAGACCAAGGTCCCACCTCTTCTATTTAACATAGAGACCATCATTCATTAACATTTAACTCTTCAGAGGGCGTGACTTTCTAACATACTTTCTAACCCTCCAGGCTTTATGCCATCTCTGAAGTATTTAATTCTTTCTACCTAGTCACTCACGAAATGTACTTTTTGGGTACATTTAGAGAAGTCACTTACTCATCAACAATTATCTGTACAGTGACTATGCAAAGCACCGTGCCAGATGCTGGGCACATATATTGAACTAAGCCAATTAAGCCATGGTTTGTAGTCCACGTGGAGTTATACCCTATGGCAACAAATGCTACACCAGTGCAAAACAGAAGTCCAGTAGGCTTCCCTCCCTACTTGTTGCTATTTTGTAGCTTCTTCTATGACATTTTAAATCTATTTACCTATAACATTGATCTAAGACCATATGTCTAAACATTAATTTATACGTCTATAAAGCCTCAACAAAGTTTGGTACGCATTACATGTACTAGGCAGACTTAACCATCCTTATGTTTTATAATGCTTTAAAATTCACAAAGTAATTTCAAATACATTATCTCATTTAATTCTCACAATAACCAGATGAGGTAGTATATTAATCAAAGTTTTTCAGAGAAACAGAATTGATAGGATATGTGTTTGTGTGTGTGTGTGTAATGTGTGTGTGTATTATTGTGTGTGTGTAGAAAAGAGAGAGAAAGAGAGAGAGATGAGGCCAGCGTTACAAATCCACTATGTGGGCCAGCAGGTTGGGGATTCAGGTGAAGAGTTGACCAGTGTTGCAGTCAAAGTCCGAAGGTGGTCTGCGGGCATAATTCCCTCTTGCTCAGGACAAGTTATTCTTTTGTTCTAGTCAGACCTTCAGCTTTGGTTAAGATCCACCAACATAGTGGAGGGCAATCTGCTTTACTCAGAATTGCCCTCACAGAAACATCCAGAATAATGTTTGACCAAGTATTTGGCACTATTGTGCAGCCAAGTTGACACATAAATTTAACCATTACAGGTAAGCATCATTATCCTCATTTTTAAAGATGTAAAAACTGGGAATCCTCAAGGTCAAGTGATTTTCCAAGGTTAAGTAATTGTTAAGGGTTACTTTCAATGCACTTGCTGCTATATATAGCTGTCTCATAAAATACATGATTCCTAGTATTATAATGTTTAATTTTTTTATTGATCCATATCAGAAAAACTTTTCTGCAGATACTCAAGATGTATAAGATTTCCTTGTAATTTTGTGTGTTCTAATACCAAATCTCTGACACCAACTGGATGTGCCTCCATTCAATTCAATTCTGACACTATCTAGAGTTAATGAAGATTCTAGAAGTTAAGTTAAGGTTCAGTGTCCCAAGACTACCTCACTTCAAACCCCAGCTACAAATTTCAGGTGTCTCCAAGCTACCTCTACTTCTGCCTGGATAATTACAAATTCAAGGCCTCCCACAACCCTCTCAGGTTTGATAATTTGCTGGAACGACTCACAGAACTCAAGAAAGCTCTGTATTTACAGTCACTGTTTTATTATAAAGGATGCAAATGAACAGCCAAATGAAGAGATACAAAGGCCAAGGTCTAGGAGGGTCCCTCATGGAGGAGCTTCTGTTCCCACAGAATCAGGGTGCACCACTCTTCCAGTATATCTGTAACTTCACCAACCAGTTAGCTCCACTAAGCTCCACGTCCAGAGTTCTTATAAGGAACTTAATTAAACATGATTGATTAAATCATGTGCCATGACTAACCATAATCTCCAGTCTCTCTCCCCTCCCTGGAGGTTAGAGGAGTAGGGCTAGAAGTTCCTACCCTCTAAATATGTGCCTGGTCCTTTTGGTGTGGCCAGCTCTTCCCTTGAAACTATGTAGGAGCTCACCCTGAGGCTTCTAATTAGCATAACAAAGACACATCAATCAGCCAGGAAGTTTAAAGTGTTTTTGAAGTTCTATGCAAGAAATAGGGGACAAAGACCAGAAGTATTCTTCATTATATCACATTTTGGGCGTGAATTTCTGGTCATGTTCTGTTTTTATACCAAGACAGTTTCCTGCAAATCAAGAAACTTGCAAGCCCAGAAACACAGATTAATACCTTCAACCATATATTTATTCAATGCATTTTTACCGAATACATACCAAGTACTAGATACTGTATTAGACACTGGAAATGCAAAGATGATTTTCTCCAAAGCTTGTTTTTTATCTTGTTTTTCTCCTTTCAGCAATTCAGTAATAAGAACTAAGCTAATAATACTTTTTCAACTTTTTGGGTGAAAGTAAAAGTGATTTGATTTGATAATGTTCTGACTTTGTTGCATTCATCTGATGATCTTTGTATTTTACCCACACTCCTCTTGAGGGTTTTGGAGGGCACTAAATCTAGCTGAGAAGTTAGATAAACATAAATATAAAAGCTAAGCATGCCATTTACTGTGCCACCAAATTTGCTCTGAATCTAAACCACAGAAATCAAATTACATATAGATTGTTGTGAATGTACTATTTTCCTTAAATATAGTCTGTGAACATTCATGAATATACTTAATTTAAAACTAAAGAATTTAAGTACTGGGGAAGGAAGATACAGGTCTGAGAAAGGGAATCCAATAGTGTTATATAGCTTAATAATGCCTTTTATCAGAAAAGATATCATGAAAACAATATACACATTATGCTTCTTAAAATAGATTTGTATTAGCTTTTTTGTGATTCTAAAGAAGTGATACTGCACAGACAACATGACATTTTGGGGGGTGATACATAATTGAATGGACTAAGATTAAAGGAAATAGACTTACACATATTTCTGTTTTTCTTCCACCAAAAGGGAGCCCCAAAGGGGCTCAAATAACCTTTGTTCTATCTGCAAAGCCATTACTGGCACAGATAGGTAGAAATAAATGTAGACAATTTCAAAGTAATTTTAAAAGGGAGAACTCATTTTATTAAACTTTATCATATTCAAGCTCCCACCCCATATAGGAATCTTTTTCACAATAAGCCTCCCTAGTAGATGGCACATATGTGAGGATTTGGAAAATATATATAATGGCTTAAATTTCATTTTCCCACCTCACACATATTAGAATGGCTGCTAACAACAATAACAACAACAAAATAGAAAATAATAAAGGCTGGCAAGAATGTGTAGAAATTAGAATTTTCATGCACTGTTGATGGGAATGTAAAATAGTGCATCAGCTATACTGCAGTTCCCTAAAAGCTAAAAGTAGAATTACCGTATGATCCAGTAATTCTACTTCTGAGTATATACCCAAAAGAAGTGAGAGCATGTACTCAAACAGATACTTATACACCAATGCTCATAGCAGCACTATTCACAATAGCAGAAGGTGGAAGCAACTCATGTGTCTATTGACAAATGCATGGATAAACAAAATGCAGTATTACATACAATGGATTATTATTTAGCCTTAACAAGAAAGTAAATTCTGACACATACTATAACATGGATGAATCTTAAGGACGTTATGCTAAATCAAACACAAAAATACTATATGATTCTACCAATATGAGCTATCTAGAGTAGTCATTCACAGAGACAGAAAGCAGATGGTAAATTAATGTTTAATGGTACAGAGTTTCAGTTTTGCAAAATGAAAAGAGCTCTGAAGATTGGCAGCACAACAATGTACTGCAATTAACACTACTAAACTGTACATTTAAAAATAATTAAGATGGCGAATTTTATGCTACATGTATTTTACCACTCATTTTTTAAAGCCATGGCTGCCCAAAGCCACCACTTGTACATTTCTGAAGTTGGACTTAAAAAAACAAACAACAACAACAACAACAACAAAAACCCCTTCGTTTTTCCTATACTCACTTGTGTAAAAACTAAAAGGATTTGAAACGGAAGGGAACTCCTTCAACCTGATAAAGAACATTTACAATGAAATCACTTAATGGAAGACTTAACACTTTCCTAATAAGATCAGGAAGAAAACAAGGATGTCCACTATAATCACTTCTATTCAACATTATGGAATAGGACTAGAGGCCCTAGCCAGTGTATCTAGTTAAGAAAAAGAAATAAAAGACTTGCACATTGCTAAGTGAAATGAGTCAGACACAAACAGGTGACAGTCAGTGTAGAAAAATCCTGAGAAATCTACTAAAAAAAATACTAGAAATAAATTTGTTTACCAAGGTTACAGGATAATAGCATACAAAGTCGCTATACAAAAACAATTGTATTTCTACATATTAGCAAAGAGTAATTGGAAATTGAAATTTTAAAGTACTCAATAGAAAAAAAGAAAAATACTTATGGATTAATTTAACAAAATATGTGCAAGATCTATACACTTAAACTTTGCAGAGAGACGCTAATGAAGATTGAACTAAATACATGAATTAGAAGGCTCAATATTATGAAAATGTCAATTCTCCTCAAATTGATCTAGACACTCAAAGCCTTCTCAGTCAAAATCCCAGCAGACTTCTTTTTAAAATCGACAAGCCAATTTGAAATTTATAAGGAAATGCAAAAGACCTGGAATAGCTAAGTCAATCTTGAAAAAGAACAAAGTTGACAACTTGCACTTAGATTTCAAGCTATAATAAAGAATGAGTAAGACACATATCAGCACTACAGATTATGAGGTTCTGTTTGTTTAATAAGATCCAACTTCATTTTAAGGAGCTTCATACTCAAGTATGGATTCGAGTTTGGTGTTATTTGCTAATTTTTGCTTTGAAAATTGAATAAGCTAAAATTAGTAATGGGATGTTTTGATAGTGGAATGAAGCAACTAAATATCTTTAAAGGGACTCGCAGAAAACAACTAGCTACAAATTTAATGAGAAAAAAATGTAGAAAACAAATCTTCAAAAAACACCATAATAAATGTGCCAAACTTCTTTCTTTGTGAATATTTTTCACATTTTAAGGCTTAAACTCACAATATTGTTATTGTCCATTACCTTGCTCATAGCAGGCAATTAATGCTTCCTAAATAAATCACTACTTTCTCCCCTAAAAGTTTGTCCAAGTGATTGATCTTGAGTCCTTGAATGCTAGGCCTTCAAAGACCATATAGTACAATTGATTTTACATATTAGAAAACTGAAACCAGAGGAGAGATGTAATCTACTCAAAGTTGGTAGTTAGTGCAGAAATCTGGGACTATACTCATCTACCTCTATCTAAGAATTATATGACATAAGGGCCATCATTATTAAAAGTATCTAAAATGGTTTAAAAAATTAAAACTAGAGAAACTTGAGTTTTACCTTATTTTTAAAAATACTCATAAAAGAGTTTTCTTGGTGTGCGATAATCCTAATATTAATCATGTGGAGAAAATGATGGGTACATAGGGAGGGGAAAGGGGAAATGGGAAGAGTGGAGGAAGAGAAATTAGTGGAGGAGGCAAGGAAGGTGGGTGTTAGTGAGAAATATGGAGCCACCTGGAAGCCAAGAAAGGAGGAGGCGGCAACTGAGGAAAAGCCGACTTCAAAAAGAAGGTCCAAAATGCGGTGTATACATACAGTAGAATATTATGCAGCCTTAACAAGGAATGAAATTCTGATACATTCTACAACATGGATGAAACTTGAAGACATTATGCTAAGTGAAATGAGTCAGACACAAAAAGTTAAATATTGTATGATTCCACTTATATGAGGTACCTAGAATAGTCAGATCGCAGAATCAGAAAATAGAATAGTAGTTACCAAGGGCTGCAGTGGGAGTGGGATGGGGAGTTGCTGTTTAGTGGGTTTCAGTTTGGGATGATGAAAAAGTTCTCGAGATGGATGGTGGTGATCGTTAACACATCAGTGTGAATATACCTAATGTCACTGAACCATACATTAAAATGGTAAATTTTGTGTGAGGTATATTTTTCCACAATAAAAAAACACTTTAAAAAAGATGTCACATAATTATAGTATCTTTTCTAATCCTTTCATCTTGACTTGTCATAATACTTTAATGATCATGAATGCCTGAAGGAAAGAAAAATGAATAAATGTAAAAGATTGTTCTTAGTTTTCCTGAGAATTTTTCAAGTCATTTAACTTTAGCAAAATATTTCTTGTAAGATTGACAAATTACTACCTGGCCATTACTTCTCCCAAACTAGTTCTAAATCAATGCAATAAGCTGACTATACAGAACCAGCTACCGCAGGCATCACAGTCTTCCTGCTCCATCTGTCCCCTGAGGGCCAACAGGGCCTTTCTGTTGAGGTGGATGCTAGTCTGCCGGTTTTTCTGCGAGTTGCCAAGAGGAGAATGAAGTCCAGGCCTCCTGGGCTGATGAGCGCCGTGGGCGGCAACTCTGCCCTTTTCTTCCTGCCTATACCTCGAGGTTTGTTCTCAATGGGAAAACATCCATTTATTCCTGCGGAAATGAGAAAACAAGGAGCTTTTTCTTCTGCTTGCGCAAAGGCTTAGGAAAAATGGGAATACGTTTAAGAAAACAAGACTTGATATTGGGAGAAGTTGCAATCAAGCTTCTCCATGTGACCTGTGTCCTTGGAATCCATGAAGAAATTTAAAAGTAATGCCCTTCTTAGAGTAATCAGGGGGGAACACTTCAATAAATAATTATAAATAAATAATATTGTGCTTCTTTACTAGAGAGGAATAGCTTAAATTTATTTGAATTCAATATATGAAGCAATATTTCAGCCATATTAACCTACGAATATAGTCTTTGTGAAAAGTGATTTCATTCTTACTAATGACATTTTATCTCAAAGTCACCTTTAATTTTAACAGTACAAAAAACACTAGAGAATTACTTAAAATTAACCCTAAGAGATACCATTTTAAACCTGCATATGTGCCTGCTCAATATTTTATCTCCAACATGCCATGAAACCTAGCCTATATATCTATTCCCTCCTCCTTCAGCAATATGGAGAGACCCGTTTCTAACATATGGAAGCATTTCACACTACAAGTTATTCTGAGGGGAAAATATGTGATTTATAAATGCTGTCAAATGAAATATGTATTTCCAAATGGTACTGAGCTGACCAAGCACATCTCAGGACATATCCTGCATTTTTATTACCCCATGGGCATAAACGAAGGAACAGCATAGAAAGAGCACAAACAACACTCTCTGCCATTATCAATCCAGAGGTCCCACATTTGCCGCTGGTAAACACATTCAAGTAATCAAAGATTGCAAATAACTATCACAAAAGCAAAAGTTTTATTTATAGATAAATCTAATAATACTTTCGAATTATGGAGAAATGGGTATGCTTTGTCATAAGTAATACATTCTTCTTAGTTTTTTTTTGCCAGGGGCTGAAAAAAATTTTACATGGAGATTTTAAATTGCTAGATTCACTGCACCATTGGCCTGCTGACATTCTCGAATAAACCTCTTTAGAGTCAGAACACAAACAGAAAATAGCAAGAATAAACATCTCATAGTCTTTACAGGGGACAAACCAAAAGTGCAGTAAGACCTACCCAGCCTGGGATCACATCTCAACCAGGCTTGTGCAGGAGAGCTATCTCAGCCTGGGTGGATCACCACTTCAGAAGAGAAGAAGCTGTAAAATCGTCATTTAACCGACAATGGAAACCAGGAGGGAGCCTTTCCTACAGAAAAAACTATGAGATTTAAAGTCGACTCTCTTATGTTTTAGTCCCAGACCTTGGTCACATCTTATAATTTTAGAGGCTTAGTTCTCTCATGATACAAGAGTCTAATAACCTACCTCTTGAGGATCATATCGTGTAATAAGAGCTGCAGCTCACTGAGCATTTTTTATGTGCCAGGTATGTGCTTAGTGTTTTACCGAATTACCTTGCTTAATCCTTACAAGAGCTCTGTGAAGTGTATCTTATTATCCCCATTTTATAGAGGAAACCTGGGCTCAGAGGGATCAAATGACCTGCCCTAACTCATAGTTAGTAAATAGAGGAGTTGGAATTTGAATCTAAGTCTGTTTTTTGTTTTTGTTTTTGTTTTTGTTTTTACCAAAGCTTAGTTTTTCAAAACCATATATTCTGGCTCCTTACTAGTCATTTATTTAGTTACCAGACTAATATATTTAAATATGTTTTATAATAGGTAAAGTATGATGTAAGTATAAGATTTTATATTAAGCCCATACATAAAAGAAGCATCATGGGATATCACCAAGGTCTAATTTTTCATACAATCTCTTCAGGTCATGTTAAGTTAAACATTTCAAAAGGCAAAAAGATAAACACTAGTCATGACATAAATAAGCATGTCATGTGGTAGCTACTGTCTTTATAAGGTCAGAACAAAGAAATAATTCGAAGAATAATATTTTGACACTAGAACAGTAGTAAAATTTAATGGAGTATGCTGTGATGTCTACTGGAAATGTCACAGATCAACTTGATTGCAACAATGTAAAGCACACTGCACATGATGGCCATATCACTGGGATCAACCACAGAACACTCTCAAAAGTATAAAGCTAGTTTCTTCCATCACCACTACATTTTGATGGACAGAGTGATTTTTCCAGGTGTTCTATACCAAATGATTTAATGAAACTTTTCTGTTTTTTTGAATCTGTGAACTTCTCTATTTATAAAGATAGTGGTGAAGTAAATGACTTTAACAAATGAGAAGAATTTTTCTTCAATTGAATTATTGCTGCTGCAAATCTCCAGATTCTAAAATGCAAAGGAAATGAAGTCACTGGCTATAGCCCACTGCCACACATGACTGGATGATAAATTAAGCAGCACAATTTGGAGTTAAGGTTGGTGTGAGAGGGCATTCAACACAAAACTTTTCAGGGCTTGGTCCTACCTCCAAAAGCGTAGCAAGGTCTACATTTGACACAATCTCTGAATCTTCTTGCTTCTTGCTCACGTCAGATTATTATCTCTATGCCTTGTTTTTTCAAAATTGGTCTGTGTCTACATCTAGACCAATGTACAAACCAGTGGAGAAAAGAGTCCAGAGTCTTTGGAATTTAAAATGAACAGATCCCTTGAAGATTATCAGTATGAGAAAGCAGATGAGTTCAGAAAACGGGATGGATTAGACAAATTTCTGGGTGATGATGGTTGTATTCAGTGAATTGAGAGATAGTTTTGTCATCTTCTCCAATTTCCTATTCTGAAATTATTCCATTGTGAATATGAGTCATTTCTTTATCAGCATGGTATTGATGAGAAGAGGAATAACTTTTCTTGTTTTATTCTAATGTTGATTCTTTTTGTCTCTAGTGTGTGCTTCTCATAATAAATGGAAACTAGAAATGCTAGATTTCTTTGAGTTGCCTGTTTATAACTTCATTTCTAACAAAAAAGAGCAGTTTGAAAAACTTAGAATTGGGTTGAAAAGGGCGAGTGTTTTCCCCTTTTATTTCAAATACTGTATTTATAGTACACGAAACTGTTCGTGACTTCAGCAGGTTTGACCGGGACGGGAGTAGTGCCAGGAGGGTCCATTCATCTTGTGTCTCATGCTGAGCTAGTGCTTTGTGAGTCATCCTGGAAACTTCCTGGAAACTGCCTTTGTTTCCCTCTCCTGTCCTGGTTGTTTTATCTTCAAGTTAGTACAAAGCATCTCATAAAATATAATCAAGATTGTTCCCTCACAGTTAATAATGTCATTCTTTCTGTAATGACACACTTTTTTATATATTGGTGAATAATTTGTTGTTTATTTCATTCCTTTTGCATTTTTTACAGAATTCTTACATATACGGTTAGAAACAAGCACAGAATGTCTCATGCTTGTGGTTCCCTCGTGAACTGGTCCAGATTTCTTTTACTTCTAGGCTACAATTTGTCTTTTCTTAAAACTGTTTTAGAATATTTTCATATAATTTTAAGTTTTTGTTTGGTTGTTTTTTTTAAATCAAGATTGTGATTCAGATACTGTGTCTCCTCTTCCTGGGGTTCCAGAGATTGTCACCTGATATGATTTGTCTATATTTTCTACAGCAAATATCTTTTTGTTTTTACATTTGAGACTTTAGATGTTTTCAAATTTTTGTTGAAGACTATTAGTACTATGACAAATGTTTTTGATATAGTTTATGCTTTCAGGCAAAATTTTTGCTTTGCAGAAATAAACATTTTAATTAACATTTAACTAATCTCGAGCAGACATTGTCTTAAAAAATTTTTTCAAGAGGAAAAGTCAGATTTCAGAAATATTATTAAAACAGAAAAACTTTTGCATTAGAGAAGAAATCACTAATTGGTTCAAGCAGAATATCCAAATGACTGATTTCATATCAGTATTTATATTTCAATATCCTTACTACAGGCATTTATTTTTCAGTCTTCACAATATCCCTTGACTTCATCTTACGTCACATCATAACAATCATAGTATGTGGTTTGCATAGTAATTATTTTCTCATTTATTGTCAGGTTACTCAGAACATCTGGAGGTTTAGTCACTGACTCCAAGAGTCTCTGCTGCCATCTTCCTAAATTTGGTCTCAGTCGACAGAAACCTGGAGGTGCTGAGAGGACTGTTTCTCAAATATATATACAAATCACCTGGGGATCATGTAAAAGGCAGACTCTGATTCAGCTCCATGTCAGATCATCAGGCATTAGATTCTCATAGGAGCACCAGTCCTTGGTGCCAAAAAGGTTGGGGACCACTGCTTTAAAAGACATACACAGAAAGAGATGAAAGAGCTGAGGCTTAGAGCAATATTTTTCTAAAAAGAACACGGCTCTGAGACTATGACTTTAGAGTTTCAAAGCTTGTGCTTTGACCGGTCAGAGAGCTGGACACAAACAAGTACAGGAGGGTGAAGAGGACAAGGGCATAAAGGTTAGTATTGGAGCCTGGGGTGAGACAGTACATAAGAGAAAAAATTAGAGAAGAGGATGTGGCAGAGATGCATGGATAGGTCCAGAGAGAGAGTGAGTGGAAACGACGGGGCCTGCCAGGGCTGCGGTCCAACTGGATGATCCCAGTCCTGGTGGCAATTAGAGGTGACCCATTTGGCAGCACCCGCCCCTCTGCAGCAGCGTCGTTGTTGCCCTCTTTCCTGCCAGGAGTGTTTGCACAACTGTTTTGGCTCTGGCTAGAGCAGCTTGGTTCTACCCAGTGTGGAGGCCTCGGTCTTCACCTTCCCTAAACCACCAAGGCAGCAAGAAGGGCTCCTGGTTGGGGAGGCTGTGTAGCCGAAACCTGGGGCCTCTAGAAGCTGCTGGCCCCCGCTCCCACTGGGCCTCTGAGCCAAAGGCACCTCGTCCTCAGTCTCTTTCTCCTCTTCTGGATCTCCTTTGGGCTTAGCAGATCCTTTCGAATGTCCTCCTCTGAAATGATTCACCACGAAAATCCTCCAGTTACTTTCCTAGATAAAATAGGTTTGTCAGATACCGACTGCCAATTAAACATGTAGAAATAAAGGCTAGGGACAAGGCCTTACAACCCACCCAGAGGTTGGGGGAATGGGGTGGAAATTATGGTACATGTTAGAATAGGGGGAAAAAGTTTATATTCACTGTTAACACTGACTACTATAGCACTTTAGAATCCTGAAAGAAAAAGCTCTTGCATATATGCATAATTTTCTAGCCAAATTCTTGTCTGGAGACTTAGAAGAGTATTTTAAATAAAGGTGAAAGACAAGAACATAAAATGCCTCTAAAAAGTTTAGAAGGAATTATAAAAAGCAGATCTTCAGTAATTCAGGGGGAGCATCCATTGCATTCTGAACTCAGTGAATCTATCTTGCTCATACCTTTATTTCCATATATTTCTATGCAAAGAAGAGTTAGTCTCAAGAAATAAGATATTGGATGCCCGACCAGCCGTATAACTTAACAAAAAATCTATTCTTGGCAAGGAGCATGACATTCGTCCTTTAATTATGAGTGTCTGACACCATGGTAGAAAAGGAATTATTTTTAAATTTAATTTTTATTCATTTTAAAGTTATTCATATTCATGTAGTTTAAGGGATCAAATGGTTCTAACAAGATTTTCTGGAAAAAATAGCAGTCTCCTCCTTGCCCCTTCCTTTGCTCTTTCTTTTCTTGGTCCTCAAAGGCCATGGCATCTAATTCTCATAGCTTTCTTTAGATATTAACCTCCATATCTCCAAATATCAGGCTCTTACTGCTATTTCTTTATTTTATGTTTAGGCACTACCGATTTGCCACTATAGAATTTATATCCCTTCCACAGATTTGTCCGGACCCTACAAAACTACCATCATACACATGCATGCTTCCTATTCCCCCATCTTTCTAAAGTCATTGTATCTTAAATTCGATTAGATCAATACCCAGTATTGACATCATTGCGACTATGTGAAACTATTGCCATTGCTCCATTTAAAATTTATGATTACTTCACTTTCTTGCCCATCTTTTTGTTTTCCCTAGATTTAATCAGTGTGTCATGTTTTTGTTTTGTTTTCTTAGTTCTCGATGTATTTATTACCAGTCAACTCCCAAACTCTCTCTTCCAATCATCTAAATATCCTTTAAAAAAATTTGTCCACTTGAGATATTCAATTTTGGTCCCATCTGTTTGGAGCTTTCCTTCCTGGAGTCTCCCCAGGGACTACCCTCCTTGTGAATTGGTTGCTGTCTGTGATGAGAGTGCTGCTGTCATCCTGGGGTACGCTCTCCCCGTCATCCTGGGGTACGCCCTCCCCATCATCCTGAGCCTGCCTTTGTCTCCCTTGAGTAGGTTCCTCCATTTCTTGGATCCTTAGTCTACTGGCTCTTTCGGTGGGGCATCTCCTCCAGAAGCATCCTGAGTATGGGTGCATGTGAGCTATGTATTTTGAGATTTTGCAGTCTGGATATGTTGTGTTTTTTTTTGTTTTTGTTTTTTTTTATCATGTCTTCATACTTAATCAATGGTTTATATTAGTATATAATTCTAGGCTGGAAATCTTTTTCACTCAGAATGTTAAAAGCATTGCTCCTTTTATTTCTAATTTCCAGAGTTGTTGTTGAGAAACCTAGTACATGTTGATATGTGACCCTTAGTATATGAAATTTTTACTCCCTTCATGATGCTCTTAGGACCTTTTCTTTGTCTGCAGTGTTCTAAGATTTCATGATGTGTCCTGGTAGGGGTCTATTTTTATATATGGTCCTGAGTATTGGATGGGCTCTTTCAATCTGGAAATTTATATCCTTTAATTTGGGAAAATTTTAATCATCTATTTGTTGATCATTTCATCCTCCCTGTTTTCTGTATTCTGTCTTTCTAGCGCTCCTATTAGTCAGGTGTTGAAGTGACTCTTGGACTGATCATCTAGATTTTCTTACATTTTTCTCATATTTCCCATATCTGCTCTTTTGCTCCACTTTCTAGTCTACTTACTCGACTTTATTTTCTAAATCCTCTGTTGATTTTTTAAAATCAGTATTGATTCTTTTGATTCTACTATTGTATTTTAAAGTCTAATTTCTAAAAGCTTATTTTTGTTCTGCAGTTCTTTTTTAAAAAAACAGAATTCTGCTTTTGCTTCGTGGATGTTTCATCTTTATGGAGAATGCACCTTTGTGGTCTTTTTCAACCAATTTACTCTTCTCCTGTTTACTCATTTAATGCCTGTGTTTCGTGTCTGGTGATCTTCAATGGCTTGCTTATATTTAAGAAAGGGGAACTCATTAAAAGCTGATTGGTAGCTATGTGTACATAAACTGGGGAATCATCATCTGGCTTGACCACTCATTGGAGAATTCCTTTGTCAATGTCTTTAGATCTTTTCTTTTGAGTTGGTTGGACTCTCCAGAGAAAAATCTTCTAATTTCCTGCCTGGAGGAAATATACCCCCCTGCCAGCATTCTGTGAACTGAGTAGAAGGGGAGCTAAGGAACCCAACACTTTGCATGCATGGTAGGTAGAATAATGGCTCTCTAAAGATTTCTGTATCCTAATGCCCGGGACCTGTGACTATGTACCCTTACATGGCAAAAGAAACCTTGCAGACGTGATTAAGTTAATGATCTTGAAGTGGAGAGATTAACCTGGATTATTCAGGTGAGCCCAATGCAATCACAAAGATAAGACAAAGAAGGAGGCGGGAGTGTCAGAGTCAGAGGAGGAGATGTGACAGCAGAAGAGGCGGGAATGATGTGGGGCCATAGGCCAAGGAATGAGGCCAGCCCCTAGAAGCTGGAAAAGGCCAGGAAATGGATTCTCCCGAGCCTCGAGAAGGAACACAAGCTCTGCTGGCCCATTTTAGACTTCTGACCTCCAGAATTGTAAGGAAATCCATTTGTATTGTTTTAAACCACTAAGCTTGTGGTAATTTGTTATAGCAACAGTTGGAACTAATCTAGTATGTACGCTTTCACCTAATCCTCCTCTTTTTATTATGGAACCTCCACGTTAAATGGTGTCTGATGTTTCATCTTTTCCTGGGAATAACCTTCCAGTCTTCTGTTGGGGTAGGAGAAGGACAATTGCTTTGTTGCTGAAGAGATAAAAGTTCTTCTTGATTTCAGCCAAACTTCATCTCTTCTTCCAGAAGTACTTAGTGATACCGAATCCTGGACTTTCGGTGGTTCTGTTGTGAGGTAAACTGGGTTGCTTTTGAGTATCCCCACTGATGGCTTAACGTCCAGGTTTCCTGGTCTAAGTCAGTTACCACTTATCCTTTCACTTTCCAGCTTCTAAAATGTTGTTGCTATTATTTCTCTTGTTTTCTTTGTCTTTGCAATGACTTCCCTACCTCCACCCCCACTAACTCCCCTCCCCAAAACCCAACTCTTTATTAGTATTTCATTGTGATTTCTGATTCAGGAGGGAGAAGTACATATGTATGGTCAATCAATTTTGACAAAGTTGCAAAAATATAAGTGCCTTTATTTTTATACTGCCTTTTTCTCGGCAAAGCGCTGAATTATACATATTGTACATTTAGAACATGACATTTTACAGGTAAAGTTTATATGATATATGTCAGTATGACAGGTGTGAGTTAAGATCAATAATTTCGTAGGAGGGAGCCTGGGTTTAGTTAAAGGCTTTGCCACTTACTAGTGACGTGATTTTAAGCAAGTCACTTAGAGCCTTAGTTTCCTCACTGTAAGGAAGTATCTGTAAATATGATAGAAACCACATTTAACCCACAAAGAGATTAAAATTAAATTAGACAAGACAACGAATAAAAGCCTTTGGCCTATAGTGTACCTCCATGGTGGAGCAGAATTACAGGTGAACTAAGAGATTTAATTATATTAACAGTACTTTGTGCCCTTTCTTGTATATAACAGGTATTTAATAATATTTGTGGGATGAATGAATGTCTTCTCTTAGTAAAGTATTTTGGAAAACGACAATGGATATCAGGATTTATTAAATGCTACATGAGCCTTGAAACTGACAAAATTAATCTTCATTTTTAAGTTTCTCCTCCCCATCCCCATGCCTGCATTCCTTTTAACAAAAGACTATATTTTAAACTTTTAATTATTTCATTTGCCTCAAAAAATTATAGACGCAAGGTTAACAGAGAAGTTAAGAACAACCTAGTCGACTCTTTTCTAGAATTCAGACTAGCCTCGTAATTACATCCTCTGTCGCAGTCCCTCCCTCCTCTAATCTGTTTTCTACACAGCAGGCAGAGTGATCTTCAAAAATAAAATGCAAATCAGAGTCATGACTCTACTGCTGTAAATCTCTTATTGGTTTCTCATTTTTTCTTGGAATAAAAACAAAACTCTTTGGCACAACCCACAAGGCTTTGAAAAGTTCCAGCCTCATCTTCTTGTACCACAAGCCTTCTCTCTGTTGCCTTACAAAGTGTCGCATACGTAATCACCCCTCAGTACATATTTGTTGAATAAATTGATTAATTAATAAATATGTTAGAGAGAATAAAGGATACATTTAAAAATACATAATTTCAAGGACCTTGCTTTTATTTTCAATTTTTTTTACTGGATCAGGAAAGAAAACTGATATGGACCCCGTGGCTTGATAAATGCTTATTTTGGCTCTGTCTTTGGAGCCAAGAGAATTGCTTGGGAGAGAGGGAGAGAACCTAGAGGTATGGAGATTATCTGCTTTCTGACTAACGTGCTGGACAGTGTCAGAGAGAGAAGGTGGCTGCACTGAGGCTAATAATCTACCTTCAATCAGACAAAGTATACCTAGATCACAGCACAGTTGCTGGCACTCACAAAAAAAGATGTTTAATCAATATTTGTTGAATTAATGAATATAAATGGCCTTCCTACTTTACCATATGCCCTCCAAGCTGCAAGTAATCCTTTGTAATTTCCTCCTTAATGCTGCCATTGGAAATTGCTTTTGCCCATGTTTAGCTGAATGTTTTAATAGAGGGAAGATCATAGCATTTGTCTAGGGTTAGGTCAACTCATGATATTTTAAGAATGACTATCCTAAATCCAGTTCATAACAGGCCCATTTATTATTCTAACTCATAAGTATTCCCTGAATGTTTACAAAGACTATTTCCCTTCAAAGGAAAGAGATCTCATTTCTTAAATCTAATGTAGTTGCTGGAAAAGGAGCTTATTCAAGATAGAACAAAGAATTGAGCTACAGTTTAATATGGATAGGATTGCCAATATGTTATTGAGCATTTTCTGCTGGGGCTCACTTGGCTCCAAGGGCAGACAGTGCAGTAAGCACTTGCATAAAAAGTGAACAGTTAGCCTCACTGGACTGAAAGAAGGTACTCAAGTTCGCATGGCCCCAGGAGCTTAGCAAAGGGTGGTCTGGCAGAGTTTATGACATTCTTTTATGGAATAAGATTTTGGAGAACCCCTTTCTGGCATATAAAAGATGTAATTGTTCTATAGTTCCTTGAAATTCCTCAGCTAAAGGTTTAGTGTTTTTTTTTTCTTTTCTTTTTTTGGGGGGCCTAGGGATGGCAAATTACCTCAGCTTGTATGCAAGGATGAAAAGTATTGGTAATGGCTACTGGAAACCTATAATGAGAGAAGTTCCAAGGTCATATTTGGGCTCATCAAGAAAGTATTGTTATAATTTAGCAATGTCAGTTATGAGTTTTGGAATGAAGATTTGTGGCATGCAACATATTTAACAAGGCATTTTCGGGGGTTCATTTTATTATAATTTAAGTAATTGGGTCTAAAACTCCCTTTAATCTTCACATAAACTTTGTGAGGTAAGTACCGTTCTAATCTTTTCTTTTTCAGATGAAGAGACTATGTGCAGGCATATTAGGTTTCCTAAAGTATAAAGCCAATTAGTGGTGAAACTTATATTTGCAAACATACCTACCCAACTCCAGAGCCCAAGCTCTTAAGAACTATAAAATTTTCCCTAAGAATCATGGAGTGCCAATATTTAAAGCTGTTATCACTTATTTGTACCCTAGAGTGAATTAGTTTCTCTCTATTGTCCTACCTGAGATAAGAAAATATAAAAGATTAATAAGGCCGGCAGGGCTGAAGACAAACTTTAGCTACTTTATAACACTAAGACTGATTCTTAGTCTAAATATTGAAAACATAGCTTAGTATATGACTACTCTCATCAAGGAAATATAAACTATTTCTGGACAATTTTTAAGCACAGAATACAATACATCTATACCATTTATACCTTGAGATCGGATCCAAGTAGAAGTTTTGTTCTCAGATGAGATTTTTCACGCTTTGAAACTTTTTATTCTAAAAGTAAAGATGTCCTGATGAGATTCTAAAGGTACATTTCATTTTCCTTAAACACAAAGTGTATTCTTTTAATGGGATGATCTCTATTTATGGAAATATATTACTACCACTTTCCCCAGGTAGTTATTTCTGTAATTAACTGTTAAAGTCATTTGTAAATATGCAATTTATAGAATCCATATAGAACAGTTTGGATTTCAACTAAAGGCAGGGAAAAATACAAAACAAAAAAGTCTTTAAATATTTTTAGATCATGTTATAAATGTCAGAATATGATTTCATTTCTTACCCGTTTTGTTTGTTGTTGTTGTTGTTGTTTACAGAAAAATCTGTCATTGCTCAACCAATATTTGTTTTTGAAAAAAGAGGAGAAACCTTTAAGGTAAGTTCAAGCTACTTTTCTTTTTTTTGGTTTTTACTTCAACAAAGAAAATTCTGTTTCAAGAAGCTAGCTATTCTAAATGATATCACTGCTGAGTAAGTTTATTTTTTTCTTTACTTAGCAGAGTAGTGCCTCCAGAATATTTATATAGTAGAGATTTACTGACAGTAGTTTGTTTGGCTGAAATGGGAAGCCAGTGGCCTTGTCTTAAAGCTATGCCATTTTTATTAAAATTATGTGCTTTTTGGAGTGACTTGGAAAGGGGCGGGACTGAAAGAGATTAGGAGGGCTAAGGCTCCTCATGGGTCTCCACCACCGACCGGGCATAAAATTGGGTATAAAATAAATTGCAAACTGCAATATTTGATTTTAAAAGGGATCTTAAGGACCCTGTCTGCTTTTTTCAACATCATACTGAAATCGCCTGCTTTGAAAGACAAATGATAAGCAGCATTCTCACTTTACCTTAATTATATTTTCTTGTTATCCATTCGTGTTTATGCGAGTAATTTATCCTACTACTCACAAAACTGACTTACTAAAGAAAAACAACCTCCAAGCCCTTATTGAAAAATCAGATTCCTAGGCCCCACCCCAGGCCAACTGCTTCAGCATCCTGAGAGTGGATGTTTCAGGATATTCATTTTAATCACGTTCCCACAAGGGATTCTTCAGTCACTGAAATATAAAACTGCTTTATTAGACTTTTCTTTTTCTTGAGTACATGCCTAGTGAATAAAGGTGAGCAGCTTTGTCTTGGCCTAACTGAACAGACCTGGCTTTTGAGAATTCTCTTATAAAGTGACAGGGTGAAAATCCGATGTAAAAACAGCAAATTCTCAGCTCTCATTGGCAGCTTTGTTTCCTTCCAGAGACCTGCAGAAGAAACTTTGTATGAAGCAGCAGAACATGGTATGGTTTACATCTTGTATTTCAAAATCGATCTTTACCCAAAGAAAATAAGCAGGCACAAGCATTTTGGCACATGGCACAGACTACATAAAACTTAATGGTTTTTCTTATGTTTAAACATGAAAGTGTTATGTACTCACACATCATAAGAGTGTACAGATGTTGTATTATAAAGTTGAATATCTGAAATTTATATAATGTTATTAGTCAATGGTACCCCGATAAATTTAATTAATAAAGATTTTAACAGAAAAATGTAGATTAAACTACAGTAGAACTCAAAATGAAGAACATTTTATTAAAACACGAGGATTTTATTATTCAAAACAAAGACGGAGGACTAATCCAGGTTAGAGTTGACTAAGGACTTGAGACAATCAAATGTTATACATGATCTTGGACTGAATACAGGACTGGGGAGAAGAATGCTGTAAGGGACATTATTTGTCAACGGACAAAATTATGGTTGGTAGGTTAGTTAAGAGTGTTGTATGTTATGTTAATTTTCCTGAAATTGATCATCTTACTGGGATGATATGAGAGCTGTTCTTATTCTTAGAAAATGACATATTTAGGTATAAGGTGGCACAATGCACACGGCTTAATCTGAAATGATTCAGAAAAATGTGTTGATAGAGAATAATAAATCAAATGAGGCAAAATGTTAACTGGTAAATCTGTGTAAAGAGTATATGAGAATACTTTGTACTATTTTTCCAATTTTTCTGTAAGTTTGAAAATATTTCTAAATTAAAATAAAATTGAAAAAAGAGAAAAACAAAACATGGGAGCAGATCGGCTTTTGTTTTGAAATTTGACATGTGGTTCTCTGAGAAGTGATGTTAGCAACTCTAAAATCCCATGATTCTCTACTGCTTGTGTCACAACGTACCCAAAACATTCTCTGTATGATCTCAGAATACATATGAAATTTCCTGCAGAAGCCACTCATTCCTGATATTTTCATACTAGAATGATAAGCCTATCAATTTATAATCACTGAGCTATTAACCCCAATATTTAAAATTGTGCTTCAGGAGTTGACATGTTATCAAGTGATAATTTATTGTACAAAAGGAAATTCTATTTATCCCCCTGTATCATTGATTGAGGATAATTTGTTATTGCAAGCAATTTTACCCTCCTTCACATTGAATTTCTTGCAGAACGTAATGGTTTTTCAAGAAAGCGCATACGGTCTTCATCTTTTACTTTGCATACTACAGGTTCTCTATCTCCAGGAGGTAGGTATACCCTTGACCACTGAAGATTTACTGTTATGTTTACTCTGAACGTGAAACTTTTAAGAAACTTTTCAAATGCATAATGTTTAAAAGTCTCCCCTTCAAATCGTGTTTATAATATATTGTTATATGAAAACAGCAGACTATAAAATGGCTTGTAGAGTGAGTCACTATTTTAAAAATGAATTTATCAACATTGGAAGAAGATTGAAAGGACATAAGCCACATTGTTAGCAACAGTTACTTTAGGTAGTGATTTGTTCCCACCCCTCCCCTCACCACTTTATATTCTGTTGTGTTTCCAAAGTTTCTGCAGTAAGTATGTATTAGCTTTGTAATTAGGGAAAACTACTATTTTCCGCTGAGTACTCATCTGCTTATATATATAGATATCTGCCTTTTAGAAAAACATTTTGTTCTAAGAACTTTATCATATAGCACTGTATCCTGAGTCAATCAGTAACTTAGATTGCTTTTCTTCTACACTCAAAGCACTCTGCTGATCCTTTTATAATCGACTGCATTGCCCTCTGCCTTGTAATACAGCTGTGCATGTACATGTCGGTCTCCTCCACTGTCAGTTCTTTGAGGTCATCTTCATGCCTGACAGTGTCTTACATGCAGTGAGCACTCAAATCTTTACTAAACTGAATGGGAATTCATTCTTAATGCTCACCAGAGGCATACTTTACATTTATTGATAAAAATACATTTTTTTTCTAAATCAGTGATACAGAAAATTTTGGAAACAGCAAGAATCCAAATCAAAAGAAATACAAAAACCCACTTCCTTATTGACTTCAGTTTGCAATCTGCTTTTGGTGTTAAGCTTGTCCCAGAAGCGAATGAGATTGTCGTCCTTCACTGACCTCCCAAACTTCCCTCCTTCTGGGCCAGGTATAAAGAGTTTCTAGAACCTCAGACCTGACATTCTGACTTTTCAAAATCCATTCTCATAAATGATGATCTTCCTTTCTCAGCTACTAGAAAATGCTGTGGCAAATAAAATAGAGGTCTTAGCAAAGTGCGCATGTAAGAATACCTTATGAACTGCACAAATACACAGAGTGTATTTGTTTATTTTCGGTAGGAAGTTTGAACTTGATGATTTTTTTTTTTAGGATTTCATGTTTATGATAGCAATATGTTATATAAGGCAGCCCTATAAAATAACTTGCTTTATTTTACTTATTATTGTCCATCTATATGTTTTATAATATGTATAGTATTCAAAATATACAACTGTGCTTTAGATTCTTATTCTAAAATTTATGCTGTAGATTTATATTTTAAAGTTTAGAATATGATTCCTTTTTAAATTTTCACTAATTAAAACATTACTTCTTTTTATTTTAAATTTATAATGCTTTGTTAAGTAAAACTACTTTATATAATAAAATATTTAAAATCGTTGGAAGATTTTCTACATTAAAATTATTATTTGTATTCTTAGGTGTTTTCGTTTCAACTGAACAATCAACTAACTGCCTTTTCCAAGTTAAACTTGCCACTAAGAAATTTTAAAAAACGCAAATTATTCACTTCTTTTTAACTGATCCCCATCTACCCGGGAACTACTGAACATTCAAATTAATGAATTAATTATTTCAAGAATGACTGAACAACAACATGTCAGATACCTTTCGGATACAAAAGAGATATTTTCTAACAGAATAGGCTCCTTCTAAACCCTGCTGACAAGTTACAGACAACAATAGGGGCCCTAATCCTAGAGGATTTGTTTTGTTGTATTTGTGCATAAAAAAAAAAGGGATGGCTTTAAGTTACCTAATAACCGTTTCAATTTTTTTAATTTTTAAAATCAGATACACACACACAAAAAGAATGAATATAGGTACATTCATATAAGTAAGCACCATTTAATTTGATGATGTGCAGAATATTGGTCGTGTTGGAATGGAGAAAAATAGTACAGTTTTATATGGTCCATTGATTATTGGTTTTCAATAATAAAGATTATAAAAACAATTTAATCGAACTTTGAATTAGAGAAGCAATCTGACACCAACATTTATAATATGTTATAATATTCTGAAGAAGCAATTCTTATTCTCTTCTCATCTCCATTAATCAAACACTCAAAAGTTGCCGTTTCTACAATTTGCAACCAAGAGGTGATCTCTGAAGTATATACTAATTCTATACTTGCAAGTGCCACCACCACAGTCTTACCCCACTAACACACTGCATAGAAAAATAACCTAGGATAAAAACAACTTATTATCTTTACTTCTCTCTTCAGGTATCATTAGAATGGGAACAGGAGCAGAATTTGCTAACAGTTTTATAACATTCTACGAGAAATATATATTAATGCACTCAGAGGGTTCATTACCAATTTTGATTTTATAATCTGTAGAATTTGTCTCAGTACTCTACTTCATGATTGTAAAAACTGCCTATTCTGTTAGTGACCTAATTTTCACTTGCATTTCTAAGAGTAGACAGAATTACGTAGCAAAACTCAGCTCGCCCTCACGCTGTTTTAGCAGAACCAGTGCTCTTGTATGCACTGCCTCCTGCTGTTAGTACCAACAGTGACATCTTCTGGTGAGTTCAGTATGAGACTGTTCAAATCCAAATCGTGTAGCAACTGACACATTGTCATAGATTTAAAATTTTCTAAATATTTTTGCTTACAGTGAAGAAAAACAATGTTTTTATGACACCAACTCTTGTGCAAAGGAGTGTTGACATGAGTGGTACAGAACAAGGTATGTAGTTTTTTGCAAACATCTCAGAAATTACATTTTACCATCTATATTTTAATCTGAATATGCGTGTGGGAGGTATGGTGGTAGGGCTGAGTGACAAAACACGAAGGGATATATTTGGCAGCCAAGTCCCATAGTCAAAATAAATAGTTAGGGGGTAAAAGCTATGCTGAAAGTAAGTAGTAGGCAATTTGCTGGGTATTTCGACTTTGGTTAGTTAACATTAACCCCTCATTAATGATGACTTTAGAAAATAAGCATCATTTTGTCAAAAATGTGGAGGAAGAAGCATTTCACTAAAGATATATTGACCCTTTAATTCTGTTCTCTTCAGGTCCTGTGAAACATTCTGAACATGTTCTAAGACCTGCTACTTTGCAGCCACCTCAAACTCAAAGATGTGAAAAAATAAGGAAAACATTTGAACACCATGCATTAGAACAGTGCAAGACTAAAGAGAAAGCAAAAAATAAGGTAAGAAAACTTCCTATGATAGGACCGAGCTCAATCCCCCATCCTTCTTTTAGTAGATTGTTGTGGGCCTCACACTCAGCATTACAGGCTTTCTGAGCTTTGCACTGATGCAGAATCAACTGCCAAGCCGGAGGAACACCTGGACCAGGTAGCAAAAAACCTTCAGTGACTTTATTAAACGTGCCCTCTTAAATCAGAGAGTTGTTCCCAGGAACGAGTCTTGTGGTCTCTCTGAAGTTGTGAAGCTGAGTCTGGTATAGTGGGAACTCTTGAGGTCTTGTTCCAGGGCACTGATCCCATGTGGGAACAGGGGGAGCGATGAAGTAGCAGGGGCTGGGAGTCAGAAGTCAAAGAAATGACAGGGATTTTCTTCATCCCTGCTGGTCGACACCCAAGTGTGGCTTTGCTGGTTTAGGTCATACCAGAGATCCACTCCAAACCCATCTTCATGGATAACAGGAGCAGGGAACTACACACACGGTGTACTTGGGAGGGCTTGGGATGCCTCTTAAAAATTCTCTCTTCAGCCATTGCAGGTGCTGAATCACTCACAGTGGGCCTTTCTAAGGAGATACTCATTTCGCTCAGGCCATGTGCATATGGGTTTGGGGTATTCTGTCACTATAGTTTTAGCTATGTCTTCCAGAAGCAGATACTTGAGAGAAATGGGACACAAGATCGTTAGGTTGGAATTTGGGACTTAATTCCATCAGTCACTTATTTCCAGCTAAACTATTGAAGATTGGTCACCTAGTGTTGTTTTGGTTTTCCATACTGAACATAAGGATGGCAACACACAGAGTGTTAAAAATACCAGTGATTTCATCAATTCAATGAAAAAAAAATCAGATTGGTACTGATCCTACCCCTGCCACTATCTATGTTTTCATTCTTGGAAAAAGCACCCAACCTTCTCTTTATTACTGAAGTGAGGGAGTTTAGGTCGGTCACATTTGCAACATTTTTATATTTTAAAATCTTTTTCTTTGTAAGATATGATTTCATGAGACCTATTGTAAATTTTAAAAATCATTTTATTATTTATGCATGGTTTATAATGTGATTTTTATGTAAAACATGGTTTAAATTTTTAAATCAGTATAGTATTAAAACTTCATTTAAATATAATCTAGTGATCATCACCATATTACTTAAATTCTTTTATCTATTTAAGAAGTGATGTTTGTTTAATTTTTTTAAGTTTATAAGAAAAAGTATGATGTGTTGACTAATTTCTAAAATGTTATTATATTGCATTTGATTTTGGAACAGCATGTATTATAAATTATAGATTAAAAAATTTACTACATGTTATGATATCAAAAGTAGATAATATTTCCTCTTTGGCATGATTTTTTGAAATCTTCATTGCATGTTTTAAAAATAAAATGTAATATATTTCTTGCATTTCCTTCCTAAATGATTAAGCATAAGAGAACTTTTCAGACTATTGTTTGTAATCATTTCTTCTTGAATAACTTATTAAGAGTATGAATAGAACTTATTCCTAATTAGCGAAGCCTAATGGGATATGCCCATCATTGAATTTTCTGTTTAATAAAACTAAATGCTATGTAAGAATTCTGACAAAATAAATATAATTTATAGGTCTAGTGAAAATTATCTCCAGGTGAATTTTTATAGGACCATTATTTTTATGTTCCTTAAAAGCATAATCAGAACAATTTTTACTCATCCTATCATTAATCAATGGTCACTTATTTTGTATAATTTAAACAATATATGCCTAATAAAAAATATCTTAATCAATGTAAGAGTAAAAACTACCATTTTGGGTGAGAGAGAATCCTCTGAGTGACTGAGTCATGAGCATGTATTCTGATTTTTACTAATCAATGACACATACTCTGTTGATATATATTTCTCAGCTCTCAAATTCTGTTATAAAGGGGGAAATACTCAAAATTATTTCCATTGGTTGATATAAAATTAAAGTTGAAACAGACCCCATCTATATTTAAAGACATGAGCTTCTTACATTTTTGCAAATCTCTGGAGAGAGAAGGGAGGTGTCCACAAAACACTGGAGACACTAGATTGGATCATTTATAGGTTTCCTTCCAGCTCTAAAGTTGTCTGCTCCTTCATTTATACATTAAATGCAGGTGTGTAAATACACGCGCGCGCACACACACACACACACACACATACCTCAAAGTCATTGATTAAGTTACCAGTCGAAAGTTTCTAGGTGAAGAGATGGTTTCCTCTTACATTGGTTGGTGGTGATGGTGAAGCTCTTAGGGTGTTTCCAAAGATTAAATCATCCTGCAAGATAGATTTATTAGTCTAGAAATGAGAATTAACACACTTAGTTAAAAAGGTGAAAGTAACGAAAAGAGTGAGGTTTCTGAATATTATGACTAAGTATACAATCTTTGGTGTTGGACCCAGGCTCAAATGTCAGCCCCATTCCTGGCTCCCCAGGCCTAGCCAAGTTATTTAAACTTGTTAGGTCAGTTTATTTATTGATTCAAAGTGGACAATAGATGAACAAAGGATATAGATTTGTTGTGAGAAATAAATGAGGTAATGCACATATAATGCTTAGGGCAATATTTGAACATAGTAAATTTTCAGTACATTTAACTATAATTATTGTTTTCTTGCCTGATGTTCCTTTAGTAAGCAACTTAAATAAACTCTTTGATGGATTTCTTTTCTTTCAGATTTCTGAGAGGATCTCCTGTTTGCTAAGTGAAAATTTACCAAGTGCCAGAATTGCAGCCCAGCTCTCTACTAATCAGAATGTTTTGGGTGCTATATCAGTAGGGTAAGTTAATGAGGAAAAAAATTGTGCTGTCTTTTCATTCTTGTTTATTTTTATCATTATAACCCTTCACGGAAAATAATATTCTGATATTGTAGAGCTGGATTTCTAAGATTTATGTTTGAAAGAAGATTTTTATAAAGAATACAAGTTTAAAATGCTTTTCAAAATGCCAGTAATATTTAAATATCAATATATTAATAGTGGATTGTTTCCACTGTCTCATTGACTTGGATAAGAACATTTCAAATGGATATAGCTAAATTTTGATTTAGTTAGGCATTAATGATCTGGCTGATAGATTATCCCTTTCTCCCCTTTCTCTGGCATTCTTTTTTGTCCTCTTTTAAATTATTTCTGTCATTATTTATTATTTATTGGCATAGGTTAGATAGACAACAAAGAAAGCAATATAAATATGCAAAATGAAAGTTAATATTTACTAGTATCATCAGTGATGTAGGCATGTTTGATCTGAGAGAAGATTAAGACTAGCCATGGACATAACTGAACTCACGTGATTAGGGCCCATGCAGGTACTGAAGCACTCACCTGCTGTGCACACTGGGGACACCGTGAAGACTCTGGAGTACATCTAGCTACAGATAGAGGGCTACATGTTTTTTAGTTTCTTGTCATGCAAAAACACTTTTAACATTTAAAAAAAAAAAGTGTCTAGAAGGAAAAAAACAAATTAAGCCAATGCACACTCAAGTATAACTGATAGACTGACTTAGCTTTGGCCCTGGAGGCCACTGGTCTCTGAAAGCATTGGCCACTTGAGGAAGAGGAGAGTGGAGATTAGAGATTGGAGAGTCTTTGCTGGAAGAGCAAGAAGATAAGGGTTGGGAAGCCCTCCTGGTTGATCACACAGCTAGTACAGTGATGGATACAGAACTCGTTTGGACTGATCTCAGCCTATATTGAAACAGCTGTCAAATACTTCAAAAATATATTCCTGAAAGCACCTATCTCAATTTTTTCTTCTTTCTCATTAATTTCAGATAAACACAAGTTAACCGTAGATGTTTTTGTATAAATCTATTAAAACATCTGATAATTTCATGTGCTAAGGTTTAAAATGGCTTTATCTACCAATTTAAAATAGCAAATGCTTATTTCTTTTCCTTAGATGTCAACCAAATGAAGATAAGTATTCTTTCAAAAGCTGCAGTTCTGATTTTATTTTTGGAGAAAACATGGTAGAAAGAGTTTTGGTAAGATTTTTGGCAACTGTTTCTATTATTATACAGGGAGCTGTCACTTCAAATTCCTGGAGACAAATTAATTAAAACAATGTTAAATTGGAGCATACTCTTTAACTCTGGGTTCAAAAGCACATTTTCTTTCTTTAACTGGAAAAATTCTCCTGGGAAGCTAGTTCTAGTTGTTAGAATAATTGACAGAAACTCACACAGGAAGAGAATTGTATAATTATAACATTATTACTGATAAGAAGTATTAAATAGTTCTTGACTTGTGTTAAACCAAAGGTACCCAAGGAAATCCAAGAATTATCTGTAATAGATAAGCTCAAATGATATTTTAATATAGTTTTTCAATAGCATTCTTTGTAACAAGATGCATTTAAAATTACTTGTTAATTTTTTCTCATTAATCACAACCCTCCCCTTCAAGCTCGTAGATTGAAAAGCATTATTATAACCCTTGGGGTGGAGGTCAGGGGTGGCTAGCTTTAAGAAGAAAATTATGGTACTTTACTTCCCTAGGGGAATATACTTGCCAAGTGGAAACCCCTGACTATTATTATCATCATCTTTGTTCAATACTGAGCATCCTCCTGCATAAGGCAGTTGTTGCTCTGCCCTACTTAGGGCATGTTTCTAAAACAGCATCATCTACAATGGGAATTACACAGCAAAGTGAAAATTGTGGAGCACACATGCCTATGGTTTCATCCTGTCCAACACCTCTTCATACTCTTTCCAGCTTTTACCCAGGCCGGAACCTTGGCTAAGATAGGCCAAGATGGCTAGCTTGTCTTATGGCTATTAGTTACATAAAGGACCCCAAGAAGGCTGTAGAGATTTGAAAACCCATGAAAGGGCTCAGAATAACAAAAAGACCAATTCATGAGGTCAGTTTATGCCAAGATTTTTAGGGCTTTCACAAATCAGTCACTTTAAGACCTAATTTATTCCATACCTGCCTCAGGCTAAACCTCAATTCCAAGAGTATTATCATAACCTTTTTAACTTAGAGGCACCATTCTGTCACTCCCAAAATGAAGGTCAACTCCTATAGTCCTAGAGCTGTTGACCCATACCTTTGCATCTGAACCAGAATTGGCCAACTTCCAGAGTGAAGTTCCAAGCAATATATTTAGGCACATTTACTCCTTAATACTTATTCCTCAATTTCGAACTAGATTAGTCACAGCTTCTATAAGATGTCACCGACAAAAATAAAATAGTTTCTAGTCCTCAGAGGATCAACCTTAACATTCAACTCAATTTAACAATCATATTGCGCTCTTATGATATATAAAGCATTGGCATTAGTATCAAGTTTGGCTGTATATTAGAATCATCTGTTGAGCCTTTAAAGTATTTCTTATACCTGGAAACCTCCCCAAACCAATCAGATTGTAATCTCTGTGGGTGAGCCTGGGTGTCATATGATGCTAATATACAGCCAGGCTTGAAAACCACATGGGTAAGAGGTTATGCAAAGTGAAAGGAGACAATGCCCTAGAGGTACTTGTAATCTAGTAAAGGGAGACAAAGAGATACCTATGCAAAGAAACTACAGTTAGGATTATAGATTTAATTTAAGAAAGCACCCATGCACATTTCCTATGGGAACTTTAAACTTTGTTTACTATAGAACCTGAGCTTCCTGTCGCTTTAAGAAGATAACATCATAAAGATAGCAGGAACAACAGAGATAACTTGTATTTGTCCTCCAGCTAATTCTATAATCCTGTGGCCTTGTGACTGGGGACAAGGATATTCTCCTGACTTGTTAGCTGACCATATGCTTTTAGAGTTAGTCATTAAACTTCCTATGCCTTAGTTTCTATTTTCCTAAGATGGAAATAATTATACCCATCTCTACCAATTTTTAACAGAATATCTTGATGTTCAGTTAAATAATGTGAAAGAATTTTAGGTTTATAAGGAAAAAGATATAAAGCTAAGTTCATTTTACATGGCAATTAGTCATTTTTTACTCCGGCCTTGATTACAACACATAAGCGGAGCCTCACATGTGCAACCTTAAAAGCAATTGTTGGCAAAAACTGTCTTGGAGGAGAAAATAAGATTTTCTATAAAGATGATTTCTGAGAAAGCTTAGTGGGTCCTCTGGATAAATTATTTATTTATTTATTTATTTATTTATTTATTTATTATTACTATTATTTTAAATGTAGTAGATAGAGTGAATTGCTGGGAATACTGAGATACCTTGAAACAGAGATGACAGTTGCTCCTCCTTCCCAGGCCTCAGGTTAGCCTGGTGGTAGCGAGGACCTGGTGTTAGTTTAAAATAGCTGCTACCTCTTTTGGAGCCTCTTAACTTCTCGCATTGTCCCTAGAACTAATCCCACCTGCTGTAGGCTGGTGGTCAGTGGATTATGCTTCCTTGTTTCCTGAGGATCAGAACCAAGGTTCTCAAATGATAGGGAGGAAATTACCTGTTCGGCACATAGGGAGCCCCTCAAAACAGAGCAGCTGGGTTTCTTTGCCCCCATGTTGAAACAGAAGAACAAAGGTATCTTTTGGCTTACTGCAAATGTATGAGGAAAAATTAAATAATATGCCTTTCCCTCCTACCTAGGATACTCAGAAAACCCAGCCACAACTTGAAAATGATTCCAATGCCAAGGAAAAACCATTTAAATCCACTTTAAAATTTCCTATCAACTCTCCAAACTCAAGTAAGAATTATTTCATTTGTAAAACATTCAACTAGTTTATTTCCTGTTTTCCCCTGTCATTTGTTTAGTATCTATAAAGTAAAAAAACAATAGTCCAGTATTTTAAAATTTATTGGTAAAGATTAAAGCATATAAATATTGTCACATGACATAGAAGGTTTTTAAAATTTTTGAGTAAATGATATGAGGAATCAATACAGAGATTTACCTAAACTCAAACACTGTGGCTTTTTGGAAACATTCATTGTTATAAAAAGCTAAGGAGATATGTATGTTAATAGTGGCAACAAAGAACAAAGTGGAGAAAATGGGGCTTTTTATGTGTTTTTTTTTCTCCCTATTTATTCTCTTAGGACCAGACTCTATTAAAAAGATATCTCTAATTGAATCGGCTGCTGCCTTCTCTTCTAAATCATCACAAAAGTGCTTGCTGGAGAAAATTGATGTAATAACAGGGGAGGAAGCAGAATATAATGTGTTAAAGGTTTGTATATCATGTATTGCTCTTTCGGGTAGCACTTACATACATATAAGAAAGTTACCATCACCAGGACATTTTAAAAAATAAAGGCAGACATATAGTTTTCAAGAAAACTAAGCTGCTTAAATAAAAATGTTGGACGCTTACAAAGATTAAACCAATTTTTTGTTGGATTCTTACATGTATACATGTAATTTGCGGGAAAATGGGTTGTTGGTCCATTCACATTAGTCCCTTAGGAAGAAGACAGCTCAGGACCCTTTCTTAAAGTAATTTTGACCTGTATTTCATACTTTTCAACCTGCTTTTGTAATCAGTGCTATTATCATATGATTTAAAAATTCTACTTACACTGAAGGTTTTAAAATGCTGATAAGATGAATTGATTTTAGTTCAAAATAGTAAAAAATTTTGTTTTCTTTTTGAAAGTTTTTAAGTTCTGAATTTCATATAAATTAAGAATTTCACATATGAAGTATACAGTATCACACATAGGATTTGAATGTTGAGTGGTCTAGAGTGAGCATCTGAAAGGTAATTACTACAACTTAATCATTTTTCAACAAGGCACGGATTTCTCTTTGTCTTCCTACATCTGTTCTTCCCCAAACCCTCTTCTTTCCTTGTCTCTTCCCCCATGGTCTACTATACATTTATTATAAAAGTGTCTCAAAGCTTAACTCTCAGATCAGATTAACCCTGGACTTATTGAAGTAATCACCAGGGGTGAGGCCCTGGCATACTGTATTTTTAACTAGTAATCTAGGTGATTCTTGAACACAATAATATTTGAGAACCACTGGTAAACATTCAATTATAGTAGGGTACTCTGGTATCACTTCCTAGTTCTTATGCCATGGACTTTGAAATTTTTTAAGCATACAAATAGTTCCATGATTTCTTTACTTTCAAATAAATTATAGTTCAAATAACATTACATTTAAAAGTTGGTATATATATAGATATACTGTTAAGTGAAAAAGCCAGATACTGAAAGTATGTATGATAGTCTACCATTTATAGAAAAAAGGGGACATATGTATGTATTGTCTCATGTATACATACATACAAATATCTTTGGAAAGATAAACAAAATATTAGCAATAGTGGTTACAATCGCAGGGGGTAGAAATTGGCAGATGGGAAACTAGGGTTGGGGAGAGACTTCTTACTTTTTTACAGCTTTTTGATATTTGAACTATTCAAAATTCATGTTTTTAAAAGTTAAATAAAATTTAAAAGCTGATGTATAAATCACTAACAAAGGTTATTCCGCTAAGGTTACAACATAGGAAAGAATTTGCTTTGAAAAAACAATGTTCTATCTATTTGACATTTTAAAAAATTGTCCTTCAGATCAACTGCAAGCTTTTTATATTCAACAAAACAACACAGTCCTGGATTGAACGGGGCAGAGGAGCTTTGAGATTGAATGATACACCAAGTAGTGACAGTGGAACATTCCAGTCAAGACTAAGTAAGGAATCATTTTGTAAAGCAAGACACTATTTTTCAGGGTAAAGTTTCCCACATAGGTGCATATCCTTTTCTGGAGATGTCTTATAAAATATGTCAATAAATCAGACTGTGAAAACAATATTATTTCTAATGTGCTATAGGAACCTCCTGGTTAGAGTAGGCTCCAACATTAGACTACCGGATTCCAGTTCTGGCTCCCCACTAACTAGTCACCTTTGACAAGTTACTTAACCTCTTTCTGCCCTAGTTGTATCGGTATTAGTCTATGACTTACTAAGCAGTTGTGAGTATTCAGTGAGATGATGCAAGTAGAGCACCTATGACAGAGCCCAGCACACATCTAAATAATTATCTCATTATTATTTAAAGGAATATGATGCAAATTACTTTAAAAGTAAAAAATAGTTTTTCTGAAAGAGGATATTCGCCCTATAATTTACCCTTGCCATTCTAAACATAGTGTGTGGGTTGGGATGCAGGGTCAGTTTCCAAAGAAATAAATGTGCATGGTTATTGAATCCTGCAGACAGAGTGATGGTTAGAATCATCAGTCAAGTTAAAAGACTCAGGAGGTTTTGGGCATCCAAAAAGACACACTGGCCTTTGTTCAGAGGCCCAAACCAAGAGTGAACCCAGGCAGAGATCTGAGTTGAGTGGATAGGTTTGGTTTATTGGTCAATGCTGGGTGGTCAAAGCTGTGGAGGAGACCACAAATAGAAGTTGGATCCAGGTATAAGGATATTTGTTGAGTTTCAGATGTCAAGGTCAAGGAATGGGTAAGGAATAGAATTCAGTGTCTTCAGTCTGTAACTGGCAAACAGGTTTCTAAATAACCCAATCGAGCATTATTCCTAAGGCAGATGCTAGTTGTTTTCTACTCTGGTTTAATTCCACTCCTTCTGCTGTCTGCCAAAAAGAAACCACAAAACAACTTTTCTTTTTATTATACAGGTAATACATGTTCATTATAAGAGACAAAATATGGATTAACAAAAGGAAAAAAATTAAAATCACTCATAGGCCTATCTTCCTGTGATAGACTCTGTTAACAGAATATATTCTTCTAGACTTTGTTCTCTAGGTATATAAATGTATACATATATTGAAAATTTGTGATTCATGGTGTTTATATTGGTTTATAAGCTATTTTTTTCTTTTATATAGTAGACCATGATCACCTTTCTTCATCAATAATTATCTTTCTTCAGTATTCTTAATGAGGTTATAACATCTTGAACAGTTATACCATCATTTACTTAACTAATTCCATTTTCTGAATGCTTAAAGTTTTTATTTCAGTTTTCTCTATTTTAAACAATTCTTGGATAAGTTCTTCAGACTACTAGGTCCTTAAAGGAGTTCTAAAATTTTAATTATTTTTCATATTATAGTACAAAAGTATAATTACAGTATTTTAAGCTAAGAAAAAAGTCCTTTAACATTATAAAGCCCAATTTGAAAACCAAGTTATAATCTAGTCAAATAACAACTTAATAGTGAAAATACAGTCTGAAAAACAACTGAAAGATTTACTTTGCTTTCAAAAATGGCAAATTCCCTTGGAAGGTTAAGGAATCAACTGTTGTACAGTTCGATATATTCACTTTCCTATTTTAGTTATGCGCAATCAAGGCAGCCTGAGGCTGATTCTCAATAGCAAACTCTGGGCTCAAATGGAGATTCAAAGAGCAAACCACAAAAATTTACGAATAATGGCGACCGATTTAGAAGACTATAGCATCAAAGTGTTTTTAATTCAGGTAAGTAACAAATTTCAGTGATCGAGGATTACCCACCCTATTATATTTTCAGATCTCTGCAATTACTAATTTGTTTTATTTCTATTTTATAACAATAGCCTGTACCATTGGCTAAAAAGTTAGCCATTCATTTTGGTTGTTTATAGTCTAATATAAGACCTAAATTTTATATGAAATCTGGAGATTAACACCAAAATCTATAGTAATCAACTGGTACCTGTCCCAAAACATTTGTATTGCTATATGCAATCAAACCTTTACATCTTTATTATTGAAATTATGTCAACAATCTTACTAAGTTACCAAAGGGATTATTGCCAAGATTGGCTCCTAGGAAGCCAGCAGAATCCTGATGCTTATACTGAATGCTGAAATTGTGAAGGTTTTGAGATCACTGGAATCAGTGAGAAATGGAAAAACACAGGGCTGGCTAGGTAAAAGAACCAATCCAACAGCAAATTCCAATTCTGGACATGAGTCAGTCTCCAAGGTAACAGGATGGGAGCATAGCTTTAGCTCTCCCCTGCAGAAGGAATGCTTGACCTTAAATACAAGACATCCAGGCACAAGAGAGAGAGAGCTGGCAGAAATCAGGACAGAAAAAAGGCTAGGTTTCCTCTGTGGGCTGAGCCCCAGAAGACTAGAGAAGACTGAGCATCCAAGTGATTCAGGCTGACAATACAAGTAAATTAGCTTCCATGTAGTAATGGATAAAAAGTTGGCAAATGACCATTGATGAAAAACTAAAGGTTCTATTAACTACCAATATGTGTACTGTTAGGTGTAAGTGATATTGAGAATTAAGATGTTAGAGTGAGGTGATGCCCAAATCCAGTTTACCATTTAGAGAGGTAATGCTTGATTGTCTGCCAGGCCAGATACTCCTGGCTTTGAGTGAGTCAAGTAGCCTGCCTGAGACTGAGACTAAGACTGAGACTGTTATCTATAATTAGATTCTGCTGCTCAATATCTGACCCATGCCTTTTAATTTGTAGGATTTTTTTTAGAGATAAGCAAACAAAATGCAAATAAAAATCACCCAAAATTCCACTCCCAGAGATGGTCACCTTTAATGTTTTGGAATTCTACTATATTTTAGTATATGTGTGTGTATACATACATGTGTACCATACTGTATATACTGTATAATCTTTAAGCAAGTTATTTAGTCTTCCTTAACCTGATTTTACTCATCTGCCAAATGAAGATGATAATAATATACTTTATAAAGTGGTTAAAAAAAGAAAATTTAAAAAGACAAAAATAGAAAAAGAAAAAACACCAGAAAAAGAGAAAACAAAATAAAGGAGTTAAGATTAGATAGCTAATATTAGATTGTAAATACACATATGTAACCTTTTCACTTATCAGTGAAAATGAGTGTTTTCGTGTCATTAAATACTTGTTCATCCTTCAAAAATTCTTTTAACGGGTGAAAAGAATTCTGTTCTGTTTTGCACTATAATGTATTACATTAATCCAACTTTGTTAAATACTTAGGTAATTTACTGTTACATTATTATAAATTTTTTAAGGAGGCTGCGAGGAACTCTAGTATACATATATGTTCTTTTTTTCTTGGAAAAAGGTTTTGACTTGTGTTGACAAATTTCTCTCCAGAAAGACTGAACCAATTTTCATTCTTATCAGTATTTTCTTATGGTACTTCCTAAGAATTACAATTTATTAAAGCAAATTTGTTATTAAAAAAATATATCATTGCTCTTTTGTTTTTAACTTCTTGTTCTGAGTTTCTTAAATGAAAACATCTGAGTGAATTTGGCAAAAGGAAATAAATATATTGACTAGTGAAAGGTATATTTAAAATTTAATGTAAGAAAGTCAAGGTAGCAGAATAGTATTTATATTTCAATTACAAATACTCTTTCAGTATTTGTTACTAATTAACTTACTAAAGGAAAATTATACCTTGGACATGATATAATATTAAATTAGTTGAGTCAACAAATGTTTACTCAGTAACTACTCTGTAATATCTAATGCAACATGAGAAACAAAAATATTTTATTGTGTTTATATTTTAGTTTTTTCCCCACAAGTATTTAAGGCAACTTAAGACCATGCATATGAAAAAACATAAGTTAAGATCCTTCTCTCAAAAGTTGGCATACAGTTGGTTCAACCTTGAGTTGTTGGCTTTTAAATGTTTGATGGCTCCCTGGAGGGTTAGCAAAAAGAAAATTTTCCCAGATTTTTTTGGAAATTATAAGAGACAAAAAATGTAAACTACTGCCATGTTACCTTAAAGAGCACAGACTTAGATGACGAAAAAGTTTGATTCAAGTCCCAGCCAATTTGCCATTGTACCTTTCTGAGCCATAATTTCCTCACAGGTAAAAAGAAGAGGGAAACAAGTATATGTCGAATACCTATGCTATGTGCTTTTGTTAATACAAATGGAATACATAAAACCACAGTTTTATCACATGGATTGAATTAAAAAAATAATCACAGTTAATATTATACCAATGGTATTGTTACCATGATCTTTTATATTAATAGAAACCATAAAAATAGCATAAAAAGTATTGAAAGAAGGACTTCTGATATGATACAATATCATAGACTGCTCTAATGAATTCTCCTTTTCCACAGAACTATGTGGCTTACAGGGAAAGTGATGTACGTAAGAAAAGTGATATAAAGGAAATAGAAGTTTTTTCACCCCGTAATACTATAATTTTCTACAGTGTAAAATAAGAAGAATGGTCTTTTACAAACTGAAATTCAAACAAATTTTAAATCACAAAATTCTACTTTATCAGTTTAAAATGCACATATCGGGACCTCTTATAAAATCATCCACTTTAAGATTTAGTTTGGTTCAAGATAAATTGACTTTTTATCCAGCAGATTTTAGGGTTATTTACATTCTAGATTTATGCCATATAATTCCTTCCTTACTAATAGTGAAAGATTAAAAACTCATAAAATGTGGCTATTATTCAATTATTTATATTCCTAACAACTTAGTTTTCCTTATGCAGGCCAGCGCCAAAGATACAGGATATCTGTATGCAGCAATACATCATCGCCTTGTTGCACTCCGAAGCTTCGATAAGCAGAAAGACGGAAATCAAGCTGAAAGCCAGTCAGAAACAGTCCTCCAGCAATTAAACTGTGATAGCTGTGATGAGGATGAGGATGATTTAATTGAAGTCACTAAAAATAGATCAGGTAAATAACTTTTTTTTTGTTAGGTCAGAAGTTTAAGAAAAAAAATCTTATGCACAATCCTAACCTCCAAAATAAATTTTTAAAAAGTGGAACTGATATGTTTTAAGTGGATTGGGGAGGGTTAGAGCCCTAGCTGTTTGAATCCAAGGAGTGGGTTTGAAAATCTTCAATATGTGGCCTTCATTAGGATATTACCAAAACTCAGTCTCATCATGATGCCTGCATATCATCTGCATATAAATTGCATAAAAGACCATATTTGCAGTTTAAAATATTACATTGCTACCCTGAAACTAACCATTTATTCATATGTCTTTTCACTTGTTCTCATTTGCCTATTATTGGCTATAGTAAGAGAAATTATAAATACTTGTAATGAAGCCACCAGGCAAATATGGCTTGAAACACCAAAAATCCTGTTTATTCCCCTTTTGGAATCTTTATTTTCAAAGACTTCCTTTGCCTGGGGCAGAAAGTATTATTTCTTTTATTGTGTCAAGATTCGTGAATTGAGCAAGGCTGAAGTGGAACCAGTAATGAACAGGCTTCTAGGTTTCAGTGCTTGTCCTGATAAGTGAATTTAAAATAAAAGTTCATTATTATTTTTGGAGAAAAACATCGTCAAGGAAATAATAAGCACAGCTTTGTTATATAGATGTAGCTATTCTAATAAAGTCATCTAGATATTTTCAATAATATTTCATTTACCCATAAATTCTACTCTATGGAGAACTAGGTAATATAGTGTGTTAGCAAGCAATTTTCCAATTTTTAATTATTTTAAATCTCAAAGCTGCTTTAATCATACATAATTTAAAAACCCATCAAAGACCATGAGCAGAACTTCATGAAATATCTTCCTTTGCCTAATACTACAAATGTAATCAGGAGGAAAAATGCACAAAACATGCAGGTCAGGATCATAAACTGCTTGACTCAGTGAATGAGAGAACTAAGTAAATATTATTTTCCTTGTTATTATTAAATAAATGGCTAATTATTCTTTGAAATGTATGAAATGTATATTATCTTTTATATTATTATGTTTATATCATCAACAATAAAATGGGATCTATTAGAAAATCAGTTTGTATCCATTAAAAACGTTAACTTGAAAGAAGGATTAAATAGCAAAATTCTCATCAACAAATGACCTGTATATAAAATCTATATTTTATTATATTCCATTTTAGGAAAGAGTAATATGCAACTATCTTTGTACAAGATGAGAAACAATGAAAGTAATGCAAAGTAAATGTCAGCCATATGAGCACCATCCCCTTCCCCTGCCATTTTCCCCTTTCATTTAGTACCTTCTCCAGGAGATGTCGCATACAAATACAGAAATGTTATGAAAGTAATAAAAAGTCTAATTTTTAAAACATTGTTGCCCATGAATTAAGAAAGGGTTTAATGATCTGAAAATGTTTAATGATCTTAAAATTAGGAACATTTCTAACTGTTACTTATAAAAATATAAATTCTATATATTTCACTTCTTCACCAGTAAGCATATTCATGAGTATTCATGTTCAGTTGTATTCAATATTAAATCTAATCTGAATATACCATTGTATAACAAAATATTTTAAATTTATATCACAGATCCTTCCCGGTGGACTCACAGACAGTCGGTTGCCTGTTCATGAGTGCTACATACTATAAACATGATATCTACAAAAAGATTGATCACCCTACTGAAAATGCTAAATCATCCTAACTAAATGAGAAGATCCTATTCATTCCTCGAAGAGTTTTTATTAAAAAGTTCATGAAATATAATTTGTTGGAATTAAAATTTTTCTCTTGTAGTCTAATAATTCTGAGGTTTTACATTTTAATTATTGTGGAGAAAGTAAGAATTTAAGAAACACGTGGACTTCGGAAATTCAAAATTTATTATTTTTGAGGAAGTTAATTTAGAATAGGATTTGATAACTAATTTGGACTATTCATCACATTGATGGATATAATAGTTAAAATTATAAATTGCTGAATTTGATAAATATCTAATCGAAATATTTATTTTCCAATCATACATTGGCCGTAAAACAAATATTTTACAAAATTTTCAGTCATTTCTTTGAAAACCACTATAACTGCCTAATAACATTTCATTTAATTGTGTTCTCTTCTGGGAAATGTGTATTCTTATTTAGCCTTTGGATTTCCTTCCTTTAAAGAGAGTATTTGTTCTTGGACTTGTAGCCATTGTACCTTGTATATTCTTGACTCACAGTCAGTATCTAATAGTTTTTGAAGGAATGAACAAAAATACATTACCTATGTACCAAAACACTAAATATACAAAAAGTAAAATATTTTAACTTGTTCTTTGCTTTATTTATAAAATTAAATTATCATTAATATTTGAGTAGGTGTGACTATATAGAGACCTTTAAAAAAAAAATCATATGTAGCCAAATGAATTTTTTCTTATATGCCATTATTATGGTAGACTACAGTAAGTTCAACAATCACACAACAGACTTTGATGCTCTTTTGATTTTTGTTTCAGAAACAATGAATTACACTAGAAAATTAGTCTCAGTACTTACTAGCTATGTTTCATTTTTTAGTCCAGTGTGATCAGTCATAGCTTCAAAATGACTTTCGATCATGAGCCCTAAACAATTCCTGTTAGAGGCATCTTAGTGTGCGTGAGCCGCCATAACAAAATATTACAGACTGCGTGGCTTAAACAACAGAAATGTACTTCTTACAGTTTTGGAGGCTGGGAAGTCCAAATTCAAGGTGCTGGGAAGGTAGGTTTAATTCTGAGGCCTCTTTGTTTGCAGGGGGCCACCATCTCACTGCATGCTCACATAATCTCTTCTTTGTGGGAGCATCTAACTCTAATTACCTTCCAAAGCCCCATCTCCAGATACCATCGTATCGGGTGTTAGGGCTTCAACATATGAATTTTGCAAGAACATAAACATTCAGTCCATAACAAGGGGACAAGAGTCACAATTCTAAAATGATTTCTAAAAAAGTTTTGATATTTGAAAACTATGGCATTGAAGGTTATTACAGTATCTGGTAAATGTTTAGCCTAATAAAGACATGATGTATGTTTTCAAAAATTAGACGATTGCCAAACTTTTAAATTGCTGCCAATCTAGTGGCTATAAAAGGCTATTTCGCTATTACTTTAATTTGTATCAGAAATAAGGATTTCTGATAAGATAGATATCTTTCAGATATTTATTCACTGCTTGTGTTTCTTCCAAGAAATTCCTGTTCACAATCTTTACAAAGATAATCATGTCATTTTCTCCTTTTAGTGGCTTCCTTGCATATATGAGCTACAAGCCAAGTTCCTAAGCATGGCTATAATACTTTCCATCTCTTTTGCTCTGTCTACCTCTCTAGCCTCACCTCCCACTGTTGCCCGCTTCCCTCTAAATTCTCTAGGAATTCAAAACTGCTATTTCATTGCTCCACACCTTGTGAAATTCCTTTCTCACTGTTGCTGAGTCTGGCTAATATCTATTCATTCTTTAAGGCTTGGCTCATGACATTTCCAGAAAGATTTCCCTAACTCCTCTTAAGCTGTTAAGACTGATTCCTCCACATTCCTATAGCATTCTGTACATAATTCTACCATTGCATAAAACTTTATGTTCCTTTAGGGGGAAGACTACCTTTTATTTATCATTTTATCTCCAGCCCTAGTAGGGCGTTTGACCCATAGCAGGCAATCAAATATAATTTGATCTCCAATGACATGTGTTGTGTATATAAGGCTCAACAGGAAGATAGAAATAAGGATTTGAAGCTCACTCAGGACAGTCTGGGGTGAAGGTACTGGTGGCAGCTAAAGTCATGGAAGGGGAAAGGGGCTAATATTTGCCAAGTGTATACTTTGTAATGGGCACGTATATATATTTACAACTTTACAAAGTAGCTATTATACTTTATACAGGAATAAGTAGGACAAAGGTTGACTAAGTAATAAATGGTAAAGCTGGGTTTGAATGAGTCTTTTTAAATCTAAAGTGCAAGTTCTTTTCATTATACAATACTGGATGAACTCATGCAGAAGAGTGGGGGCGGGGAGAGAGAGAGAGAGAGAGAGAGAACATGAGAGTGTGCACGAGAGTGAGCACGAAAGAAGGGAAGAAAAAGGAGGGGAAAGGAAGAGAGGGGATAGATCCTGGAGGGATAGATCCTGAAGACTAGCTTAGAAAGAACCCAAAAAGGGAACAGAGAGATGGGAGGGACACTATCAGGGATTTGGTGTGTTGGAAGCCGGAGTAAAAAAATTCAAGAGGAAATGATAACCATTTCAAATGCTGCATAAAGATCAAGTTATTTAAGGGCTGAATAATGTCTTCTGAGTTTACAATCAGATCTTTGGTCACTTTGGAAATAGTAGTATTGAGTGAAATGGTGGGGAGAAATGATTACAACTGGTTTGGGAATGAATAGGAGGCGGAGATGCGGCAATGATGAACAGATTACTCTTTCAAAAATCTTAGCTTTAAAGGGAAGATAGACAACATGTAAAATGCTAGGGCTTAGAGTTGGTTTAAATTTTTTTCAGATGTCATAAATATGAGTATGTTTAAATAATTAGTAGGAAAAACCAGTAGAAAGGGAGAATTAAAGATATATTAAAGAGGATAAGTTGCCTTCAATATGCTCAACATTCCTAAGCCAGATCAATCGTCATCAAACACTGCTTTCAGGATTCTTCTTACGAGTTAAAAGCCCACAAAACACTAACTGCTACCTACAGAATAAAGTCCAAATACTAACAGTCTTAACCCCTCACACTTGCCTTACTTTTTCAACCTTATCTCTCCATCTGGAAATGCTCCCCTGGCTCAGACTCCTCCACCTCTTCAGAGACTACACACCCTTTTTTTCTCCCTTTGGGCTGTTTTTTGGTGATCAGCAAGGGCCACGACCGAGTAGTCCCACAGGGCCCCATGCTTACATGGGTCCAGTGCTCTGCATACTGCTTTGTTGTCTTGAAATTCTGAACAACCTCTGAACAAAGGGTTTCGCATGGTCTTTTAATACCAGGCCCTGCAAATTATGCAGCCAGTCGTGGGTCAGTACCCTAAGACCCTAGCTCAGCGTTGTAAATATCAGCCATCCAATATGCGTTAGTTAAATGAACGAACAAAGCACCTAGTCTCATGAGCAATAATGAAAAAGTATAGACTTATGTGGTCTAGACTTAGGTGCAATAATGGGAAAGGACCGTACCCCAATAAGGAAATGCGCGACACATGCCTTCCCGCCAGGTGCTCAAAACCCCACCCACAGTTCCTGCGCCGCCTCAGATCGGTTCCAGCTGGATTCTTTCCGGCAGCTCAAACACCAAATAGGATCCCAGCGTTTCCCTTGGCTGCAGCCAATTCCCGCAGCTCTTCGGGCTCCGAAACCGCAGCGGGCTCTGATTGGCTGACAGGGTTGGGCGGGGGCTGATTGGCTGACAGAATTGCGGGCGGGAGAGCGCCCGCGGGGAAGGGGGTGGAGCGGGAGGCTGTCCCCCAGGCGGCGAAGCGGCCACTGCGCAGGCGTCAATGGAAACGGATACACACACAAACAAAACCCACCACCCTGAGGCCTCCGGCTCTTCCCCGCCCACCTTTACCTCCGGTGGGCGCTCCCCTCTCCCAATCGCCTGGCTTTCCCCGCCCCCGTCAACGTCCGGGCACGTCCCCCTAGCGGCGCGGGCCACGCAGGGCCCTGTACTTAACCTCTGGCCAGCGGGCGCGAAGTTAGAGGCCGGGACAGCGCGGGCGGTGCGCACACGTGGGGGCAAAGAGCGGGGCTGGGAGCCCAGGCCTCCAACGTCCGCCGGGCGGACGATGACTTGCTACCGAGGCTTCCTGCTGGGCAGCTGTCGTCGCGTGGCGGGCGGCCGGGCGGCGGCGCTGAGGGGCCCGGGCGCGGGAGGCCCGGCCGCGCGGCCGAGCCTCGGCGGTGACGGCGGCGGCCGGCGGCACCTGGGGCAGGGTCAGTCGCGCCAGCTGGCGGGGTGTGGTAGCCGCCCCGACGGCGGCTTCCGCCCGTCCCGGGTGGTAGTGGTGGCCAAAACCACCCGGTACGAGTTCGAGCAGCAGCGGTACCGTTACGCGGAGCTCTCGGAGGAGGACCTGAAGCAGCTGGTGGGTCCCGGGGGCCTCGCCGTTGCGTTTGGGCTCGGCCCGGCCGCGGAACGACCCTCCTTGCCGAGGCGCCCTAGATGCTATGCCCGCCCCGCTCGCCGTCCCCCACTGCCTCTGGCTTTGCTCGTAGGTCCTCCCCCCACCCCATCGTGTGTGTGAGAGAGAAAATGAGGAGGGAGGAGGTCTATAGTGTTCGTGCAGAGACCCCCGAGGCGGGGACTTCTGGAGGAAGCCTTGGATGGGGGAAGAGGGGTACCACAGTCGGTTTAGGGATTTATTTCTGCCCTCGCCACCCCTATTCCCTTGTTGGGAATAACTGCTCCAGGAAAGGTGGGCCGGTGACTGAAGTCTGGGAACGGCTCCGCAGGCCACCCTAGAAAGGGGGGCGCCTCTGCAGGCAGGGCGAAGGTACCGCGGACACACCCCCTTTTACTCTGCAGGACTGAGTCCTGGGACACTCCGGAAAGCCGGACTGGGCGAGCCTTTACCATGCAGGAACGTGGTAATCAAAGTTCTAGCAAACTCACGTGTCTTTGGTGCTGGGAAGAGCAAAGAAGAAATTTTGACTTTGAATGTAATTAATTTGAAAGGTCAGGATAAAGGCAGACAAACCTGATAATTATGAAATAAAGAGCCTACGTCTATAATGTAGCAGTACCTCCACAGTAGACATTTGGTATATGTACTTATTAATATTTTTGCAAGGTATATAAATCCTTCCAAGGAAGAAACCCTGAATATTATGCCCCTTCCCTCTCCTTTTGAAACTTGTGATCTAATCTCCTCATCTGCCAACTTTAGGAAAAGGAGATACTACCATGAACAGTATGTCCAGAAAAATCTCCATTGGAAATCTCTAATTGTTGACACTGCAACAAAGGGCTTTGGAATTAATTGTAACCATAATCTTGTAGAATTCTGTGCAAGAGCAGACAGCCTGGTCTAAACTGGCTTGTAATTTTCAATTTTTTTTGGTAATGTTTTGTAGAGGTATCCAAATAAAATTGTAAATCATTTTTGCGTAAGTACTGAGTCTATTTTCAGACTTAAACTTTTTGATTCTTTAATGAGTTAATTGAAGAGGGGCCCTGCATTCATCTGGTGGAAGTGCTAGGTGCAGGTTTGTTTTTGCCTTTCTCTAAGTGTTTGAAGGTAGTAATTTATAGAAAAATGTCGCCTTATTTAAAGAGTAAAACAGTTTGAGCAGCAGTTTGGAGTAAAGTGTGTCAGGGTGTGAAATTTGGGGTGAGTCAGGGAATAATGTCAGCAGGTGTTTCTCTTTTGGGGAAGGTATATCCCATGGGTTGTACTCCACATTTTGTAAGATCTACTTTTTAGAAACTCAAATGCCATATACCCATAAATGTGTTCTTCATACAACTTTATGGAAGCCTCTCAGCAGTGTAAAATAGTGCACTTGATTGGAATGTTCAGAGTATAGAGGTCAGGAGTTTGGAGTTCTAGGCTCAGGTTCTGTATGGTTAACTTCTATCCTTTGAGTCCTAATTTCTCTGGGCCTCATGAGTGAGAACAATGCTTTTCGTGGCGTATGGTTATTTTTCAAAACACTTTCACCTAGTATGTGGAATTCTAGGGTTGGACTGGAGAGTCTCCAAGGCCCCAGAAGGGCTGGCATTTTGAAACTGGGTAGTTTTATTAAGGCCTCAAGAAAATGGGTGGCATCTAAATTAGATTAATTCTTAGGCCTCCTAATGAGATTGGCACTAATCAGAACTTTTAACATGCAGTCAAATCAGTAAGTCTAAAAATTGGACTGCGTAGTGGACTCGATATCTGAAGAGAAATCTCTAACAGGTAAATATTTGTCTATCACTAGGTAATGCTGTTCAGGATAAGAAAACTTTGAAGTAAAACTTCTGGACTACAGAACACAGTTTTGAAATAGTTGTTGTCATTTCAGTTAAACTTTATTGGGTTAGTTCCTTACTGATTTGAGTTTTATCATTTTATTAAGGCCAGTATTTAAAATGAAGTAGCATTAGGTACTCCAGACCAGAGATCAGGAACAGGCCGAATAATACTAGGCCATGTAAAGTTGTCCTAAAATAAGATTCTGTATTAGGAATGGGAAGATGATTAATATTTTTGCTATTTGTGTTGCGGGTAAAAGATACTAAGGTATAATAATCATGTGGATTGGGTATAAAAGAAAGTGGGTTAGTGCTTACTTTAGTCTTTGCATCATAGCTGCTTTGTCTATAGTGTCATGGTAACCTGAAGTTTATCAGAGGGTTCTCTTTTTCAGTGGTGGTGGTGGTGGTGGTTTTGTTGCAAATAGATCTCTGTTAGGTTGTTTGTTAAAATGCAAAGGGAAAATAATGGATGGAGTGCCGGTATAATTTTATATCCTGAAGCCTCATGGTTTTTTAACTTTGTAGAAATGTAAACAAATGGAGGAAATATTTAGTTGATAAAGAATGTACAAAATAGGTTTACATCTTTCAAACTGTCAGAGTTTGACTTTCAGTTACTTTCTTATTGGTTACATTGCTTAATGTTTAAATCTTGCTTTTTTATTTTTGCCTAACTGATCAATGACTTCTCTTGTGAATGGAAAATTCCTAGTCAAGGACTTTACCTCTATGGCTTGTGACTGTGCAAGGACTAATTAAACTATTACAATTTACTCATAAGAGATGTAGCTTTTGGCAAATGTGGGACTTTTATTAACAGGGTTCAGGAGACTCACAGATTAGAACTTCAGATGAATCAAAGCGGATTGGAAAGGTTTTGACATCAAAACATGCCTTATTAGCAAAAAAGAAGGTTTTATTTAAAAATATTTTGGTACATACCAAATAAGAAATGAGCAGTTTCTACCCTCCTCTCCCCTAACTCCGAGCCCTACAACCCCAGATGCACCCCTTTTTAATGGTTTCTGTTTATAGTTTTAAAAAAATTATTTTCAGAAAGGGATAGAATAATTTCATTTAGCAGTCCCTCTATCATAGGATTCAACTATTCCTTGTTCTTAGCAGATTCGGAAGCTGTAGTTCTTTGGATGTTGTTTCCCTTACTCTGCATAGCTTAGATTGTAGTTCTTGGGCAGGTGATACTTTTGCCATGTGGTGTGCAATGAGTGTAGTGTTTGCAATGCAAATATTTATCAAATTAAAGAACATGATCTGGAGTACTCCCAGAGCTTTCTAACGGAAACCTCACTCCTCAAATCTTGCAGATACAGGCACCAGAGTGGCCTATCTAAAGTGAACATCTGGCCACTTTACTCTTCTGCAAAAGCTCTCATAACCTGTAGAATCGCCTCGGGAATTAGTTAACATGCAGATGCCTGAACCTTAGCTCCCCCGTGAGATTCTGATTCACTTGATGGAGAACTCCCAGACTCTGCCTTTTTGAACCACATCCTTAAGACTGCCAATTCAGCTTTTTTTTTAAACAAGCCTTCCAGGTTTGCAAGTGATCTCTGGAACACACTTTGAGAAATACTGCTGTACGTGAACCTTCACGATCCTTAGTGCCAAACGAGGCCTTTCATGAACTAGCTTTTCTCAACCTGTTGAATTTCATTTCTGATTATTCTTCTGTTTCCTTCCAGAAATAATCTATACATACAAATCAACACGGTGAAATTTTCTTTGTCCTATCCCTTTTTGCTCAAAGATAACATTTATTTAAGCTATTCTGCCTCATGTTCTTTAGTAGTATGCCAAGTATTTCATTGTGTGCAGATGCCATAATTTATTAAAATACATTCTATAATGAATAATTGTGTTAATTCCTACCTGTGTGAATCAAGCTCTAAGATAAATACTGAAAAGTAACCTTCATCCTCTAGCCAATTTGTTTTTCCTTGAGGTCAGGTTCAGACATTACTCTCACAGGAAGCAATTATTGGTAATCTTGCTGTGCTCCTTTCTGGCCATCAAGGTTCTGTTAGGTATTCTTCACTGTATCTTCATAATACTTATGTTTTTGAGCTTCCCACTTTAGAGTATTTGTGAATATTTTCTTCTCTAGACTTGAAGACAAGGACCATATCTTCTTATTAAATTGTTACTATAAGTAGTCCTTGGGAATACAGAGAAGGGAGAAAATAGTTTGGGGAAGGGCAGGAATGAAGGGTAGAAAAGAAGACCTTTAAATAATTTGTTTTTAACTATTAAGTAGATCTTTTAATAATCTTAAAGTTTAGATTTTCAGTTATGAAATATTTCTGCCTTATAGAGAAATTTCAAAAAGTTGATGCCTGTTTATCAAACTGTCTAGACTTAACAGATATTTATTTAGCCATATTTACTTTAGATATTTTAAAAGGAAATGTGGTTATAACTAAAGCCCCATCCTTCCAGTTTTCCCCTTCCCTGTCTCCCCAGAGGTAACCACGAGCCTAAGGTTGTTACATATACTTTTCGTATGCATATGTTATATATTTATTGATAAGACTGTCTATAAAGTGTATATTGTTTTGCCTGTCTAAAAAGTTACATCAGTGATATCATATTCTTTAAAATATGTGCCTATTCTACAGAAATTTGTTTTTCTTCATTAGAGGTTTTGAAACTTATCTATTTTGATTTGTAATCGTTTTAACTGTTGTATAGTATTCCACTGTTTATATAATTAGGTTTCCAATTTTTTGTTTTATAAAATGCTGCAATTAGAAGTACAAATAATTTTTCCGTAAGCATCGATTGACTCCCTGATTCCCCATGTCCTCATCAGCACTTGGTAGACTTAAATATTTTTGCCAATGTGATGAGAGTGAAATGGTATCTTTTAATTTTAGGATACTTGAATTGAATATTGGAGAAAGAGGAATAATTTATATGTGAAAGAGAGAAGACAGTACTAGCAAGATAGTGGGAAAGTTCATCTTTCTGCCAACAAAAAGAACTCAGATGTTTTTGACTATAAGCCACAGTCAAAAATTTTACATCATGACTTAGTACATATAGTCATATTTGAAATAAAAGATAACATGAAACAATTTAGTTTTGTTACATGTAGTATAGTTTATTTTCTCTTTAATAATGCCGATTGTGATCATTAGATTTATGTGGCAACATTGTAATAGTTGTTTGAAAATCATTGCTCAAGAATAAGTATATTAACTCTCAACAGGTTGGCTGGACCTTATAAAGGGGTTAAGTGTCATGTGAAGGAGTTGCTTTTATCTTGTGGTTTTCAGTTTGTAGCAGCAGAATACAACCCTCCCTCAGCCTTACTCTTTTCCTACAAGAGTGAAGTGATAGGGTCAATTTTTTTGAGTCTTCAGTATCTGGGAGTAGCATGACAGGCTTCTGGTAGTGGTTAGGTTGTGGGTATTTACAGTATCCAAATAGGATTTGTCTTATTCCCTGGTACATGTTCTGTATTGTCCAAACCAAAAATTGGTATAGGATAAAAATCTGGACTAGGAATTGAAGTCTGAGGGCCAGTTACTCTTAAGTTTTATTTATAGCAGTCGTTAGAAGCAGTAAATTTGATGAAATTATTCTAATAGACATTGTACATTTGAATTATTCCTCTGTCTTTAGTTTTCAGTACCTCCGTTTAATACATTTGATTGATTGCAACTAATGTTTAAATGACCACAATAGGCACTCATATTTGAATAAATTTAAAAATTTAGAGCTTAATTTCTAGTTGTGTAAAGTATTCACTCTCAAAATGGCCTCATGAGTTGTAATTATTATGACAAAATAATATAGCATAGTAACTAATCTGCTAGAAAATCAGAGCTTGATATTGAGCATATTATTTTGAAATCCTGTTAGATATCCAGAGAAAGATGTCAAATACCAGTTGGCTACATTCATTGGGAGCCAAGCCCTAAAGATAGGCCAGGGTTAGGGATAGCAATTGGGAGCCTTTGGCATCAGGTTAGGGATAGCAATTGGGAGCCATCAACATACTGATCTATTTTAATGAAAGCATTAAACTAGAGTAAGGAAAGAGTAGGGAAGAAAAGCATTGCGATCCATATTCATTGAGAGGCATTCAGTGCAGTTTTAGTTAATTGGCAGTTGGATCATGATAGCAATAATCTGAATGTTAATGCTATGTTCACTCATATTCAGAAGTACTAAGAATAGTTTTTCAAACCTGGCTTATGTTGATTCGTTGATTAAATGAAAGATTATGTAGTTATTTGTCACTGCTATCCTTTAAAAAAAATTCTTGTCGTTGGTTTGCTGTATCTAGATGTAATGAGACTAATGTCTAGGCATTAAACTGTATCTTTGTGAGTTACCATCTATGTATTATTTTCAAATACCTAAATAGGTCATTCTTCAGCTACTCTTTTGAGGAGCATGTATTTCCTTTTAGATTATTTGCTGAGGACAAAACCATTTAGAAACTCTTAACCCAGTCTGTGGCCATGCTACCCTGAACAAGCCCGATCTCGTCTCATCTCGGAAGCTAAGCACGGTCGGGCCTGGTTAGTTCTTGGATGGGAGACCACCTAGGAAGACCAGGTGCTGTAGGCATAAAAAATTAAAAAATAAGGATTGTAAACTGACAAGGTCCTTGCAATCTGTGAGGTCACCCAAGGGTTGCCTCCGCGCCCCCCGCCCCAACCAAAAAAAAAAAAGAAACAACTCAACCCAGTACTCATAAACAGAAGATTGGGAAGATAAGTATTAAAACTTTAGCACAAATTATCCCAGGGCAAAGATTATATGTAATTAAAATTTTCTTTTTGTATGCATCTTCTGTGTTGTATTACTTTTATAACTTTCTTTAAAAAGTATTTATTTAAAATGCTATCTAAAAATTGTTTTTACTTTATAATTTGGTAAGTAATCATTTAAAACAAAACATTTAAGATTTTGGACAAGTACTTGAAAAACTGATTTTGTATCATGAAGAGGCAAGGTATAAGGGAATTTGGAGAAGGAAAGAAAATATGCCTTTTAATTCTAGCATTTACTCTAGTGGCCAAATTTCCTACTTGATTAGATGGACGTTCATTCAGGATATTTCTAAACTTCCCTCCCAACTTTTTACTTTATGGATTATTTAGAAGACATACTTTAAAAGGGGAATATTAAAGGTAAGATAGTGACATTATAAAATGTCACTCAAATAGACTAGGAAGGATAATTCTTAAAGGATATATTTCTTTATATCTAAAAGTTATCCATTCTGAGGGAGCTAACCAGTCATTTGTTTGGATTGCATATGGTAAATACCAAATAGAGTTCATAAATCTAATATAACACAAGAGAGCTGCAAGTCCAAGTGGAACAAAGGTCAGCTAACTGCCTTCTATAATAGTTTATCTTTGGCGTTCAGGTAGCCATATGCAATGTGTTAAAAAATCCATTTAAATAAAGAAAACACTCAAGCTGTAAAACATGAAAATTGTGAGATTCTGTTGACTACATGATTCAGGAAACTGTGGTATTTGGTATTAAAACCAAGTTACGATTTTCTGAAATCAGACTTTCTAGTAAAGTTTAAGTGTTGAAGTTTCGCAGGTCATCATTAAAATGTGCCTTCAAAAAAAAAAAGCCCATTGTATTTTATATATGGCTTTTTAAAGAAATGTTACGCTATCTAATATGTAATAACACAAAATTTGTTTTATTTTTGTGCAGCTTGCATTGAAAGGCTCTAGCTACAATGGACTGCTTGAACGACATCATATTCACACCAAAAATGTAGAGCATATTTTAGATAGTTTACGGTAAGTCTCTGAGATTGGATTTTGGGTGGGTTTTTGTATTCAGAAAGTCCAGTTTTTCTTATTACTAGCAGCTAATCATTAGATTTTAAATAAAGATTGCCATTAAAACTCATTTTAAGAAAATTGCATTGTGGTTAATGGACTTGATATTTTACATTTCTAAGGAAATTTTTGTTGTATTCTGAAAATTTCACATATTTTTAGTTATTATTTGGTCTGCCTGAAAAGTGTCTTTCTACAAAGAGTTTTGTATGCAATGGGCTTCAACTTTTGTGTAATGTTTTCTTTAACAGAATACTGGACTATATGGATGTTCATTATAATTTTCGAATGTTTAAAAATCACCATTATAGGAATTTCAGTTAATTTAGGACTAAATGTAGTCAGTAAGTTTATGTGTATACAAGAGAATCAATGTGAGAACATTGCAAATTAGAAAGTGTTTTAGTCACTGTTTTAGTGTCTGGCACTCAATATTTGTTGGATTTTAAATAATGGCTGTTTAGTTTTATAATAAAAAATTGTCTCTCAAGGTGTTAGTCTTCTAGGCCATTTTTGTATTAATGAATTTTAGCATCAGAAGTAGAGAACATGAAATTCTCATCAATATTATTATTTGTCAGCAGCTATAAAATGTTTTTAAAGAATACTCATATGCCTCCTGATTTAACAATTGGCTGTTGTAATTAAAAGAAAAAGAAGCTAACCTTACAAAGCTAAACATAAATTTGTTTATAAAACAAAATTATTTATATCTCCATTGTAGTAATGGAGTTATGTTATTAGTGGAAATTTGATATAACCTTTACTTTTTTATTTTAGGAATGAGGGAATTGAGGTTCGTCTAGTAAAGAGGAGAGAATATGATGAAGAAACTGTTCGATGGGCAGATGCTGTGATAGCTGCGGGAGGTAATAGTTTTACAGAGGCAAAGATGTTGGAGTACAGAGATGATCTTTAATGCTCATCTTTCCAAATACTCTATGGTCAAGCTGTAGTGAAGCCTTCAGAGTCCTGCCAGGAAACAAATTTTTGGGTTTTTAGGATCAGATTTAAAAAGATCTGCTTTACATGACATTTTACTTTTTTAGTGAATGATGTTACTGTGAGGTTTCCTGCATTTATTTCTGTGTGTCTATATAAAGTGTACATTTAACTTCAAATATTCAAAGGATTAATTGTAACTGCATTTTGGTTTATTATGCAAGTTTTAAACAAAGTTGAAGTTATTTAAGAATTTAATGAAATTAGATAAATTCCATTCCTCTGTGGCCCCAGTATACTTACACTTATTTTTTTTTTTCTGAGCTTTATTATTAAGTTAGTGAACACTCTTTCTAAAGCTTTAAATTGACAGCATTTGTTGGAGAGAAAAATCCAAAGTTGGACACTGTTGGATATATTCTCTTTAAAATAATTTATGAATTTGGACTGACATTATGAGAGAAGGAAAGAGAATTGGCTAATAGAAGTGACAAGATTAGAGCAATAGTTCTCAGCTAGGGTATCCTACTGGCATCTAGTGGGTAGAAGCCAGCGATACTGCTAACCATCTTACAATGCACAAGACAGCCCCCACAATAAAGAATTATCTGGTCTAAAATGTCAGTCTTGCCACTGTTGCAAAATTCTACATTACAATGGGAGCGATAATACAAAGAAAGGGATAGTGGGTAGAAAGAAAGTGGATTAGACTGTGGCAGTTAGCAGGGTGGGGTGAGGGTGTGATTGTGAAAATAAAAGTACCGGTGTTTAAAATCAGTTTGGTAACAAGTCTGGTTCTGTCTTCTGTCCTTTAGGTGATGGCACAATGCTTCTGGCAGCAAGTAAAGTCTTGGACAGACTTAAACCAGTTATTGGAGTAAACACTGATCCAGAACGGTAAGGAAAAACATGTTCTTTTTATGTGTTTCACTTTTATATACAAACTTTTATGCTTCGCTTTGCCGAGTATCTGTTGATAATAAATATTAAAGTTTGGAAGCTCTTCTTTATTTTCTCTACCATAGTTATATTGCTGGGCTCTGTTGCTACAGGGAGTTTATCATAGTGCATGATGTTTAAGAAGCAGCATCATTGTTCCTGGCTATCATGAACCGTTAGAACCATGTTCAAAAACACTTCAGTGATGAAATTTAGGCATGTAAAATTGTTCTCTATCTCTAGTAGAGTTCTTCTTTATATAGTTTTTTTCAAGGATATAGCTATTGTTTTTAGCTTAGGCATAAGAAATATATATACATTTAGCAGGCATTGGTGGTAGAAAATTTTGATATGGGACAGACAAGTCCTCACATCTGACTTCCCAGTGGTTTGGAAGTAGTATCTGTGGCAGAGTAGACCTGACCCTTGACCCAGGTGAGTATTGGCCACCTGTGGTACTGCTGAAGAGGGATGAGTTAATAATGTTTCATCTTCTGTCCTTCCTTAAGGCTCTCATCTATATTTCTGGATATGTCTCCACTGATTTTTTGGTGACTTCATTGACTTAATAAACAGACCAAACCCAATTCACATTTTTTTTTTTTGTCCTTTCTTCACCTTCACTTACATTTACTCTCATTCTGTTTTAGCCACCCACAGCCACGACCATACCTGGCTGGTCTAGAATCAAAACTCTCCATCTCTCAAATCTTAATTCCACCCTGACCACAGCCTGCTACCCTAATAGCAGTCTTATTCCCTCAATTATGCTAAATCTGCTCTTTGACTTTTAGGGTGGTGATCCCCTTTGTTTTCTTAACAAATCTCCCCTACTTCATCACTTTCTTGCAATGAGTGATTAATTAAATGATCTTAGGGAGCAGGGTTAGGACCCCAGCCTAGCTGAATGAATGTTCCCTGAACGTAAGTAATTGAGATCATTGGTTTCTTGATTGCCTTCAATGTTGATGTTTATGTATTTTAGAACTTTTTAATGGCATATTTTTTATATCATTAAAGTAAGAGATTCTTAACTTTAGTGATCACATTTTATACAGTTTATTAAAATATATTTTCTTTTAAAAATATGACTTGATACTCAAAAGCTTGTGGGGATTTTGAAACTGGTAAGTAGACCATGTTGCTTCTCTAATTTATACCTAAATAATAGGTTTTAGAAATCCTTTGGTTTCTCTTCTTGCCTTCAGGCAGAAATGTATTAAGCCTCTTACCTCTTTCCGTAATTCAGGTTGCCCATCTTCTTTTTCTTAAGCACTGTGGTGCCTCACAACCCTTAAATAAACCCCGAATTTAACATTCAGCTTAAGTTTCTTCTCCTCTGTATTAGGTATCTGCATAAACAAATCACCCCAAATGCTGCATAAACAAATCACCCCAAAACTTAGTTGCTTAAAACAGTAATAATCACTGATGATCTCTCATGGTGTCTCTGTGTCAGGAGTTCGGAGGCAGCTCGGCTGGGTGGGTCCGGCTTGGGTTCTCTCAGGAGGTTATGGTCAAATGTCAGCTTGGGCTGCAGGCATCAGAAGGCTGGACCTTCGTTGGAGGATCCACTTCTAAGATGGCTCACTCATATGGACTGATCTAAATTAAATATATAATTTCTGTTTGTCTCTTCTGTTTTCGGTATTTACTGTACTGAACCTGATAAATATGACATTTGAATGCTTAATAATCAGAGTGAGAGAGAGGGCATGTGGTAGCCAGCCTCTAAGGTTGTAGTCTCCTAGTATTTACACCTTTATGTGGTTCCCTAACTCTTTCTATTTTCAATCAGGGCTGGCCTACATGACCAATAGAATATGGTAGGACAGTGTGTTAATTCTAAGGCTCGGTTATAAATGGTATTGCAGCTTCTGTATTGGTCTCTCAGATTGCTCATTCTGGGGTAAGCCAGCCACCTGATGTAAGATACCTAAGCAGCCCTCTTGCCAACAGCTAGTACCAGTTTGCCAGCTGTGTGAGTGAGCCTCATTGAAAGTGAATCCTCCAGGTCAAGTCGTTTTCAGATGCTTGCAGTCTTAGCTGATAGATCTGACTGACCTCATGAGAGATTCTTCTCTCTAGAGTGTTTTAGAGTTGCAATTGATCTCAGCAGGTATTGTTCTATAAAATGACAGTTGATATTTTTTATACTTAGCATTATATAAAGTAATATAGTGAATATAAAGTTTTTTAACCTCAGTGTTGACCCTCTCAGATAAAGAAATTGACTACTCACGATTTTGTAAAAACTTTTTCTGCTCTTCACACTTGTAAGTTAACTTGCAGTTCTTATCAAGAGTTTGTTTTGCTAAACCTGCTCTCAACCTTTCATTCAAGATTGAAGCATTCTACAAACGATAATGACTGAGCTTCCTGGACACCTTTCCTCACATTAGGTCCCATATTCTTTCATCTTCTTATAGCAGCCTATAGACAGTCTTAACACTTTGTAATCTGCAATTTTTTTAAAAAAAAAAACTTGTCATCTACATCATGCTGTTAACTCCTTGAAGGAGTTCATCCTGATATGCTTTTTTTTTTTTTTTTTAAATAAATGAAAGATTACATTGGATTAAGCTTTCTGTGTCCACTTCTGGTCACGTAGAATATTTTAAATGACATTTGAAAGGGATTTATGGTTCAAGACACTTTCACATAAATAGTTTGATTCCTCACAATAACCTTTTGAGATTGGTAGTTTTCTCACCCTTTTAGAGTTGAGGAAGCTGATGTTAAAGTGACTTGTCCAAAGTTAATAGTTAAATAACTTAAAAGTAGAACGCAAATACCACTGTGCCATTAGATAATTTTGCAGGACAGCCAATCAGTGGTAAATTTGCCATTATTTTTTAGTTTCATTATAATGTGGAAACTAAGTAGTATTGTGTATTATGGCAGTGAAGCTAGATTTAAAGTATATTTGGTCTTTTTGTTCTTGTTGGAAGTGCATACAATTTTGTCCCCAAAAAACGAAGTATAGACGTTTTTAAAATTTCATGCCTGATTTGTAGTTTAGTGATAACTTTTGAACTGTTTTTTTTTTTCCTTCTTCCCTATACACCACCCCCAAATCCGTTTTAAAGGTCTGAGGGTCATTTATGTCTTCCTGTTCGATATACACATTCCTTCCCAGAAGCCTTACAGAAGTTCTATTGTGGTGAGTTCAGGTAGGAATTTCTTACTATTGTTATATAAATATCTTAATAAATGTGTGTCATTAAAGATGTTGTTAAACAGAACAAGTTAGATATTTGGTTTAGTCCATAGTTATAACAGTAGCCATAAAAAGTAACGCATTAGCTGACTCACAAACACATCTAACTTACCTTCTTCTAATTCAGTTGGAACTATGTGGAAAAACCCTGGCAAGTGCCACTTGGCCTATAATGTGATTTGGAAGTAGAGGTTTTTCTCCTTCAGTGAGATAGAGGCCATGTCTCTGCTGTCTTAACCTTGTCGCAGGTTCTTAGCAGTTTAATAGAAAGATAGTTAAAACTGTTGGCTAATTCTCTGAGATTTCATATTTTTTATCCTCATCTTCTCTTATCCAGAATGACTGAGGGTTAAATTTACTCCAGCCATGCTGAGATTCTTGGTAGTTCTGTGTTATATATTGTTTGTTAAACAGTAGAGATTTTTTTTTTTCCATATTTCATTAATTTGTGCATTGGTCAGACTACCTTGAGAAGAGAAGTGTAGAGGGAAGAGCTGAGATAGGATTGGCCGATTACATTAGAGAGAGCCAAGTTAGATTACTATTTATTTCCTTCTGATTTGGACTAGATTTTATAGTTCGAGGAAACTTTTCTGAATATTTGGGAAATTGTATTAAATATTATTGACTTCTGGAATCATTTTATTAATAATGATTCTGTTTCTAGTCATTTCAGAAATTTGGCACCTCTACAAATGACTACTTTTTATAGCTAGCAAGTGGGAGTATATTTTTGTATACTTATCTAGCAGTATCTATCCTAATAGTTTTTTGATAAATCAGTTTTTGGTTTTGAAATCAATTAAACCTGATTCTTTTTTTCTTTTACCAAAAATGTCATTTAAGTTTAGATATAATCTTACATGTTGTAATGTTTGTTATTGATCTCTTTTTGCTTTTATTGTAAAAAAGATCATTATAAAATTTTAGGGGAATGATTTTTATCTAATCCAACCACCTTAACACTATTATTTTAATTTCAGAATGCTTCCTCTTTTGTATATGTTATACCTTTTGATGAGCAAAACACATTACATCTAGCTCAGTATTTTAGACTTAATGGATACTTGATAAAGTATTTGACTTTAATTCAAGTTATTTGGGAGATGTTGAACACATACCTTAGATCTTTTCATTATAATTGACATTATAATCTGTCTTTGATTGGAACCAGTGGGTTTTAGGTGTTTCTGGTATAATTCATGGACTAATTAGTTTTTTAATATAAATTTTTAATTTGGTGAAATCGTAATGTCTAATCCTTAGTTTAATTTATTTTCTCTTGACATAACTTGCTTTTCCTTTATTCTTCTAAGGTGGTTATGGAGGCAGCGAATCAGATTGTACCTTGAAGGGACTGGCATAAACCCTGTTCCTGTGGACCTTCACGAACAGCAACTAAGTTTGAACCAACATAGCAGAGCCTTCAACATTGAAAGAGTTCATGATGAAAGTGGGTGGATTGGGAATTAGATGTGTTTGGGGGCAGTATTTAACTTACAGTTCCTTTGATCTCCAATTTCTAGAAGTAATATTTTATAATTAACTTGTAGATTTTAGTGCCGATAACATTTAAGATAGTACAGCAAACTTTCAGGTGTAAAACTTGTTACGATTAGATAGTGAAATAAGAAGTATAGCATATATCTAGAAGAAATGTGTTCTAGGACAGGTTTGAAAACTAGTTGATTAGGGAAGGATTGTAAAATGTCCAAGTGGATAGTTGATATTTAAGGAAAGATTCTTGGCCTTAACCTTTGAAATGTCATAAAGGAAAAAGGAGTAGAAATAAAATGAGCTAATCTGTGGAAGATTTCATAATAATTATATGTTTATATAGTTATATTTAAACATTTCTCATAGTTCTAGTTATTGATTAAAACATTTTTGTTGGGAAATTTGGTATCCCAGCCTTGAGATTTGTGTTTCAAATACTTGTGTAAGCTGTTTGGAGAATATTACCATAAAGTGGTAGGCACCTTTTTTGTTATAGGTAGTTAAGGGGAATTCTCATTTTTGAGCTCACTTGTGGATTATAATTTAACCGCATTTTCCTACATTTCTCAGTAACTGTTTAGACTTTCAAGATGCAAGAAGCGCCTTAGAGATGTCCTAAATATCTAGATTTTTTTTCTCCTGTGTTTCATTTCTTGGCTAAATTTATCAGGAAAAGCTGCCTTTATGTATCTGCTTTCTGTTTCTGTTTCTGTCTTGTCATGGTACCTGATATTTATATTCATTTTTTTCAGCTTTTTTTCATGGTGATCTTTAGCTTTCTTTATAGGTCAGCATGTTTCTAAACCGTGTTCATGTCATGTTTTAAAGATGTTCCTCGGCCCCCTTCCCCAAATCATTTGATTTTAGAAATCTTTTAAGTAATTACATGCATATGAATTCCTATTACTGTTTTTGAAAGACTGCAGTAACTATTAAGATTTTAAAATCTTAGCTAGAAATTTTACTTTATCCCCCACCAAAAGAAATTACTGCTACCACCAAAAGACTTTAAGAATTTGGCTCTTTTCATCAACAGTCTTACAGGAAAGATGTAGGTTGCTATTCAGAAATTCATTGCTCAGACCCCTATCTCAGATTCACTGTTTTTAGTTTATAAAATAACATATATAGAAACAAAATTATAAATGAATTTTGTAACATCTGGGGTGTTCATATCTGATTCATGGTAGTTTTAGAAAAAGAATAGAATATATTCAAAATTTAAAAAATAATAAAAGAAAATTTCTCAAAACTTAGGTGCTAGGTTTTGGATTGAAAGGACCCACGGACTACTTAGCAGAAGGTAAAAGGTCCCACATCGAGATACGTCAGAATGCTAGACAGCAAACCAAAGCTCCTGCAACCTTCCAGAGAGGAAACAGGAGTGTAGTGGTGGTGACTGTGGTCAGAGCAGGTTATTTTATATATAAAGAATCTGGAATCTGAAACTTCAGATTTTTTAATAGTAATACTGGAAATTGCTATACTTATAATTATTAATATTGCTTATATTATTAACAATTATATGATATTTACCATGTTTAAGTATTATTTTAGAGGGTTTTTTTAGAGGTTTTTTTTTTTTCAATAGCTTTATTTTCTGAGATGAAATTGAGGAAGATTTCAAGGTATAGCTCATTTCCTTTTTAAATTCTCAAGTTATCAGGAAATAACATTTCTTGGTAAGCCGCCATTTGGGATTTTTGAATAAAAGAGTAGGTTTGAGATTATAAATACACTACCATGTTTGATCCCTTATTTAGTTTGCTAATTTAGAAAAAAAGATTACAGAGGGGCAAAAAACTAGTTTTAAAACTTTTCAGCTTAAAAAAGGGATGATGCAATTTTAAACAAATAATTTTCCATCTTAGGTAGTATAATCCATCCTTAGCTAGATTGTATTTGTGTACAAGTTAATGAAGAAATCTACATTTTAATTACCCGTATACCTTCAAGGGAAGGTAGGGTTAATTTATTTGTTACTTTAAAACATTTTTTATCACATAAACTAGTAACTTTATTTTCAAGGCTGGTTGTGTTAATATGGATAAGTGAATGGATTGATAAACAGTCCTGGAATTTCAGGGGCTTAATGGAATGAAGGTGTATTTCTAGCTCATCTCACTTTCCAGCAGGTGTTCAAGCAACTTCCAAACGGTGGCTGCTACCATCTTCTTAGGCCTGAGTCTTCTGTTGGATCCTCTGTAGCTCGTGGGTAGAAGAAGACAGTGAAAACATGGAGAATCTTGATGGAAGGTTTAGGAGCTAAGCTTTTTCATTACTTTTGCTCATATGGGAATTGGCTGTTATTAAAGCCGTGGGTATACCCAATACAGGTAGACCTGAAAACATAGTCCAGTGACAGTGTGAGAGAAGTGCAGAGTGTAGCATAGCAGTGTCTGTCCCTAGGACAGTATAACAATTCTATATTTAAAGAATACAAATTATAATTAATTTTGTAATCTATTCTTTTGGATAGAAAATTGTTAATTGGTATTGAGTTTACTTTTTTTCATGTCCTACTGAAACAAGTTGTAAATGAACAGTTTCATGATTAGGTAATGTTTGGTAGCCAGTTAGCAAGAAAAGAACATATAAGCAGAATTAAGGTGATTACTGAGACTCGAAGTGACTTTATATATTTTCTTCTTCCTTTGACAAAGGATTTCAGGTGAACTTCAGCGAGCACAGACAATAAAAGTATAATATGGAAAAGAAAATTAGGATGAGGAAAAATGGTTCTAGAAGTAGAAAGTAAAGACCATATAAAAGAAAAACATGGTTACAGTTTGATGGTGAGAATTCAGATTTACTAGTTAGTAATATTTAGTGAGCACCTACTGTTAAGCATTTGTAGAAAATCTGTGGAGAAATGTAAAATAAATTTTGTTAGCAATTACCTTATGTAAAGAAAAATAATTTAAACAATACGTTTTAACTTTTTATATTTATAAAACTATCAGGTATGAGAATGTATATATATCTAATACCAAACTGAGACTGTTTAAAAAGTTAGCAGGTCTTGCAGTCTTAAGTGCAATCGAATTTGATTAAACACATCACATTTTTTATATGCTTTTTTTGTGTACAGTTTCTTCTACTGTATTATGAGATTGAGCTGATAATGTCAACCTGTTCTATAATTTAGCCAAATAAGTTTTCAAAGGGTGCTTGGCATTGTAATAACAACTTGTTATATTTGCAAGAATAGTTGGGCCCTCTTTAGGCAGTTATAATCCAAAATAAATGAAATAAATGTAATTAATGTTAAATAAACAGAAGACTGTAATAATCAGCTAGCAACTCAGAGGAGACTATTAGATCAGTGGTTGTATTGGGGCAATGTTAAAAAATTTTATTAGTGTATTAAATGTCTAATGTACATTAGCTATCTATTGCTGCATAACAAATTACCCCAAAATTTAGCATCTTAAAACAAATATTTATAATTTCATAGAGATATGAAGGTCAAGAATCCAGGAGCAGCTTAGCTTGTTAGTAATGGTTTAGGGTTTCTCAGGAGGTGACAGTCAAGCTGTGAGCTGGGACAGTAGCATCTGAAACATGACTGGGACTGTAAGATCTTTTTCCCAGCTCACCACATGGCTGTTAGCAGGAAGCTTCAGTTCCTTACCACGTTGGCCTCTCCATTGGACTGCTCGTGAAATATCTTCCCCCAAAGCAAGTGATCTGAGAGAGTGACTAAGGCGGAAACTGGGGTGTCTTCTTTAACCAAATCTCAGAAGTGATGTATCACTTCTGCCATACGTTGGTCACATGGACCAATTCTGGTAGGATGTGAGACAGCGAGTTACAAAAGAATGTGAATACCAGGAGGCAGGAATCCCAGGGGACCTTCTTGTAATTAAACTTTGACAATTGGGGTGAACTGTTAAGCTTTGACTTAGGAGAAAGTGTGGAAGAGACAGAAAAGGGAATTTGTCCCACAGCTTGCCCAGTGGTAGATTCTTGGGCGCAGTGAATATGCTATTGGTGACATTGAGAAGATAGGGTTGGCATTTCCAGTTGGAAACTGATAAAAGATTAAAAGTAAAAGAAACCATTTGAGAGTAACAGTCACAGCTTTGATCCAGAAAGCAGTTGGAATCCTTTGGAGGATTTTGTGTGGAGTGATGTTTAATTGTTAAGGAAGATTCCTTAAGCTGTGCCTTGTAGAGTGGAAAAAAAGAAAAGATGACATTTTTTAGGAGTCATGAAAGGATATAGGGCAGTGCACCTCCAGTGCTGCTGTTGCTAAACATACTCTTGAGATTTTCTATTTTTAAAAAAATATCTGATCTCAAACAACTGATTCAGTTCCAACATGAACCATGCATACAATTTGCTGCTTAAATCCAGAATGGCTTTCCTCTGGAAGTACTTGATCATTTGCACCTCTGAAGCTTCCTGAGTAAAACGAAGTTAAATATGACAAGAATCTTATGAGATGGATAAATATATTTTGTTACTCTTGAAAGATTGTTTCAAGAAGAGTTAAAGTTTATTTTGGAGAGACAGAGGCTTCATTGCAGCTACAATGTTAGGTGACTTTGAGGTTTATATTATGAATACTTTAAATAAAAGATATTTGATTTATATGTTAATGATGTTATAGATTCTATTACAACAAAAATGAATATTTTAATGTTTTATAAAATTTATGTCATAACATTTCTAAAATTTTAAGAGCTATCTTGGATTTTTTTCTTCATTACCTACAGGATCTGAAGCTTCAGGACCCCAGCTATTGCCAGTGAGGGCACTAAATGAAGTCTTCATTGGGGAAAGCCTATCATCCAGGTACATTTAAACCAGTGATCTTGAGTTTGGAATTTAATGTTTTAGTATTTTTTAGATATTTATTCAATTTCTACAACCTAAAATATATAGTATTTAATTAATAGTATATAAGTAATAGAAATTAATTATTTAATGAAATATTTCCAAAACCTTCATACATGTTAATACGTATTAAGGGGAAAGAAAGTTCTGTGATCAAAAAAGTTTGTGAAATCCTAGGTTAAGCAGTTAGTCAGGTTTCTTTAGTGCAGTATTTTCCAGAGCCTTTAATCTATCATATAGGTGCTTTATAAATGTTTAGGAAAATGATATACTTACTAGGAGTACGTTTGCTGTTGACATAAAACTTTTATAGACAGTCCATAGTAAAACTTCCCTACAAAATGTCTTAATAATGTCCTTTAAAGTTGATTTGTTTGTTTGCTTGTTTTTTATCTAGGATCCAATTAAGGATTATGCATTGCATTTGGCCATCTTGACCCTTTTGAATTAAGAACAGATCCTTAGCCTCATTCCTGTTTTGACATTCATGATATTAATATTTTTTAATCATCTAAGCCAGTCGGTTTGCAGAATATCCCTCATTTTAGATTTGTGTGATTTTTTTTTTCTGTGTGATAAGATTCAGACTAAACATTTTTAGCAGGATGCTACATAAATGAAAATTGCACCCTTCTTAGTGCAACATCATAAGGCAAGTGTATGCACGGTTTAAGATTTGTAACCATTATTAGCAAAAAGTTAATGAAATTTTTTTATTAAGAGTGTTAAATAATAGTATGTGTTTTATTACTGATGAAATCTTGTTTTGTGGGTGTTGAAAATAACTTAGGCTTAAGTTGTCAGCAGAATTTTTTCTGCAAAACTTTTTGTGTAATAGTTGCCGGTTATAAAATAACTGCTGTTATACAACGCTAATTTAACTCTTAGTAGTATTTTAGAACTTGCCTTGTCATTTTCATATATGTGAGTAAATTCAGGCTTGAAGATTAGAGATGAATCTATAACCCGCTATCCTGCTGCCTGAACCATGTGACCTTTTGAAGGCCTAACAGTTGATTTCCTAGTTTACTGAAGAGTTCCATATATTCTGAAATTCTGTTTGTTTAAGTCATATCTTTCAATAAGAAGTTTAATTATGGTGAGAAAAGTTTGTCTTAATTAAGAGAGATCCATATTTTAGCCAATGACTTAACTTAGATAGTACTGAAAAGAACGAAGCCTGATTCAACAGAATAATTTGAACACTCTTTTTGAGTAGTCGTAATTATTTCGATTAATGTATTTTAAAGTTTGTAAAATAAAACTATATTGTGTACTGCTGCAGTGTGTGAGTCACTAGGGATGTAAAAAAGAATAAGAAATAGGTAGTGGTATCTTAATTTTTTGGAGAGTGGTAAAATACGTAATTAAAAAATTATTAAAAGTAAAATTTATTCAGAGAAAAAATGTGTTCTTTAAATAACTTAATAAAGCATAAAAATATTTAACACAGACATGCTGTATATGAATTTTTTTTTTTGCTATATATCAACTTTGAAACAATATGAGTACTTTTATGTGATAGGAAGAAATGTAACTACTTGCTAAAGACATGACAGAAGAGCAACTTTAAATGAGATTGGAGAAAGTTTATATTAAGATAAATAGATGACAAAGGTAAAAATGTTTTGTGAATTTATGCTTACTCTAGGAAAGCCATTTGATGGCTTATTTTATTCTGTTTGTATATTTTAAAGGTTGTTACTTCTGGGAGCTTTCACTAGCGTTGCTTTATAATTTCTACTTACTAAAAAATTAACTTATAAAAGGAGGAAAATTGAGATAAATTGATAGACTTTGGGAATTCAGTGAAGTCTCATTAGGAGATTTTAGATTGAATGCTTTTATTTTCTGTGTCAGTAATGATTTGGTTGGTTGGTTGATCTAAATAATATCTGATGCTGCTTCTTTTTGTGTTCTTTGATGCCTTACCTTATATCTGTACTAAGATAAGGACAGCAATGGGTTGGCTTCTGATGCTATTGAAAAAAGTTTCACTAGTGAAGGTATTAGAATTTACTTTTAAAGATTCTATTACATAGATCCTTAGGCAAAAAGGAAATGAACATTTATTGGAGGCCTGCAGTGTGTCAGGCACTGTTTATATTGTGTATGTTATCACATTTAATGCTCATAGCAACCCTGTGAGAAAGGTAGTTGTAGTTTATCAGTGAAAAAAAATTGAGATGGAGATTTGTAGAGTTCATATAACTTGCCCAAGGTCTTATAATTAGTTAGCATCAGAACTGTCATGTAAACCCAGTATTTCTGATTCCAGATTCTGTGTCGAGGCTTCACTATGCCCTGAAAACTTAAGTGCCTTGCTTGGAAAATATAAAGTGCAGCAATATTATTCCTGCCTCATTTACAATGTTCTTAGATTGAAGAACATTTAAAAGCCCAATTTTTTTTCTTTGTTCTAACCTAGAATGTCTTATTCTTGGGCTGTAGCAGTGGACAATTTAAGAAGAAGTATACCCATTCTAAAGGGACTGTGAGTTTTATTGCTGCCTTAAAAAAAATAATTTTCCTGAAACAAAAATTCTATAAGTTGACTAATTTCGATAAACCTGCATGAGAGAATGACACTAAATTTGCTCATTATTTTGGGCTCAGCATCTCTCACCTGGCTATACTTTTCTTCCTTTCCACTTGTGCTTCACTTCTCTCCCCACTTACCTCTAACCTCTTGTTTCCATGTGATTCTGGCATAACAGCAGCCATTCCTACGGATTTGACTGGCTTGTCTGTATATAATAGGCTTCTAATGTGACTAAAATTCCTAATTTTCTGAGAAGACATAACAAAGCTATGAAATAGATTAAATGTGAATATTAAGCCTGCTATCTTTTATTTTTATGAAGAATGCTAACTTCAGAGAAAAAATGAAAAGGAGTGTATCGGGTAAGACCTTCACAGATTCAGAGCTTGGCAAGAGAAATTGAAAGGGTTAGAATAAGAGATAAATTATCCATTGAGTGTTTGTATTTGCAAGTATGCTAATAATTGTCATTATTTTGAAAAGCTGTATTTTATTAAAGGTTTATTTTAACTTTTTTTATTTGCTGGAGAAAACCAGTGTTGATCAGTGACATCATTATTTTAAGATAATAGTTTACAAAACAGGCTTTTGCATGTTTCAAAAGTTCTTTGAATAAGTGCAAATCATTTATACATTCATGCAGTTAAAGAATAGTGTTAGTTTGCTCTGTCAGAAAATCTGCTTGATTTCATTTTATGAAATACTCTAAGAATATAAATCTTTAAAGAAATTACAGTTTTTGTTTATTTCTAGTTTTGTCCATTAGTTCGGTACTGGTTGAGAATTTTCTTTAGAACTTTATTATTTGTTAACTTACTGTTAATTCAAAAGGCACATGATGTAACATAACGTATGTAATTTAGGAAACAAAAGTTTACCAGAAACTTGGTAACTCGAAGGATTAGATACAGACTGAGATACATCAAATGCACACTAACTAACTGAGGAAGAAACTCTCCTAAGGATGGTATTTTCTTTTTGAATTTTGAAATAAGGTTCTGTATATTAGATTTCGTAAAAGCAGCAGCAGCGATGCTAGGTAAAAATTTAAAATAAGCCCCTGTTAGAAGTGTTAAAGTATTTATAGAAAGGAGTATATAATAGGTCAGAGAGGGAGGCAGATGTGTAGAACTTTTAACTTTTTCACTTAGTCAGTATTAGAATTAGCACCATGATGTGTGTGTGCCTACTAAGGTATGTCTAAGTCAGGCTGGCCTACTGAGATTTCATCAGTTTAGAAACAGACTATGTTTCTTGTGAGCCACAAGTTCAGCAAATTCAGTTTTATATTTTCAATTCATAGGGCTTCCTACTATGAGATTTCAGTTGATGATGGTCCATGGGAAAAACAGAAGAGTTCAGGGCTCAATTTGTGTACTGGAACAGGGTCAAAGGCCTGGTGAGTAACTTGGGATGTTGCTTATCAATTTTTGTGAACTATTTTAAGTAATGTAATTTGTTAACCTCATATCAGCATACCTAAGGTCTCTGATATGTGAGAGGTAGCCTAGTATTGTCATGTTGGTTGGTCAGTTTCTGTTTCACTCATGGATTGGGTTCAGCAGTCTTGCCTTGATGTCTTAGATTACAGCTGCAGCCTAAATTTGGTCATTATTTGGTCATTATTTAGCCTGCTGCACTTGGTTTGTAAAGAGAAAAAAGAAAAAAATTTTTTTGGTACTATATATATATTTCAAGTGAAGAATATTTTAAATAATAGTAAAGGAATGAAAACAAAGTACAATACAAAAAACATATGCTGAAGGTTTGTGCATTAAAAGCCTAACCAGAGATAACCTGGGGCCTCCAGTATGTTGTTTACCGTGTAATTTCTTTCTGGATGGTCTCTTTTGTGTCTTTGTACACATATGCAGATGCCTTCCAGACTTAAATCTGTAGCAGTCTTCACTCCTGGCTATAAACTCATATTCTAAAATCAACTAGTAAATAGAATATTAATAGCATTTCAAATTCAGTACATTTAACACTGAGTTTATTGTCTTCAGTTTTCTGCCTGGGATCCTTGTATTGCTTAACAGTATCACTGCCCTGAGTTCATACTCTAGAGACAGGGTATTACTCCTCCAAACCTTGCTCTTACCTTTGAGTCTCTACACACACCAGTCTCTAAATCTAGTCATTTGTACTTCTGAAGTCCTTGCCCCTGCCCTTTTCAGTTACTACTGCTATTTCTTTGCTCCAAGCACCCATCTTTTGAGTGAATATTTTTTGTGACTCACCCTTTATTCTTCAGGCTGTCATCCATACTGCCAATAGAGTAAGATTTCTAAAACGTAGATAAAATATGACTATACCCCTTCTGTGCTTTAAAACTTTCACTGACTCCGACTATGTTCAGGTTGCTCAGTCTGTCATATAATGACCGAAGGTACCTTGCCAGCCTATTGCTGCTGTACCCTAACCCATCAGCACACTGGAGACACGGCAAGCTACTTGCAATTCTCAGCACAAACCATGTTCTCTCTGTGCTTTTTGTTTTTGCTCACTGCAACTTCTTTCTGCATTGAATGTTTGAACACTCTCCACTTTCCGTCCGCTGGCTGAAAATTCCAGTCTTCAAATGTCATTCTCTGTAGGGAATCTTAGTTCCCTTCATAACCATAATTAGTCTCCCTTTTGTCCTTCCCCAGCACTTTTGTTTGTCATTGCACTATTATAGCACTGACCATATTACTAGTTATCTAATAACTAATACCCAGCTAGTTGGAGCAACTTGAGGCAGTTAGGATGGTGAGTAGTGGTTTTTTTTCCTGTTTAATTTTTTTGTGTGCAAAGCATAGTACCTTGTACATATTCATGAAGATATTTTTTGAATGACTACATGCTCACAAATACATCTAAAATAGTGCTTATCAAACTGTGCTCTTAAGTTGAGATAGATTTCCTCTAAAGAAGAGAAGTGCTCCAGTGGGTTCAGACAGGAAAGATTCTCAAGAACTTACAGGGCATGATAAGGCATGCACAAGACATGTCTGGGTTGTGGCCCTCAGGGGAGGCAGGAAGCATTCAGAGGACTCAAGATAAAGGAGGGCCACTTCCTTGGCAGGATTTGGTAGAACAGAAGGTGAGGAAACCAGTGTTCTAAACTTAGGACAAAATGGAGTTTCATTTCCTAATTCCAGCATTACTTTTTAAAACTTTTTATTGTGTAAAATTTCATTTATATACAAGAGTAGGCAAAAACAGTATGATGAATCTCCATGTGCCTGTTAGCTAGATGGACTAGTTATCCGGACTCATGCCCGGACTTGTTTCCTCTGCCCTACGATCTCTTTTGGTCCCATATTATTTTGAAGTAATTTTCAGACATATCAGTTCATTCATAAATACTCAAAAATGTAACATCTTAAAAAAAAAAAAGAAAAAACCCTAGTTTTAGCAAAAAGCCTTAGCCAAATAAATGAACCTTTGGAAAAAATGAGAAGTATCATTTAAAAAAATTGGTAATATCTTACTTTCCTAGGGCCATTGAGAAAAGCTACATTTCTAAAGTGACTTCTGTAATAATTATTTGAAACAATAAAATCAATACAATTAATCATATAATACGCTATAAAAGTATTTGTAACCATCTCATAAATTGAAAACATTACAATTAACAGCTTTAATTTATCATAGCATCTTTTCTGCTCAACATGGTGTGTTACTTATTGAAACTGGATTATTAGAAATAGTTCTACATATCCTTCCCCTTCTCTCAGTATTCTCATCCTTTAAAAATAGGCAAAATGGTATAATTGAAAAGAGTACTAGCCTGGAAGATAGAAGACCAGGCTAAACCACTGATTAGCTTTGTCCACCTAGAACAAGTTTCCTTTTCTGCAAAATGAGAACAGATAAAATAGTAAGATCACTTTATTTTCTGAACTTCTGTGATTTTGTAAGTTATATTTTATGCAATATAATACAAACTCAGTTATTTAGTCCCTGCTACTTTGAATATACTGTGCTAGGTACTTTTTATACATTGACTATAATGCTTATAGAAATCCTACAATAAAGTAGTAGTATACCTGTTTTGTAAAGGAAGAAATTGAGGCTTAGCAAGAAAAAATAATTAGGCCAAGTTCACACTAGTAAGTGTCAGAACCTGGAATAAGTGTGCTTGACTGCAAATCCAGTGACTATTTCATTGCCAGCTTTTATATGGAGAGGGAGAGCTATCTAGAAGTCACACATTTGAAAGATGAGCCACTAGGTTGTACTGAAGAATTATCAAGGTAAACTTGCTGATCTTAGTGAAATAGTGCTTATGCTAAAGGCTTTGACTTCTCCCTTGGGGTGTGGGTGTGTGTGTGTCTGCACGTGTGTAATTTTGATAGTTTTAGTTTTCAACCTTTCAATAGTGAGAAGAGCACAAAGAGAATAAGAGCCGTTATGTTGTAAAGTATTCCCCACTCCCCTGCCACACACCTTATAGTTGAGTCCTGTGTTGATGTTGCATTTGAATAAGGATGACTTAGATTAGAACCTCAGTCTTTTGTGTGTTGTTTATTAATCTCTCATTGTCTCCTGTGCTCTGGTTTAGAACTCTCTCTCACTAACTACACCCTGCCCCTGCGACCTTGGTTACGCAGTCTCTTTTCTTTACTCAGCCCTATGCAGCTTTCTTACTTCTAACATGTTCTACCCTCCTCATTCCTATTACTGGTAATTCTTCCACAAGAAATTTGTTTTACTTTAATTCCAATTCAGAAGACTTAGTTTGGATTGGTTTGTGGTATCCCTAGTAATAGGAATGTGATATTCCTAATAATAGGAATATTAGAACAAGTCTTCTAAGACTTTTGTTCTCAAGTTAAATCTTAACAACAAGGAGATATTAGTTACAAAAATCTTTTGCTCTTTATATATTTTAAGTCAGTGGAACACTAATAAACATAGCTCATTTTATGTGACTTTGATTTAAAACAGAGTTTTAAAGCAGTATCGTCTAATAATGTGGATATTCCCAAGGATTAGACTATAATTTATACATATCCCTTGCATCTGAGATTTTCAGTGTGGCGTTCTTGCCATGTAGTGCCCTAAGTGCTTTATATCTCATAGTGTGTGATAGTAATAATAATGAAATAATAAGAGTCAGGACACTTATTTAAAGTATTTTGCTTTATTACCACATAGTAGGTGTGAGCAAAAGTACAAAGGCAAGAATGACCTTGCTGTGGTAGAAATGTCAAATTGGAGGGCAAATAATGGTGAAAATAGGCAAGGGCCACATTTTAGATTTTTTTAGCATAGGGATTCGGTTTGTGAATGACCCCACATTTTTTAATGTAAAAATTCATCTATCTGCATTTTTGTAAAGAGCATGTTTAAAATGTTTTCTCATTTCTCAAAATGTGAAGACTATAGGATTAGAATGGTATATGGAGTATTTCTAACTCCCCTCCAACCGTTACCCCTGCCCCCTACCTCAAAAAAAGTTAAGAGCCACTGAATGAGGTTAGAGTTGTGTGACTCATTAGGTTATTCCTTTTTATTAGGATTATCTACCGATGCCATATGAGAAGAGTTATGAGGCAGTAGAATAATTCAAAATTTCCTGGAAAAATTAAAAAAAAATCTTTCCTTAATCATCTTTATAGATACCAGGAGAGAGCTGCTTTTAAAAGTTATTCATGTTTGTGTTAACATTTGTTTTTAAGTGGTTAAGTAAGGCATCACACTGGGAAAAGATTTCCCACCTTTAAGGGAACCTTTATGATTTAAAGAAATACTTGTACATATTTAAAAATGTTAAATAGTACAAAAGGGTATATAATGAAAAGCTAGTCTCCTTAATTTCATGTCTCTAGTACTAATCTACAGACACAATCAACATATATGTATAACTTTTTAATGCAAATAAAACAGGGAGATAATATACTATATTATGCCTTTCGTTTTTTAACTTAACATGTTAGTTATCTCTTCATATCAGCACATGTAGTTCTATTTTATTTTATTTTATGCCTACAGCACCTAGTCTTCCTAGGTGGTCTCCCATCCAAGTACTAAGCAGGCCTGACCCTGTTTAGCTTCCAAGATCAGTCAGGATTGGGCATGTTCAGGGTAGCATGGCCATAGACTGTTTTATTCTTTTTAATATCTACTACGTAGTACTCTGCTGAGTACCTATAATTTATCTAGCTTCATGTGGATATTTATGAGTTGTTTTGCTATTGGGAATAATGCTTCAGTAAATATTCTTGTACATGTCTTTATTATATGTACAAGTATATTACAGGATAAAATACTAGATTGAAGAACATGTTCATTTTAAATATTAATAGCACAGAATCGCTGTCCAGCTGCAACTTTTATAATCTCATCAGTGTATGAGAATACTTTTCCCTTACTCATGCTAATACATTGTTTTTAATTCTTGCAAATATGAGAAAAAGCTGTTTTATTTTGTATTTCCTTAAGTATTAGTAAGATTGAACATTTTTTTTCATATTGACCTGTGAACTGTTTGCCCATGGACTTTGCCCAGTTTTTAAAACTGGGTGAGGTAGATATTGTCTTTTGGTGGTTTTTTTTCTTTAATTTTTTTTTTAATTGTTTTTTTCTTTAATTTTTTCTTTAATTTCCAAGAGTTCTTTGTATATTAAGTAGAATATTCCTTTTTCATTTTTAGTATGTTTTTAGAATTAAAACAGAATTTATGTGTTGTTTGTTTCTAGGTCATTCAATATCAACAGGGTTGCAACTCAGGCTGTGGAAGATGTTTTAAATATTGGTGAGTACCATAATAACTATTATATATTATAAATATAATATACTCTATAATGTATGTTTTATTATGTTCGCTGTTATATGATATAAAACATTTAATCAATATTTTCCCTCTTTCAATAGCAAAACGGCAAGGAAATTTAAGTCTTCCATTGAACAGAGAATTGGTAGAGAAAGGTCAGTGACAAATTATAATTACTAACAGTTTCACTTAAGTTCTTTATTGATTTTGCGGATGTTATTATGAAGTGTACTTGTCTAATTAGCAAAGCACAGTAGTTTTTGACTCAAACATGCTCTTAATATCTCTTTAAATAGATTTAAACAATAAAGTTTAAAACTGGACTTTTATGATTTTTGTCAACTATGGAATATAACCTCTATGTCAAAAACAGTGTAACTGCAAACATGTCTCGGGGAATAGGAAAATACAGAAAAATACCTCTGTGGCAAATGGGAAATGCACACCTGAAGTCAGCGTGCCATTAATATCCTCCAAATGAAAAGGAATTCACTAAGCTGTGAATGCTTATCTCCACATTCACTAAAATGTTCTCTTCAACCTGCTCCTGCCTGCTTCTGTCCAGTTACTTTAAGAGAACTAGCACTGCTGGGAAGAAGGATACTGATTAGGGAAACTGAAGATCTGAATTCCAATCTCAGAGCAAGCAGTCACTCACCGTGAAACTATGGACAAGATTGTGATTCTGTGCCCCTCCACCCCCTCAGCTGTAAAATGAGGGAGGGGAGGGAACATAGTTAGATCACTGGTGAATAGGGATTTTTCATATTCTTTAAATTTTATTTTAAGAAATACTTAAATTCTTAAACCAGAAAACACATTCATTTGATTCGTATATGACATTTTAACACACTAACCTACACTCATCTACCAGTATCATTTTTGTACAGACCTCAAACTAAAGCTTTTCTTACTAACTGAAGAGTATCCTAAGATTTTAAGGTAAATTATTTTCAAAAAATAACAAAAACCCAAACTTGTTTATAGTTGCATCTACCTACCTTTGTAAGGATTTTGAAAACATATACAGCTAAAAGAAAATATAGACACAAAGTTCATATCAACACATGTAAGATTGCAACTGTCATCCATCCATAAACACAAACACTTGAATTTGAATTATCAGAATAACTTCATTCTCACTGGTTGCCTTTAAAATGATTTAACAATACATTTCGCAATACGTGATGAAGTATTTTAACAGTGTCAGTTTATTTAACTATATATTTTGGATTTCTACTTAAGAATTCCTTTGTTGGGGGGATGGTGTTTGCTTTTAAAATAGTTTGAAAACAGAACTAAATCTCTGAACTCCCTTTCATTTCTCTAAAATGAACTCTTCTCCCTCTCAATTGAAGACCTAAAAGATTATTTTTATCATGGCTTATGAGCTAGCATTAGGATTAAATCTGTATCAAAGAAAGGAAAATTAGGTATTTATCGTAATTGATTCTTCATTATGTAATTTAACTTACAACATAATATATATAGACCAACTGAAATGTATATTAGGTATGTAAATTAAAGGGCATATATAAAATAAAGTGTTTGATTTTTCCCTTAATAAACTGAGTGACTGTTATTACATTGAAGATTTGACTGTCTTCAGAAGCAACAGTGAATGCCAATGCTGCGGTCACTGTTACACTTCTGGAACTAACTTTCTTCAGAGCTAAGATATGTGTTCCCAGAGAAGCAAATTTTTATTTTTGAAAGTCAACTAGATTTTTTTTTAAAGAACCAAATAATTCAAATGAAATTTCGGTAAATAAAATCTTGTAATGTCTTTTAACGTGCTACTCAACTAAATGTTCTTTCAAGCCTGATTTCTTTGTACAGTTGACTTTAACCAGTTTGTGCTTCGCATGCCAACTCTCATATGCTTCTTTGTTAGAGAGAAAGCAGGTCCCAAAGATTTCCAAAACTATCTTGAATGATGACATTGTCAATAGAGAAAGCATATTGTTCTGTCATCGTTTGAGACTGCGTTTTCAGTCAAGTCTATTACCTTTGAATTATACTTATGAACTCTTTGACATGGTATTTTGGAAAAGAACTTGGCAGGGGAAAATAAGTAACTCAAGTTTTCATTTTCTAGTGCCATAAACTAGTTCTTCTATTTTTGTTTAATAGCTTTGTAGTTTTTTTTTTTTTCCTAAATGTACCTATTTCTTCTGTGTTGTAGGTGATGCAGGCTTCCATGGGCTCATATGGGAACTTAATCCTCATTTATACGTTTTTTTGTTTTTTTGTTTTAATGGAATGTTGTGAGTTCCAAGAAACTTGCTACCAAACAGCCTTTGAAACAGAACTGCTTTTAAGTTGGGGATAATTCATTTTGCACTTCTCAAGTGACCATCTTCTATTGAAAGTGCTAATATTTGGTTTTTCTTTCTTTATAGTAACAAATGAATATAATGAGTCACTGCTCTACAGCCCAGAAGAACCAAAAATACTTTTCAGTATTAGAGAACCAATAGCAAACAGAGTTTTCTCAAGCAGTCGTCAGCGTTGTTTCACCTCAAAGTAAGCTTCCAAAGTCTGTTTTTCATCCCTTGTAATCATAAAGCACTCTTGGTTTTAAAAGTATTCGATTTTACTCAAATTAAATTTGGTGGGAGAAACAACCTGTGGAACTGAGGTATTATGCTAACCTGGCTAAAATGGCATTTTCATTTAAATTTAATGTCTAATTTTTGGAGAAACTAAATTTAAATGAATAGAAGAGGCATAGTTAATTGGGTGATGAGGACTTTTTAAATGTATTAAGACCACAATAAGATCAAATTATTATTTTAAAAGAAATTGACTGGAAAGCAACTTTTTTTTTTTCCATATGCTATGGAATAAAAGCAGGGCAAATATTTATATAAAACCTAAATTTTGTAACAGAAAACCTTTAGAGTAGGAGTTATATCTTTTCCCTCTCACATCTGTTGAATTTGCTTCAGGTTTTTTTTTTTTTTTGAGGGGGGACTGTATACATAAATGAATATAATTTCTTATTTTGTAAAGGTTGCCCAGTTTTCCAAACTAACAGGAAATCTTATAATCATTAAAAAAATATCATCTGTTTCATGGCAAACGAAGAACAGTTTGATTAGAAATAGCTGCTTATAGAGTACATATTCTCTTTTTAAAATCCGTAAATGTTTTTATTCCAAGAAAGACACGAAAAAGGAAACTCATCTTACTTAAAAATCACTTTACTCATTTGAGAGTTAATTTTGATTGATCAACGAATTTATATTCGAGACTCATTTCAATTTTTGCTTATATAAATAGAATAGCCTCATGACTTGGTAGTTGGAAAGTATTTCTTAAGCATGTCAGTGAAAGCACTTTAACAACAAAAGCTGTTAAACTTTTCATAAGTCAAATACATTAGAATTAAGAACTTCTGTTAACGAAGACACCAATAATAAAATAAAAAGGCAAGCCACAGAGCAGGATATCTGCAGTACCTATATCCAGCAATGAACTCATGCAGAATATATAACATACAAAAATTCCTATAAAACAGTAAGAAAAAGACAGGCAACCCAGTAGAAAATGGCTAACAATTTTAGGCACTTCACAGAAGAGGATATCCAAATTGCTGATTAGCATATGAAAAATGTCCTTTACCTTATTATTCACTTGGGAAATGCAAATTAAAACTACATAATACAATACTAATACTGTACACAATCCACCAGAGTGGCTAAAATACCAGTTGTTGGCACAGTGGAGCAACTTCAACTTTATATACTACTGTCATAGTTTGGAAAATTTTTGGTAATCACCAAAGCTGAATATAGCCTACGCAGTGGCTAAGAATTCCACTCCTAGGTATATATCCAACAGAAAGGTCTACACCAACAGAAATGTGTGCACCAAAAGATGTGCTCAGGAATATTTACAGCAGCACTACTCCCGATAGGTAAAAACCCAGAAGCCCATGAATAGAAGAGAAACGTAAATTTTGCTGTTTTTATACAGTGGAAGGGTTTTTATACAGCAATGAAAAATGAACACACTATTACTGAATATAATAATGAGGATGAATTTCACCAACATACTATTGAGCAAAAGAAGCCAGACATAAAAGCACACATATTGTATTTTTCCATTTATATAAAGTTTAGGAACCGACAAAGCTATTACTACTATAGTGATTGAAATTAGGATAGCGGATGTGCTTGGGATGGAGGGGGCCTTATTTGAGTGAGGATTCCTGCTTTGGGTGGTGATTACACAAGTGAGTGTGTTGAGCTGCACCCTAATAATTTGTGCTGCCTCTGTGTTATGCTTAAGTAAAAGTTTCATATGAAAGCACTTTTGCTCAGTACTTAAGATGCTTGTAATGGCAGTAACTCAACATTCAGTCACAAGAAAAAGCCCGAGTTCCCTCAAATCTGAACTTGTTCACTTGGATGTCTGGGTGAATGGGCTATCTTGAACATTGAAATTTTGAGATTTTGATAATGTACCCATATATTTACATAGTTACTCATTCTCTCACACAAGAGAGCAACTCGATTTTTAAAATCAAGGCTCAGTGATCTTCCAGTTTAGGTAAAAATTAAGGGTTTTAAAGAAAATAATATTTAGGGTTAAGAAAACAATATTAATGAGATGTTGCTTTCTGCTTAGGGTTTGCGTTCGTTCTCGTTGTTGGGATGCCTGTATGGTTGTGGATGGAGGAACTTCTTTTGAGTTTAATGATGGAGCAATTGCTTCAATGATGATCAATAAAGAAGATGAGCTTCGAACTGTGCTTCTAGAACAGTGAAGGATTTCCTTGGATGACAAATTTTGATTACCAGAACAATACTTTTACTACAGAAACAGAGTACTGGTCATAAAGCTACATTTTTTGGTTATTGTTGAGACTGGTTGGCCCTTGGCTGCAAGATGACTAAGAAAGTGAGATTTGCATTATTCTTTTGAATTCTGATGGAAAAGATGTTCACTAAGAAAATGGATGGACTAAACTGTTGAGAATTGATACCAGTGAAATTTCTATATTACTTAACGATTGGTATCGAAGAGTATTGATATCTTTTTAAACTTAGGGAGGTAGGTTCAAATAAAGGATTAAATGTTTAGGATTTGAAATTTAACTGTACAACTTTTTTCCCTTTCCTCTTAACTTTGTGTAATTGGTCAGAACACACACACATCATTTGATTAGTGTATATTTTTTTATAGCACCTAAAATCAAGATTTTAAAAAAATTTTGATGGGGAATTTTGATAAATCCTGACATTGACCTAATTGAAGTAGGTAAGTGTGTTTTTATATGTGCTAAGAATTTTCTAATTCTAGAACACAATGTTATTATCACTATTGATTTAAAAAATGATGGAACTTTTAAAATTATAGTTTTCATTTAATTGACTTTCAGGTTAATTTTGACAGTTGCTGGGTGAAATACATATAACTGGACAAAATCATGATGCTATTACAAACGTATTATTTTAGGTCACAGATGATTTTTTTAAAAATGATTTGAGTCTAATAGATTTCTTCCATATTTAAAACTAACATGGATTCAAAGACTAAAAAGTTGAACTGATTAAACATACTATTAGGAATTTGTTCAAACTGTCAAAAAATATTTTCACCTAGTGTTCAGGAGTATTGTCAGAAAAAAATGGATTATTTAATAAATATGTAAAACACTTTAGTTTTGGAATTGCTCTACTTTTTAATATCATCGCCATTTTCGCCTAGCTCATATTATAAGTTTTACACATTAGCTTTGGAGGCAAAGATGTTATGGCTTTTCTTTTCCCTGCAACTGAGAGTTCCTTTATTTTGGAAGGAAATTATTTTTATCTAATTCTTTATCTACATATATGTCATCTTAGCAACCATTGGTATTTTCATGCCATTTATTCAAATTTGTATGTTTTTTTACTTGCTGTTAACAATCATTGAAATATTTATTGAATACCCATTCTATTCCATGTACTCTATCAGGTGCTGGATATACATTGATCAATGAAACAGACAGTATCCTGATAAAACTTGAGTCTAGTGAGCTCAGAAGTAAACTCTGTAAAAGCTAGTTTGATAATCACATTGAATGCTCTTAGTTTTGCCAATATTTAACATGTTCTTATCAAATTTTTTTATATAAATGTTAGTATAGAAAGGTAATCTAGGTTTTGATGTATATCCAGAAGAATAATGTTTTTTTCTTAGTTAAGAGTATCTGCACAGACACTCATTAGCGAAGAGTTTATATGATGTATACAGTAAAAATAAGTTTTCCCACAGCTGGATCTAGTTTCTGGTTTGATTTAAAAAACGATATACTTAAGATATACTTTATAAAGAAGTGAAATTCCACACTGTAAAACTCCCCTAGTAGGTTTAAAATGCCTTCTTGACAAAAATGCCAACTCTATCTTTAAGATCAAGATTTCATTGTCCATAATAGTACCATAGATCTGTTAATATGTAACATATTAAGTAACCTGCTATGTAAAATTGTTCATAAGCTATATTTTAAAGGCTTAAAAAATGCTTAATGTGTTCCATTTGCAGTATACCTTTTAATATTTCTGCTGTGTGGTGGGGATTTATTTGTAAGAGACAATGAGGCAAAAGATGTTGGAATAGCAAAAATGTTTTTATGAATTAACCTCTCTAATGGCAACTATATATGTGAATAAAATTAAAACAATTATTATCTATTCTTTTTAATTTATTTCCTTAATTCTTATAAGGTCATTTGAAAACCAGAATTTCCCAAAATGTTTGAAAAATCTTTTCCCCCACTGCTAAGTATTATTCTGTGCCCTCTTCATTTCATTCACTGCTAATCTTTGACACAGAACCGGGATTTGTTATGTAATCTGAGGGTAAAGTGCTCACCTTGTGTGTAGACTCTTCAGATAATTTTGACTTCATATTTTTGATGCCCCATGTATATTTATATTCATGAGCCCAGTAAATCAAATCACGAGAAGAGCAGTGGTAACAAAAGAGGAAGTGGCCTTTTTGCTTGTTCTAGGGTTAGTGTATCCAGTGGAAAGAGGTTTCTTTCTAGTTTTTCAGCGCCTTTCCGTCTGTGCTCTGCACTTTCCCCCGTGCTGTTGTTCAAACAGTATTCTCCACAGTGTAGATCTTTAGTAAATACTGGACTGCAAGTGAGTTCATGAGGATAGAAGGAACACAGCATTGTCACTTTATCCAGAAATAAAAATTCTGCATCTGGCCAGAGTGCCTCTCATTTCTCTGCAACTTGTGGCTAGGGTACAGAAGAAGGAGGAGTCAATGGCTAGAGGCAGATGTTAACATCATGAAAAGAATGACAGCCAGAAGTTATGTGTCTCTTGATGGAAGAACATAATACTACCTATCAGGTATCTCCTTGCTTAAAAAAAAAAAAAAAAAAAAAAAAGCCTCTAGATCAGTGGCACTATTGATGTTCTGGACCAGATACTTTTTTGTTGTGGGAAGCTATTGTGTTTATTGTAGGGCAGTTAACAGCATCCTTAGTCAAGCTCTACCTGCTAGGTACCAAGAGCACCTCTCCACTTGTGACAACCAAAAATGTCTTCAGAGGTTACCAAATGTCTCTTGGGGTGCAAACTCACCCTTGGTCCAGAGCTGTTTGCTGACAGATCGAACTACCAGTTTATGGAAATAGGAGACAGATTAACCTGCTAAATACCACTCCAGGGATTATATCATCAAAATCCAGAATGTGGAACACAGGATAAACAAATGACCTAGTTTCCTCAATAAATCAATTCCAAGGGGAAAAAAAGGGAGGAACCTAAAGATTAAGAGTCTTAAGAGAATGTCAGTCAGTCCTAGCCAGAGCAATTAGGCAAGAAAAAAGCATTCAAATGGGAAAGGAAGTAAAACTCACTATTTTGCAGTTGACATGTTACATATACAAAACCCTAAAGACTCCATCCACCAAAAAAATTGTTAGAATAAGTGAGTTCAGAAAGTTTCAGGATACAAAATCAATACATAGGAATCTGTTGCATTTCTACATACTAATAACAGACTTATCAAAAGACAAATTTTAAAAATCCCATTTATATGTATATCAAAAAGAATAAAATACCTAAAAATAAATTTAATGAGGTCAAAGACCTGTACACCAAAAACTAAGACATCAATGAAAGATATTAAATTAGACAAATAAATGGAAAGATAGTCTGTGCTCATGGATTGGAAGAATATTGTTAAAATGTTCATGCTACTCAAGGCAATCTGCAAATTCAGTGCAATCTCTACCAAAACTCCAATGGCATTTTTTTCACAGAAATAGAACAAACAATCTTACAGTTTGTATGGAACCACAAAAGACCCTAAATAACCAAAGCAATCTTGAGAAAGAACAAAGCTGGAGGCATCATGCTCCCTAATTTCAAACTATGTTACTATGCTATAGTAATTAAAACTGTATGATACTGGCATAAAAAGACACATAGCTCAATGGAACAAAATAGAGAACCTAGAAATAAATCCATGCATATATGACCAATTAATTTATGACAGTGGAGCCGAGAATACATAATAGGGAAAGGACAGTCTCTTTAATAAATGGTGTTGGGCAAACTGGACCACAATCTTACACTATACACAGATATTAACTCAAAATGGATTAAAGACTTGAATGTAAGACCTGAAACCATAAAACTAGAAGAAAAAACTAAGTTCCTTGATACTGGTCTTGGCACCAAAAGCAAAGGCAACAAAAGTAAAAATAAACAAGCGGGACTACGTCAAACTACAAAAGCTTCTGCACAGCAAAGGAAGCCAGCGACAAAAGATAATCTACTGACGGGAGAAAATGTTTGCAAATCATAGATCTGATAAGGGATTAATATTCAAAATATATAAAGAACCCACAACTCAATAGCAAACCCTCCCCCCACCCCCCAAAAAAAACCAATCCGATTAAAAACTAGGTAGAAGGTATTAATATATACCACCTTTATCCATTTTTCCGCCAATGGATATTCAGGTTGTTTCCGTATCTTAGTGATTGTAAATGATGCTACAGTAAACATGGGGGTGCATATACCTTTTCGTTATTTTTGTTACACACAGACACACACACACACACACACACACACACACAGAAAGTGGAATATTATTCAACCATAAAAAATTAAATCTTACCATTTGTGACAATGGTAAGATTTAATTTTTTATGGTTGAATAATATTCCATGGATGGACTTTGAGGGCGTTAAGTGAAATATGTCAGAATGCTTTCTAATTTTAATGATAGTACTTAAGAGAAAAAAAGAAATAAACTTAGCTGAAATACTCATTTTTATAAAAATGTGTTTTATTTTAAAACAAGTCTATAAAAGTAGAAATCACATACAAAAATACAGATTACTCTGAACATGTGAGCAAAATAGCTTACGGCTGGACTTGAGTTTGGAAGTACTGCATGTTTGAGGGCATCCGGAAGTCATTCCAACTGGATGCTACCTCCAGCCCTTGTCACTAATCTGTAAACAATAATTTCAAGTAGTCTTTAGCACTCTTTACTACGAAATTGAAACATAATCATTTCTGGTATAATACTTTAAATGTTCTTCCTTAGGTCTACATGGATAAGGGCACTTTATACCATCGTCTCTAACGTTTGAACAATCTGATTAAAAAAACAATGTTAATAGAAATGATGGGTTTTGGCCTTTTCCATTTTGAACATATAGGGAGGTCATCAATTTAAATAAGAGATTAGTGTTTTGTCTTTTTTTTTAAGTAGAATTTAATTCTTTTGCTTTTATGTGCCATTAAAAAAATGACTGATGTTATCAAAAGGTTCAACACCTGAGTCTTACCTTTTATGTAGGTGCAAGTTGTGCTTACTGCTCTGAAACTGTGGAACACACACCTGCTTCTGGTGTGTATTTCTGGTTGAGAGGAACATGCAGTTCTTCTCAGAGAACTTCAGGTCCAGTAACCTTATAAAGTGGGTAGTTTCAAACTACTATTCTGGGAGACACTTAAAAAAAGGACAGTTTCAAATACTTGATTCCAGAGTAATACAAAAATAACTTCAAGAACTTCAGCAATAAAGGAAAATGGCAGGCAACTTCAGCATTCCAGCCAACATTTCAAGAACAGAGACGTGTTACTACCAACTTTCTAAAACAAAGCAAGGCATTTTAAAAGCTAAAGAACCCAAGTTAATATAATTTGATCATAAAGTTAGAAAGACCACAATTGTATCTTCTCGGCTAACTTAGAATTCTGGAAAATCAGTACCTTCATTAATGTGATTTAGAGGATACTTCAGGTTAACCTGTCACAGAAAACTGCCTCCTGAGCCTTCAAGTTCTGTATCAACTCTGTACCTCTGGTTGGTTGTTTTTTTCATTAAGTTTTTAAGGTGAATTACTCAGGGCTATTTGTTTCCATGAACCTAACTGCAAATCTAAAGGCAAAGTTGAAAGGTGTATTTTTTTTCCTATCCCCCAAAGAGACTGCCTCAAATCTACTATCCTATGATTCTTAATATTCAGCTCACAATTGGAATAGCTTATTATTCTTCCAATCTATGTCTTATAAAGCAATACTAGAAAATTAAATAGAAGAGTTAAGTTATCATATAGACCATGAAAATGATTTGCTGGTGATTTTTAAGCTTGATTCTAAACAGATTTAATAAGAAGGGCACTGGAAGAGATGGCTCCAATTTTGCTCCTTAAGGTATCTTGAAATTACAAGTTCACTCTCTTGAAATTTCATAAGGCTTACAATTTAGGCTCTTAAGGGCATAGCAGTGACGGAAGCTTTTAGTCATTTAAAAAAGCAACACTTCATAGTTTTCTCTCTTAAATAGTTCTCTAATATACTTGCAGAATGAAGGCGAAGGGAAAACCAAGAATAAAAATAGCTGAGTGCTCCAGCAATTGGGCTTCCTGCCTATTTGCCCTGTTCCAAAGAAAAAAAGAAGACACCATCCCACAATAAATACTTCACAGACAACTGGGCTTTTGCAGTGTCAGTCGGCATTTGATGCCCCATATCTCCGGGTTGCTTTTGAGGCCAATGGTAGGCCTGGCAATGGCGGTAAAATGGGAGCAATTAATCTGAAGATGAGGGAGGGCTTCCTTTAACAGCTGAAGGGTACTGTCTGGCACGATTCCAAACACTTGTAGTGTTTTTAGTGTGGGAATTTCTCCAAGTTCACTGGAAAGGAATAGAGAGAGACTTTCAGAGAAGCAGTATCTATGGAAACTGTTCCACTAGAGTTAACATGACCCAATTTTGACAATTTGTATCATAGTCCATAAAATGCAAACTGAAAAAAAACATAACTTGCAATCGGTGATTTAAGAAAAGAGCAAAGGTGAATCAAACTACAAAGTACGGGCCACAGTTTGGGCAGTAAGGCCTGAGGAAACGTGCCAGTGCATTTTGTTGAATTTCTAACAAGGTTTATTTAAAATCCAACCACAGTTGCCTCTTTTCTCCATTCTTGATTTATACTGAGAGGTGTCAGTGTGTTATGAGGAGAAGGTAGCAAGCTGGCGATGGGAAATGTTTTACTGTGGCATCGGTTGGAAACTACCAAAGGTTACATGCGATTTAAGGGCATGGACTTGACTTCAGTCTCCTCCTCTCAAAAGGAGATGTCCGCAAGGTCGACAACTTCTTAATCATGGTTAACAGTCCACGAGTCCATTGTATGTGGTGGAACCTAACAGTGGCTTCACTAAGATATTTTAGACACAGTTATGTAGTTGGGTGAATGTGGAGAAAAGGGGAGGCAATAGCCATCTTACCTCTCGACATGTGACCATTTTTTTCTGTCACATATAAGCTAATATTCTTAGGTGTTTCACGTATGGTGTAATATAATTCTGTCAACAGTGAAATTCTGGTTCACAAAAAAAGGGAGCACATTTACCCCCAATAAATACTTTTTTGGTAAAATTTCTTTCTTCTTAACCCTGATTTTGTGTGCTTAGAAATTTATCTCTCTGATCTGTATTTGTTCCAGATTAGGACACACAGTACAAAGTCTCAGGAAAGGGAACATTTAGTTTGGAATTTTAACAAAATCTCACTGCAGATCAATGAACATATCAATGACCTAGAGTCAGAAGCATCCTTTGTATTTTCACATTGCCAGTAATTCCTTAAAAAATAAACCTTCCTTATAATAATTGTCGCCTTGCCTCCAGCCTATTTTATTTACCAATGTCCAAGGCACCTTCCTAAAGCCTAGCCCAGACTACATCACTCACTGCTTGAAAACCTTTTACGTTCTCTTCCTGTTTATGGAACTCAAACTGTTCAGTGGCCTTAAGACCTTCCATGCCTAACCTGCTCGTCCAGTCTTCCTATTACTGCTCTAAGTGTAGTTATTCTACGTTCAACAAAGTGCCTTAAGCACCAAAATATTTAATATTTGTTAGCTGAATACAACGTGAAGGGTAATTTAGAAAGTAAAAGTACTATCCAAATTAAGTAAATATGCTTTGTGTTCCTAAGAGGACAGACAGTAAGACCTGGAGGTCACGACAGACCTACAAGAAAATCAGGAAGAACAAATCGTTGTTCTTAAAGTCAACTAATCTCTGGAATATAGAAACAGGAGCATAAACAAAGGTCACAATACATAGATGAGTTATACTTATTACTTAGGATGACAGCAATCCCTCCCCAACCGTAAATCCTCTTACGTGAAATGTATAATAGCCATGAGAATTTTGGTTCTGGGATATCCAAATTAGCCAAATCCTAAGTCATTCTGCAGTGGACAGTATTTAAAAGAGGAAATTGGGTGGGAGTAAGAGAAGGAGATACAGCAGACGGCAGAAGAGGAAATGTTCTTGCAACAGCATTGGGAACGAGCCTTGGTGAGGAAGGAAATTAGATCAGACTCTTCGAAGATACTCGGGTGCTATATGTGAGGAGGGCGTGAGCTGTGTGAGATGAGATGAAGGATGAAGGACAGTTCCCAAGCTGAAAAACCAGAAAGTCTTAAGAAAAACAAAAAGCCTCAGTATATATCACCCACAATACAGCAGAACACATTTGGAAGCATCTCTGAAAATATAATGGAAAAGACCGGAAAGCAAACTAAGGGATGGAAAATAGAAATGAACAGGTTAAGAGCTATTATTTCTAATTTAAGAAGTATAAAATGACAATAATGTCTTACGTATTTTGTTTAGTTTTAGTCAACGGAAGAGATTTATAAACCCTTTCACAGGTTCACTTCTTATCTCATCTACATAATCCTGTTTTCCTTTTAAAATCTTAAATCCCTCAACTTCCACAAGAGTTTCTTATTCAGACTCTCCTAGTCTCAGACCAGTTTACTATCTCCAGTTTGAGTTTCTTAATTAAATGAGAAATATGGAATAGTTAGAAGAAAGTTTAGACTTAGGGAATCAGACCAATTAAGGAGTAAGGGAAGAAACAATGAGGGTATGGCCTGAGGAAGAAAAACCTACAGTTTCCCAAGTATTTTAAAGCATTACTGTTACAGAAGAAAGACACTCAAATTTTATTCTCCTACTGCTGAGATAATAAAAATTCTTCAGCAGGAAATGGCTCTTTGGAAATTATTGCTGAAGATTCCAGAATTCTTACTATGCATCAAACAGAACAGCTGCCAGAATGACTGAATTTAGAGGGAAAGACATTTTATCTTGAGAAACTTTTAAGCATAGAGTACTAGCAAACTCATCTGAATCGATTCACAAGTTAAACCAGTGTGCTATTTTACATAATACCTAAAGAAACAGATTCTTTCACCTTAAAGTTCCAGGACAGCATCTTTCTTCTTTCTGCTCTCACTCTATTCTGGTGGTCTGACTTGTAACTAAGCTTCTGATGCTCCTGTTTCTCTTATTTCACATATGATTTAAAAAATAAGTCATAACAATGCAGTGAGGGTTCCCATGGAGGTGGCAACTTCAGGCCTTTGCCCTTAACCATCAATCCACATTGCCTGTAGGTATCACTAAGCAAGTGTTATCATCCCACTGGATAAAAATGTTAAAATGTGAGAGCTCACTACCTCCCCTGAGCCTCTGCTCAAGAAAAAGCATTTTGTGATTACTTGATTAGCTTCCTCCTCTCTGCGGAGAAAGCATAAAAGTAAGATGCATGGATAGAAATCATCTCTGCACTTCCCAGGAGGCTGGTGCAGGCAGTGAAGCTGAGGCCCAGGTGGCAAAGACAGGAAAGAACGGATGACAGTGAAACCTTTTTGGGTAGATGCTAGAGTCTCTTGGGAGTTTTGAATGCTAGAAGGGGCAGGAGACTTTAGTAAGAGTTCCTTGTATATAAATTTAGACTCTCATATCTAAGAGCCATGAAAATGAACACCGGCATCCCTTTTAGGCAACGCTTTTTCAAACGAGATGCCGGCTCAGACCCTGAGCCCCGAGATTAATTAACTAATTAAAAATATAAGTACTATACTTCCTAATTCTACTAATTAACCCTATCTAGCTGAAGTATCTGATTTATTCATTAATTCTTAAAACTTACAAAGACCCAAATTAATAATTTGAGGACTATGTAAGTCCTTTGTTTGAATTCAATTATCTTCATCTGGACAGTGAACTACATGAACATGAGGTCAGCAGCCTCATTTGGGGCATAATGGCTGGAATAAGCAAAAAGGACACCTGACCGAGACCAAGACACTGACTCCTTGTGGTTTTCAGTAAACTTGCTAGACATTTACATTTGACATAGGAAGAATTTTCCAGTCCTCTGGGATGAAAAAAAGGAAACCTTTTCAGAAATAGAGAGACGATATTCCCACGACGACTTGGGTATAGCCCTTCGGAAAACAAAAGTGGACTGGATTCCTTTTTTCTTTGCACGCTCTTGATTTTGTGGAAGTTGCTGAGCAGGTACAAACTTAACCCTTGTAAAAGCCACCAGATTAGAGAGACTATTCTGCATCTGTCCAGGAGACCTCGGATCTAGACCAAGCTCAGCAATAAACTCACTATACAGCTTTGGGTAAGTTAGTTACTTCACTGGTTTGGACCTCAGTCTCTCCCAGACCCTTTCAAAGACAACATCAGATTCTTAACAATATTTACCACTTAAATATACCCATCCTTCCCATTCCTTGACCTTTCGGGACAGACATCACTAGAAGGTTACAGAAGTTTTCCTCTAACCCAGAGGCTTTTGGAATCAGGAGTTGATTTGAAAAAAGTTGGGGGAAAAAAAACCCACAGTGGGCCTGCCTCCTCAGTTCTACTCTGAGCTCCATGGACGTAAAGTCCTTCTCTCGCAAGTCCTTCACAGATACCAGTACAGTATTCTCATATTTAAACCTGCTCACAGCTAAATAATAAATGTTTGGTGAATTATTCAGTCAACTCAACTTTACCAGACATTTTTAAGCAAAAGATTTTCCTTGGTTTTTCTATTTTGCTGGTCTTTCCTAACTAGTTTGTGGGACACTAATATTGCTTAAACACCTGCTATAAATATTTATACCCCGTGACATCTCTTTTGGTCCCTGCTTTCTACTAGCTTTAAAAAACAAAAGTACTTACAGTAAGGTTTCAGGTATGATATCATAGCATCGACTGAGTGACAGGTGTTGGAGGTAGCTGAGCTGGTAAAATTCCGGAAAGCAGTCATGCTTTAGCATGATGCTATCACTGTAACAGACAGAGGAAAAGATTCAAAACCTATCCAGCAATTCCAGGTGTAGAAAAAAAACATAGTCTACTATTTAGTTCCTGCAATTCAACATATTAAGATCCTTTCCTCATTCAACAAGCCATCGTGATTTTTCACTTTTTTTTTTTTTCTAAATGAAAAAATACCTTAAGTCTAGATGGACAAGATTGGGGCATCTTCCAACTAGGGTAGAGACATCTAGAAAAAAAAGAAAGTCAATATTAAACAAGAAACAAGACAAGGAAATCTGCTATCAATACTTCCATTTACCACTGTGTTTTAAGTTCAGAGCAATGCAGTTAGAGTTGCATGGTATTAAAAAGAAAAACAAAATTATCATTTTAACATATAAGATTTTCTACCCTGAAAATCCTAGAGAATCACCTGAAAACTAATGGAAATAGAGAACTGTGTAAAATAACTGGTTAACAACCATTCATAGCTTATCTATGTATCAGCCATAACTGGATGGGAAAAATTTTTGAAATCCTATTCACAACAGCAAAAAAAGCAAAACCAAAAACTACTATATATAGTCATGCATCTGCATAACAGTGTTTCAATGACAGACCACATCTATGATGGCAATACTGTAAAATTATAATGGAGCTGAAAAGTTTCTGTCATCTAGTGACATTGTAGCTGTCGCAGTCCAGCACAAAGCATTACTCATGTGTTTGTGGTGATACCTGTGTAAACACACCTACCAGTCATATCAAAGTATAGCACAATTATGTATATAGTATGTAATACTTGACAATGATAATAAACAACTAAGTTACGGGCTTATGTAGTTACTATACTTTTTATCATGATTTTAGAGTGTACTCTTCCTACTTATAAAAAAAGTGCTATAAAACAATATGCTGTGTGATGCCGGCAGCAGCCTCATCCACCCTGTGTTTACCATGTCTCTTGATTACACCATTTTCTCTTGTGTTTGATTCTGGCTTCTCATGTTGTTTTGTACAGTAACGTACTCTACAGGCTTATAGCCTAGGAGCAGCAGGCTATCCCTTGAGTAGTAGCCTGTACCATCTAGGTTTGCGTAAGTACGTTTCACGATGTTCGCACAATGACAGAATCGCCTAATGACCCATTTCTCAGATGTATCCCAGTTGTTACCACGGCCAGAAAAAAATTATTTCTGCAACTTAAATAATATGTTCAAATAAATTCCGCACATATTAAAAAGTTCTAAATGTAAAAATATGGGTAATTACTCATTGGATCTTGAGACAAGTAAGGAGTTTCAAAATGTAAAAGAAAAAGGGAACTGATAATTTACTCCATAAAAATTTAAAACTACCATGTTAAAACTAGTCACAGACAGGACTAAAGAAACTTTAGAAAACTGGGAATACGTGTTTGCAGCATGCATTAAACAGTGGTCTTATTATATAAAGAATAAAAAGATAAATAATAGAAAATGGACAAAGAACAGGAACAGATCCTTTGCAAAATATAGAGATAATCTGCAGCCATCAAATTAAAAGATTCTATTATAATACCTAGAATTGGTGAAATATAATAAAGCTGGTCTCCCCATATACTTCAAGTGGATATTTAATTTTATGCAGCCTTTCAGGAAAGCTAACTGATTTTCTTTTTAGGGTAAACTGATTTTTAAGAAAAAAAGTATTCAGAGCATTACACACTTTGTTTTTTGGCTCAGTGCTTCCATTTTTAGAAAAACAGAGATGCGCATGAAGATATTTTTTGTAGCAACAGCTATAGTAGCCCCTCCCCTAATTAGCTTAATACTAATTCAGAATACAATACTAATAGTAGCTTATTAAAAAGCTTTTAGATAACATTTCATTACCTGAAAAAATACTCAGGATATACTGTATAGTGAAAACAAAATATATACAATGCATTATAATCTCCATTTAGTTAAAATACGTGCACAAACTCATATTTACACACAAACTTATACACAGCAAGAAGGGGTGGGGGAAAGGCTGGAAGGAAATACACCCAAACATTAACTGCAGTACCCAAAGGTGGTGGGATTATAGATAACTTTTCAGAATTCCGAAGTCACATGTACTACTTTGTAATCAGAAAATGAATCAATTAATGTTATTTTCTTAAAACAGACAAACTTCATTAATGTTTGAGAGTTTTTTCTCACAGCTACCTTTTCAGCCCCATTCCCCCTTGCCACTGATTCCTACACATGCATTTTCGATGGTCTCAGCACACCCACTGGGATATGTGACTGGCACCTCGACTTTATGCATAAAACCAAATACTTAATTTCTCCTCTAAACCTGCTCCTTTCCTAACGTCTTTTCCATCTCAGTAAGTAGTAACTTCACTGATCCAGCTGCATAGGCCAAAACCCTGGGAATCATGCTTGACCGTTTTTCTCACATCCCACATCCAATCTGTTACTAAATCTTGTTTTATCAGCTTTCAAAATGTGCCCCAAATCTGATCATTTCTTACCACCCGAAATGTCACCGCCCTAGTCTCCTGTAGCTTTTCCCTTCACAGCACCAGAATGAGACTTAAAATGGGAGTCAGATTATATCATTCCCTGTTCAAGATACTTTTAATGTTTCCCACCTCACTCAGAAAAATATTCGAGCAAAGCTTTTGCCTTGGTTTACAAAGCCCCTGGCTACCTCATCCCCTAACACTGTCCTTGCTCCCTGTTACACACTGGCTCCCCTATCAAGGCCTTTGCACGTGCTGGTCCTTGGTTCTAGAATGTTCTTCCCTCACTCACGTATCTTTCACTCATTCAGGTCTCTGCTCCAGCGTCACTCCTCAGACTGGCCCTCTCCTTGATTCCGTCTGCAAACAGCCCCCTTCCTATTACACTCGACCTGATTTTTCTGCTTTATTTTCTCCTCCTTGTATTTTCACCTGCTTTCACAACATGTAGTTCTTTGTTGATTGTCTGGCTTCCCGACTAGAATGTAAGCTCACAGGGTGACTTTGTTTAGTTCAAGGCCACATACCCAACTCTGGAACAGGGCTTCGTGCATTGTATGTACTCAGTAAACATTTGTTTAATGAATGACTAAAGAATGAAGAAAGTACACAATACAATTTTGAGTGACTCAACCAGCCAACAAACTAGCCATCAATAAAATCCAAAATCAGATGCAATCTTCTGTTGATACCACCTGGGAAAGAATGAAACCTTGGAGGCTAAAGTGGTTAGTCTCCATCTCCAGCCCTCATTTAAGCCCTGTCCTCCCTTGGAGGGGAGGGGTAGTAGTTAGCCGTCACTGCCAAGATTCCCTCTTCCCTGTCCACTTCACCACGAACTGGAGATCTAATTGAGCTAGAAGGATCTTAGAAACCACCTAATCTAACCTTTCACCTGGAGAAGCCAAAGCCAAATCAGAGTTTATCTATTGTCCCCCAGGGAGATCGTGATGGGTGGGTAGGGGTGTCAGTAATAGCCAACGATCACTGAATTCTCACTCTGTGCCAAGAACGGTTTAGCATGCTGCATGTGTATATAATCATGTATTCCTTTTTATAATTCTAAGAGGGAGTTCTGTTTATTTCCATTTTATTACTGAGTAAATGGAGGAAGAGTTTATCAACTTGTTTAAGGATATCCAATAAATGGCAGAGTGGGTACTTGAACTCAGGCAGTCTGGAACCAGTCTAGGAGGCGAAATGAAATCCATATTATCTGTATAATGAGACAGTGTGCCCCTGGTAAGACATGAATTAAAAAATCTGATTCCCACTTATACTTCAACTTATACTCCGCATCTCTGTCCAGCAGGACTTTATTACCTATTATTCCTGCCAAAACTCAGTAAACAGGCTTAGCTATTGTTTCTTGAGGGAGCAAAGAGAAGAGTTTTAAGCCAAACTTGGGCAAAATTAACAGCGGTTTGCCTACAGCAGTTTTTCAAACTTGCACCTGCAACCTCGGTTCATTTCAGAAGAACTCTCAGTGAAGAAATAGGGAATTCAGATAAGGGCAGGAAATGTAAATAGGGCACAGCCTTCTCGTCTCTTGGGGATGAACAGGGAAGAACCAGGAGCAGGATTTAGTGTCAAGAAGATGCTCGCTGGTGGGAGTTTAAAATCCTCAGAGGGTAAGAACTATCCAAAGCTTGAGAATGAAACTTAATCTCAACCCAGCAATTCTACTTTTGAGTGGGATTTGAAATGCACTCAAAGATCTGTCTCTGTCCATGACAAAACTGTCAGTCAAAGGGGGAAAAAAAATGGAGATTCTAAATGTCCAATACAAGATCAGCTGAATAAATTATTATTGAATCAATACAAATGATTCCACATCTACTGGATGGAATTTCACATAGCCACTGAAAATGATGTGGTGTCACCAGTGAAAATGGGGTTATCTGGTAAAAAAAAAAAAAAAAGCATATGACAAAGCATTCTATATATTGTGTCCCATTCTAAAAGACATTTTTGTAAAGTAAAAAGACTGGCAAGATGCTGGTGAGATGACTGATGATTTATTTTTGTGTTTATCCACATTTTACATTTTTTGGAGAATGACTATATAATACTGTGATCAGATTTAAAACTGTGCCTTAAAGGGAAAATACGTAGAACCAAAATATTTTTCGGGGAGAGGAAGAGTAAGAAAGACAAGTGCTGCTTTTACAAATCTCTAAAGTTAGCATTCCCCTTGTCCGTAAACGCGGGCATTTGGACGCGAACACCAGCAAAGGACTCAAACCCCTGACGGCTCATGAGCCCTACCTCTCATTTTCTATATCCTGATGTATCCTAGTTACAAGAGGATGTGTCATGCCCTGGAGAAGTAGCTTTCAAATACTACTTAATTTCTAAGAAGGTAACATCCTGCAAATGTGTGATTCAACTCCTTTAAAGTATGATACACTATAATAAACAAAACATTTATACTCAGATGAGCTAACACTGACACCAGGACAGGGTTAAGGTACGTTGTGAGCTTAACTAGGTTCTGTGCAGCATGGTCTGAGATCATAAGGTGAAGCTATTAAAAATCTTGCCGTTTGATAACACTAATCTTTGCAAATCAAGATTTTCTCCGTATGAGATGAATAATGCCTAACTGAAGGCGGAGGATCCTGAAGACTGTAACCATCATGTCTTATCCCTGACTTCGAATGCCCACGTCCATCCCAAAAACCTCATTATCCTTAGACTGAATCCAAAAGTAAAAGTTGTGTGAACTTACAAACAGGCTTTATAACAGGGATTTTCAACCTTGGCGCTGTTGACATTTTGGACTGTATTATTTTTTGTGTGTTATTCTGCTGTTCTGTGCATTCTTGATTTCTACCCACTAGATGCCAGAAGCACCCTCGCAGCCGTGACAATCAAAAATATCTCCAGACCTCACCCAATGTTCCCTTGAAGGCAAAATTGCCCCTGCTTGAGAACCACTGCTTAATACTAATCAAACACTGCACTTACCCATTTTCATGTTGGAGTTTTACCTAAAAATTTAGTTGATTAAAAGAACTTCTGCTTAAAAAGTAATTGTTTGGAAGTATAAAGATTTCCATTTCTAGATCCTGGATTCGAATCTTGACACTACCCAACTAGCTGTTTGCCTTTATTTAACCCTTCTAATCAGCTGCTAACACAGGCCCTGGATTAAATGAGACAATTTAGGGAGCACAGCACTTAGGAGATGTTCAGTAAATCAAACCTACTATTTCTGTCAAGGCCTCAGGGGCCCGGAGCTCTTACCTGATCTCTGGAGATTTTTCCGGTAGCCACTAAGATTCAGCTGGGTGATAGTCTCCGATACATGCGCGACAGCCACCTGCACATGCTTTTCAGTGAAGTCAAAGCACCAGGAGAGGTTCAGCTCATCCAGTCTACACACCAGAGAGGCAATAAGTGAAAGCATAAAACCATCACACAGGAATGAGTTCTCTAGGCAACGCTGCCTCAAGCGGCAAAGCAAACACAAAGCCATAGATTCCTTTCCATTTTATGCACAGAACCTCTGCTGCTCTAAGCAGCTACCTTTGCTCACCTGAAACTGCCTTCTTCCCTCTAGACACCTTCCTCTGCCCTAAGTTTGCCTCAGTCAGCAAGGGGATCTGAGCCAAGGCCTGGGTAAATGCTGCCCCCTTGTGGAAATAAAGGGGAGCACACACTCCTCCCTTCCTCGGGGCTCAAACCTCATTCCAGAACAGGAAGTAGAAATTCCATCCTCTGTTTTTCTGAACCACCCAGGTTGTTAGCAAACACCTACACAGACTGAACAATGAGATGCTTAAAAGACTGATTCCCCATAAAGAGACACTTATGTTGCAAAAAGCTACTTCATCTTATTTGGCCTCTGCTAAATGAGCAAATGAGGGATTCAAAGAAAATGTCTAACCATCAAACCACACACCCTATTCATGGCATTCCTGAGAAAGATGTAGCTTTGATAACATTCTTATTGAAAGGCAATCTACTTGCATCAGAGCATTAAGGAGTCATAGGTACAATGCTATGAGATATATGTGGAGACGAAGGGATATTAAAAAGCCCGGATGCGCATGCACACACACGCATGCACACACACACACACACACACGCGCGCGCGCGCGCGCACACGCCCCGCCCAAACACACAGTGCTGTGTAGTCTGTGAACTGTGTCCCCCTCTCACTTGGTAATAACTGTACCTCTGCAGTCTTTATATACTAACATTAGGACACAATATAAAAGGTGTTTTGAATGGAATCATCCAAATTCACGATGTATATTTGCAATGTACCAAATTTAATCAAAAACTATTAAGTTAGGTATACAGACATTACAGGGGTAAAAACCTGACTGTAGAGTCAGGTATAATCAATTTCTCTCAACTACACTGTTGATAAACATATTATTGCCTTTTCCTTATTTTAACAGTAACAATGAAAAGGAATCACTACACAAGTATCCTTTGCAAACTTAATTGATTTGGCTCCTGCGTTTGGACAAAAAGTTTATAGAGGGCAAAGAATATTATTGCATTATCCAAATCAAGAGCTCGGAGTGAGAAATAGCTTAAGAAACTTCCCAATTCTATTCAGATGTGAGAGATAACTGTACATTTGAAACAAAAGCTTTAAAATAAAGTCTCAAATCTTTCCTACCTGGAACAGCTGCTCAGCAAAGTCTTCAGGGCAGATTCAGAGAATCCAGAGCACCCAGAAAGGTTTAGTCGCACTAAATTTGAGTTCTGTGCAAGATCACTGGAAAAGGGGAAAGTCAGCAGAATACCACTAAGACACTCTTATTCGATCAACAAGCATTCTGAGGATAGCAGGCTAGCGAAGTAGTTAAGCTGATAGGCCTTCAAGTCAGAAGTGAGTTTAAACTCACGTCTTACTATCTGAATGAACCTAGCTGGATGCTCTGCCTTAGTTTACTCATCTGTGAAATGGTAATATCAGTACCTTATTTTGTAGGGTTGTTAAAATTAAATGTTATAATTTAAAAAAGGGCTTAGCATAGTGCCTGGCATGAAGTACACAAGAAACATTTACCAACGTCCTTTTTAAATTTTAAAAAAAGCAATGCAATACACATATTTCCATTTTACCTATAAATGGAATTAACTTGTAAGCTAGCTTCTACTTATAAAGTTATTACCAGGTTCTTTCAATTAATGTCTCTCAAATTTGCCTTCTCTACATTCCCAAATGTCTCGTGTTATTGAAACTTAGTGATTAAGAGCAAAAGTTCTGGAATCACACAATATTGTCAAGTTCAAATCTTGGTTCTGCCACCTAGTAAATGTGTGACCTTGGACATATTATTCAGCCTGTGCCTCAGTTTCCATCTGTAAAAAGGGAACAATAAGAACATATTTCATGGGGTTGTGAGAATTACATGGGAATATCTTTAAGGAATTTCGTAATCAAAGGAAGTACTCAATAAATGTTAGCTGCTATTATTATTCTATTTTTCTCATCTGGTTTCATCATTTCTCACCCGAATGAACACAATGTCCTAATATAGTTTCCTCTATGTCCGATTGACCTTCCAAGGTGCCAAGCGAGTTAATTTTCTAAATTTCGACTCTGCCATGTTCCTTCCATTCTCAGAACCACTGCCTTCACTCCACGCTTCCTACAGCGCAGTCCGGACATCTCATAGTATGGCAGGGGCCCCTTATGACCAGGTCCTTGACTGTCCTCATCTCTTATCACTGCCCTCACTGAACCCTAGGCTCCAGCAATTCCCCACTACTCACAAGTTTAGAACCACATAGGCAGCTGTACCTAGACTGTTTGCTTCGCCCTATCGCGTGGAGATCTAACCAGCATTGCTTTAATACTTAGCTTAAGAGTCACCTCCTCTGAGAAGGTGGCCCTCCCTAAATTTCATTAGGTCTCTGCATGTTGCCACATATTCGCCAACATATTTAACAAACACGCTGCACTGTAATTATCTGTCTCTCCCATGAATGAGGCAGGGCCATGCCTTTATTCATTCTTGCATCTCTAGAACCAAGCACAAGGCCTGGCACACGGTTAGCAGGTATACTTTAGTTGCCTAGATGAATCCTGAAAAGTCTGCAGAAGCTGAAACACCACACTGGATATTTTCTGAGTCCCTCTGGATAGGGACAGAAGGGCACCCCAGTTATACTCAGGGAACAAAACTAACACGTAAAAACAACTGCCTTTGTGACATGCCCCTAGCTGCCACTCACTTGACAATGGGGTCCGAAAGCTGGAGACCTTCCAGGCTTAGATTCTGCAACTTGGAGCACAGAGACAGAATGCCATGGAGGGTAGACATATCGATGACTGAGTTCGACAGGTCCATGTGCTGTACACGAAAAGGACTGAACACAGAAGAGGCTCTGTAAGGAGGCTTGCAGGGCACATCCGGATCAGATCCCACCCTTCCTCCTTCTCAAATGCGCTGCCTATCACAACGAGACACTAAATGCAGTCCGAGCATTCGCTATCGTTTTGGTCATTAAACACGTCGCTCGTAGCTAATTCCCATCCTCATTCATTTTAAAATTCAAGAGGATTTTTGCCAAGTCAAGATGTTGCTACCAATATAGTCCAATTAGAAATTAATTAGTGGGGATCATGAGAATGAGCTGGATGTGACGAGGAGGTTATGCCTATGACTCCTGGTGAGGATGACGGAGTAGGTGGCAGTGGCGTTTACTAAAACAGAGGAGAAAACAGAAGAGCAAGTTGTAAATTGGGGCTAAGTTCAATGTTAGATATGCTAATATTGAGGTACCTGGAGAAAATATGGAAGTCTCTGGATCACCCAAAGTCTTTAGGTAGCCCAGCAGTAACCCTGTTAGTGTGTCTCTGAAACCTGTGTCATGTTTCAACACAAAGGCCCCATGGCAAAATAGGCAATTAATGTTTCACACTGCACTGATGACCAGTCACAGGCAATAGGAGGCTGGACATACCAAAAAAAAAAAGTTTTGTTCTGTTTTTCACCTCAAGATTTAGAAAGAGTTTTTCTGGGGATTTTTCTTTTTTACCTGAAATGTTCAACTAATGGTTGGTCCACAAATGATCGTGGGCAGCAGAAGGCAATCACCCCTCGAGACAGCAACCGCCCAATCACGTCTGGGTGCAGGTTTTTACCTGTGAGGTCTAAGGTCTGCCATAGAGACTCGTCGAACCTGGAAGAGAGGAGGTGCTCCGTTAGGTACGTCGGGGGTGCTTGACACCAGAGGCTCCCGATACCATTAGCGACAAGGAAGACACGGCCAATAAACCGACTTGAAGCAAATTTTGAAAAAAACCTTTGTTTTTTTAAGTTGGCTGTAAATTAGCTATGAATATTTCTTTATACATATTTCTAATTTAGATGGTTCAGTGCTGTCATTAGCAATGCAATGATCTGGACTCAGAGAATACAATTCAATTCAATTTGATAGCTTTAAACGTGTTTGTTGAAATTGCCTAATTGTTTATTGACTAGGTGAGTAGGTTCAGAATGGCCCAGATGGTCCCACTTGCCATTTTTAAGCATGAACAGTTTACCAGGATTACCCTAAATAACATAAAAATATAACTAAGAGAAGGAAAGTCAGAACTATTTTTTAATGAGTTATAGCTACTAGACATCTACTAGGAAAAAGTCATAGTTCAGCTGTTTTATATTCCCTTTTAAGCTTTAAAAAAATATATCTGTACAGACATGCAGAGAAATATATGTATACATATGAACTAATTGGAAAGGAAAAGGGAAAAGTATTACTTGGATTTTAGATAGTGTTTCTAAAGCAAAAAGGAGGTACCAAAATGTACTGAACACACAATAAAGGAACTTTAATGTTCACAGATTAATTCAACGTAACAGAAAAGGAAACATAAGATCAAGCACATGAGGGAACATTTTAAATGCCTACTAGAATTTTCTTTTTTAATACTGCTTGAAATAAGCAGACCACTGGCAACGGCTTAAAAATAATTCCAGAGAAAGAAATTGTCAATGTGGTATTTGACCTCTACTATTAAGAAGGCAGGACTGCAGTGCCTGGCACACAACAGGTGCTTAATAAATTGTCAGCTATTACTTTTATGGCATCTGAGATGAAGATTAATAGACTCTGCATGAAGAGGACAGCTCGCAGAAAAAGAAAATCAAAATGCGGATGCTTGGGTGAGGATGAGTGACCGTCAGCCGCCACCTGCTCCAGCATTGCTGGTATGCTAACCTCTCGGTGGCTCTTCTGTAAAAACCAACGTGTCCTATTTCCAGCACGTCCCTGAATGGAAGAGAAGGGGCTACTACTGTCTTACAATGAGATTCCTAGAAATGTGGAGGGAGGAGAGAGAGAGATGGCCGCGGGCTGGAAGGGGACGAGAAGGGGTGAAGATGGAAAAAAAAAAAAAAACCAAACGTTCAAATGGAAAAACAAAGCCTTTCCCCCTGCTTCTGGCCTGTTACTGCCTTTCTAGCTGACCAAGACTTTCCACATACAGCTCACTGTCCATACCCGAAAGGTGAGGCCCAAAAAACCAACAGAACACCAACAACTGTTGGCTGCCATGTGCCGAACACCTGCGAGAGTCAGGCACTGCGCTGGTGGCGTCTTCGTATTTCATCCTCCTAACTGCCCTGTCCTGTGGGTACCATCATCCCCATGTTATCTGCGGGAGATGAGGCTCAGAAGCGTCAAGCACCTCACACAGGTCACGCGGAGCCTCGGTGGCAGGGGCTGGGTGCACACTCAGTGTGTCGCCACAGCCCGTCCTCACTCCCACTGCACTTGCTGCCCAACCTGCCCGGCGCGAGGGACCGCTGTGCCTCACGCACCCCTGGAACCCCTACACTCTGCGTGCAGAGTCAGCGCCAAAGAGACGTGAGTCACAGCGAATACGACGAAAACAGGTTTTGAGAAAGGGGCTAAGTTGTCACCTCCTGGCAACCCCTCCCTTCCACTCTGAGATAAGACACTAATTATTAATAAAATCATGAAGCTACTTAGTTTGCTTTGTGCTACTATATTTTTCTTGGTTTTTAGTTTCCCCAGACCCAAATGAATGAAAAAATAACCCTCCTCTCCCTCACTTCCCCTGCAAACATCACGTGGGGTGAGAAATACTTACGCCAGGTGATACCACCTCTTACAGACGCTGGAGACCTTGAGGAGCTCAGGGAGGCACAGACAGGAAAAGACCCCTAAGAGCAGCTCGTCTGGAAGGGAGTCCCATGAAACACCTTTGCGAGAGAGAGAAAAGTTTTCTCTTACCCTGTCAAGTCTATTAACTCTTCATGTGCATAAAGGATACACAACAGTTAGCTTATGACAGGCATTTAACACAAATTGAATTACTCATCCCGCAATTGTTTTTCTGTTCACCCACCGTCTACGTACCCCAAAGTAAGCACCACGCTTTTCCAGCAAAAGAGAAAAGGGAAAACCAAGAAAACTTTTCCTTCACCTCCCGCCAATCTTCAGCAAGGACTATACGAAGGATGGTTCAGAGCAGGTCCCCACCTGTCCTCAGACCTCGTATGATGCCTAAGATGCCATGATGCCTCTGATCATGGAATGCTTCCTTTCGTTCTGAAGTGGTTTCAGTGGAGGATTTATCAAGTAGTGACCTTATTTAAAAGGCAAATGAAGCTTCTTTCTTCTTTCAGGTTTACAGAAAGCACTCAAAAGTCAATTTACTTCAAAGTGTAATGTTAAAAAGGTACTCTCATTTATTAATTCAACAAACACGTACTGAGCACCTACTGTGGTACCCGGGTCAGTTTAGGTTGAGCAATAAACAAGGCAGACAAAATACTCATGGAGTTTATATTCCAGTGGGAGGAAACATAATCACACACACACACACACACACACACACACACACACACACAAATGAGTAAATTAAAATAGACCATACACATAAGAAAATTATTAAATCACATAAACCGATTAGTGTTATGCAGAAAAATTAAGCAGGGTAAAAGACAGGATGAGGAGTAGGGGGCAGGTGTTCCAAGTCTGAACAGAATGGCAGGGAAGGCCTCACAGAGACGGCAATCCCTGAGCAGAGGCTTGAACAAAGCCAGGCAGCCAGCCCTGTGAGTCTTTGTGAGCTGTTCTACGTACAGGGAACGGCATGTGTGTTTTGAGGTACAGCAAGGAGTCCAGTGCAGAAAAACGGAGTTGGAGGAGGAGGGGAATGAGGTCACGCAGTGCTTTCTAAGTCAGGATGAGGTAGGTCTTCAATTTTGACTCTGAATGTGCTTAAGAGCCTCTAGAGAAATAACAGCATCTGGAGCTCAAGGTTCAAAAGGATCACTCGAGCAGCTGTGTTCACCATCAACTAGAGGGAGAAAAAGGTAGGTACGAGAAGAGCAATTTTCTTAGTCTTATAAAAGCAATCTCTACATAGCTATCTGACAAGTATTACATGTTTACATATGAATATGTAGAATGACGCACAAGATCAGGACAATGATCAAGACGGAAACAAGTAGGCACAAAAGAAACACTGAAAGAGTTGTTAGATAAGCTCGAACTTGCCTTCCCAGTCTCTAATTCCAACAGATCTTCTACACCAATTCTAGGGCAATCTTCTCCCCACTGTGATGGTTAATTTTATGTGTTAACTAGGCTGGGTCAAGGGATGTGAAGGTAGCTGGTTAAACACTACTCTGGGTGTGTCTGTGAGGGTGTTTAGGATGAGATTAACATTTCAATCAGGAGAAAGAGGAAAACAGACTGCCTCCCCCAAAGTGGGCGGGTCTCATCCCATCCAGGGGCTCATTAAAACACAACTCTGATTAAGGGAAAACTGGTTCTCTCCCTTCTCTGAGGAGCGGCTGGGTCTCCTCCTGCCTGGAGACCTGGGGCTGGAACTTACACCATCAGCTCTCCTGGTTCTCAGACTTTTGGATTGCAGATTTAGGGCCTTCTCAGTCTCAAAAGTCACTTCCTCAGAGGAGCATTCCCAGCTCATCAACATAGCCCGCCCCCCCCGCCCGCCCCCAGGCCAAATCTGCACATCCAGGACCTAGCACAATGCTTGGCACAGAACAGACATTCAAAAAGTCTTTGCTAAATCCATTATACCGTCTACTCTCCCTTCACGCCAACTATGAATGTGCTATATCTGTATTTATGTGAGCTGGTTAAACAGTTAACTCCTACAAAATCAGTGCCTAGGTCAGAGCCTAGCAATGAATATTAAAAAGTGCTCACTCAGTTGGTATTTCACAGAGGAATGACTGACAGCCGAGAGAAGAATGCTGGCTTTATTTTATACGAAGGCATCACTCTTGGCCTCTTAGGACACCAGTTTCCTCATTTGGAAAATGGCAAAGGTTGCCTATGGCTCCAATTCAGCAAACATTCCTGGGTGCCTAATTAATGCACTAGTGCTGGGAGCTGGGTGTAACCCAATGGCCTCACTGGGAGATGAACTAATAAACAAAAACATAAGCTAACATTTTAAACTGCCATTTACTGAAAGCCCTAAAAGTCTCAGGCATTTATTAAACCATGCCGACACTAGTCTTTGCAGCGACTCTGTGTACTAAGTAGTATTATCCCACTTTATATTTGAGGAAACTTGTCTCAGCGAGGGTAAAGAACCTCACCAAGGTGATAGCAACCATTAGGTGGCAGAGCCCAAGCGGCAAACGTGGTTCTGTTCTGCATGTTCCAAAGCCCATATCCCAATGCGAGGGCACAGAGCCACAAGAAGTGAGTGTCTGAAGCCTGGCCAGGTGGCAGAGGGCACTGCAGGTGGGGATACAATATCTGCAAAGGATGGCATGGTACTGTTGGCATTTGGGGAGAAGAGGCTGGAGACAAAAGACCAGGGCACGAAGGAAATGTCCTCTGTCAGAACAGGAGTAGGTTTTGAGGTGGGGGAAGGGACTTCAGAAGAAGCAACTATGACAAAAGGAACAAGGTCACACAACTAGCTGGTGGCAGAGTGGGAATTCAAACCCAGGTCTGACTCCAAATTGTGCCTTCTTTCTACCCCAGGATTCTCCAAGATTCTATGTTCTCTCTGTTTTGAGTAGGTGATGATCTTTAAGTTTGAGAAAGGAGAGAATTAAACCTGACTTGCTATGGAAAAAAAGAAATCAATCAGGGCTGGGAGGGAAGGGTGAAGGGAGAGGGCACAAAACAAACATGCCGATAGCTACCAATGTGTCGGCTGCCAGATGGAAGGAGCAATGGCCAAGAAAATGCACAGCCTCAGCCAGCAGCCAGATACCTGGGGCTCTACTCAGTTGACCACAGGGCGACAGTGACTCTAGGGCCCCTGGGTGGGGGTGCCGCAGCCTGAAACTGGCTGCTGTCCAAGCAGATGGGGCAGAAGTCTGTCTTCACATAGCTGCTCTGGCGGATGGTATCCAAGGCCTGTGATGTGCTTAATCTAATTTTACTTGCCATATTTCTCAAAACATCAACCATCTGTTTCCTGGATTCCTGACGACACTGCTGCCTGGTCTGCTTGCCTAGAGCGGATGAGAAAGTCCAGAACAGGTTTTCCTCCACTTGCTTCTTCTAAACCCCCTGGGGCTGTGCACCAGCCCGCACAGTAAGGGAAATAATTATCCAGCCTAAGGCCTCCAGTCTTCAACTACCTGGAAGCAGTGAAACATACTTCTGAGCCATGAAAGGGAAAAGCGGCCAGACTCGCAAACCTGCTAGTTGTCACCCTCAGCCACCACCATTTCCACTCATTCCTCAGGTGCAAACCCAGCTGTCCACTCCCATCACTTCATCACTGCCTGCACCCCTTAAACTCCTTTGGTAAGAGTGGCTTATGGGAGAGTCTTCCATGCGTTAGATCTTTCCAGGATAGACAGCCCCTCTTACTTGACATATTTATTTCTTGGAACATCACCTACACTCAAATTTAACTTAACACTGCAAAGTAATCTTAATTATAAACAAAACTTTGACTCTTAAAATTGCTCTTTAAGCATACATAAACAAATTATAGTTGAAGGGTAAGCAAGCCTGCTGCTCACACCTACCGTTTTTTGTGTATTTTTTTAAGGGTGGGGGCTCACTTCATGTTTGCTTTTGCTAGCTTGTTTTAAGTAGTAACAACCCGTGCTTCCTTTCTGTGAAGCTACAAACAGATTCTGCCATCTGAGATGAGTTTTCCTTCCTTTTCCCATAAATCAGAAAGAGAAAGCACTAGACCCTGACAGCTCTTTGTTTCTTGTTTTTCTTTTTTCTTTCTTTTTTTTGCTAGATAGGCAAAACTGAAAAAAGCAAAAAAGAGCAAAACAAAAGCAGGTCCTCAATGACCTCCTCAGCTCCACTCCCCTCAATTTCTGTAAGTCTTGCTCACCCCTAGGGCGTGGGAGGAGCAATGGAAAAACCATGGAAGTTAGGATTTGGAGAATAAAGTTCAGTATATAGGCCCTATGAGAGCAGGGTCTTTGCCTGTTAGGTTCATTGCTTGTAATCCTCATCTCTAGGATGACACTCAATAAATCTTTGCTGAATGAATACATGAATGAATGAATAAAAGCTACAGAGCAAAGAAACATGCCTGGAAGAATCTCAAAAAGACTCTATCAGAGCTGAGTTTTGGGAGCTGCAGGTAGAGATTCATTGATGAGTCATGAAATTAAGTTTGACCAGCACTGCTCTGAAAGAATAGGAAATTTTTTAGTACGGGGAAATATACTTTTGTGAAATTTGTTTCAGATATACCCAGGATTATAATGTAAACTATATTGCTTAATTGGTTGAAAAAATTGGAGGAAATGTGTTTGCCTGAGGGTATTACATCAGATTCCCAGGCTCAAGGCAAGACTTCTTGGATCAGAAACTCAGGAATTTTGCACTTTGAACAAGTTCCCTTGGGGATATCAGTACACTCTAAACTTTGGAGTCTCCAGTCTGCGAACCAGGGTAGGGTCTGGAATTTCAAGCAGTTTAATAGCCATGGAAGAGCTGATCCACAAATTAGTTCAATAGCATTTTCATGGCCATCTTCTGTCTGGAAGCAGAAGTGGGGAAGATGGGGGGATCAGGACAGGCATTTAATGACCATGGATAAAATGCAGTTGTCCTCTTTCTGCCCACTAATGACCTCACTATTGGCCGTTTCTTCCCAGCTCCTTCCACACACTCATCTCAAAGGCCAATCAGACCTGTTCTGGTATGGGTTGGTCACGTAGTTTTTATCTTCCAAAATAAATAAATAAAGTGAATTTCGTTGCCAGATGTGTGCCTGGCTTGGGGCCTGCAGGGAAAGACTGCTGGGTGAAGATGCAAGAAAAACTCAGCTCACGGCTACTGTCATCAGATCTCTATGTAAAGCAGGTGTGGCCTGTTCTACCCTAATCCTGGCAGAGCTGTTAGCCACCTGTCTGAACAACTGCACACAAAACTCCCTGGAATGATGATCCAGTACACTGGAGGCCCTGGCTCCCGCAGGCCCACTAGGAATCCTCTACAACAGCAGTCCCTCATCCTGCATCACTGAATCCACCTCTCCCCACTGCCCCCCACCAACTAACCAGTCTACATGGTGTGTAATTCCACACATATGATGTACACTATCAGCTTCCCTCCCTCCCTCCCTCTCAGGTAATAACCAACATAAAAACAAAGCTCGCTACTTCTCTTTTCACACAACTCTTTTCACTTCACACATATGTATTTGAAGTTAATTTCAACAATCTGGTCTCTGATTGGACCACTCCCAGATCCTTCTTTCTTTTCTCAGAGCCTCTGCTTTTGATGAGAAGGAGGATGATTGTCCACATCCAGTGGTGGTTTTCCCTTAGGAAGCCTTCTGTACCTGGGAAGCTTCAGGTCACTTTGGCACAAGTGGTTCCCTCCCTCTGGCTTCCTATAGCACTCACTACCTGAACTACACATCATCTGCTAGCTGCCATCTTTTGCTATGAGCTTCTCTTATTGTGTATTGTTTTTTCTCATCTTGACTTGTAATTGCCCAGAAGACAGCAACCACCCCTTAATCTTGACTTGTTTCCACAGTGCTTTGCTGTGAAAATGTCTTTTTTTATTTACAACTGTGTACGTGAATGTGGAAGGACATACAGCAGTTACACTCCATGTTAAAAGCTATCAGTGCTGGACAAATTAATAAATATCTATTAATTTAACCACATTTGGCTGGTTGAGCATCAAATTGCTAGTGCTGCATTCCGGATACAAAGTAAAGCAGTGATATTAAATTCTGAAGAAAAAAATTATCTACATTAACAGGTTCAGACTAACAGTATTAATGCAAAAAGTATAAGTGAAGTAGCCTTCCAAATGGATGTGAGAAATTTTGTTGACCCAAATAACTGGGTTTACTTACTGCTATGTTCAGGCAGCAGCTAAGGACCTTATATGCAGTCTTTCATTTAATCGTCACAGCAAACTATGAAGTGGGTATTATTTCTCCACTTCACAAAGAAACTAAGGCACTGAGAACTCAAATAACTTCCCAAGGCTGATAAACAGACTAGGGATTCAAACTCAGATTTGTTTGATTTTACTATAATCTTTTACTATCTTTTTAATTAATCCCACTCCTGATGTAGATTTCCAGACCATAAGGGTTCTCTTTCCTAAATAAAGGATCAAAAACCAAAAAAAAAAAAAAGATTTTTTTTTTTTTTAAAGCAAAGCAAGCAAGCAACCAACCAATCAACTCTTCTGCAAAGAAAGCTAGATGGGAGAATTTAGGCATATACTTATTTATCTTAGCTCTGCAAGACTTCATCTTTATTTCTTTAATCTGTCTCCTCTTCTCCAACATTACTCACCCGATTCCAATTTAGACTCTGATTATTCTTTAACCATTTCAATAGCCTCCTAATTCTGTTGGTTCCAGTGCCAGAATCTATCTACTATCAGTGTGAGAATCTATTTTGAATCTGGTCACTACCATATCTCTTAACAAGTCTCTAAGCTTCTACCATCAACCCCCTATGGTTTAGTCTCCACACATCAGTGTGTCATTTTAAAAGGTCATATCACAACTCTGCTCAGTATCACCTCTAGCTGATCTCCCACTACTCTCCCCTTTGCTCATTCCATTCTTGGAATATGTCTTTCTTGTTGTCGCTTGAATAAATATGATATGCTTCGCCCCAGGGTCTTCGCACTGGCTGTTCCCTATCTATGCTCTCTTCTCCAAGAAATTTGCAAGCACATTCCTTTGCCTCCTTTATTGCCTTTGCTTTAAGCTCACTTTCCAAGTGAGGCTTTCCCTTAATACCCTGTTTAAAATTGCAATCCATCTTCCGACCTGAGGATTTGCAATCCCTCTTGGCTTGTTCAATTTTTGTAGGTTTTTTTTTTTTGCCATAGCACTTACACATTCTAACATACTATATATATATATATATATATATATATATATATATATATATACACACATACACATACATGTGTATGTATATATACACACACCATATTTATTATGTTTATTGTGTCTTCTCTAGAACAGAAGCTTCATGAGGGTAGGAACATTTATGTTTTGCTCATTACTATTTTCTCAGCCCCTAGAACAATGCCAAGCACATGGTGTGTGCTCAGCAAATACTTGCTGAATTGTCTTAAATGACTTACTAAGAAGAAAAACTGATAACCCCTGGTCAATGAAACACACTATGTTTACCCTATGGCTTTGAGTACTCTTATGGTTCTGATCCACTTTGGGAAGCACTCATTCACCTACTTCAGAAGACTGGGAATGGAAAGCTATTAAGAGGGGAATGATGTGCTGAGTTCTTCATTTCAGTCAGTCCACTCTAGCTCCGGGGGATGGATCCAGGGAGGACAGGCTGGAATGATAAGCCCATTCAAATGTTCGGGCAAGAAATGATGAGAGCTTGAGAAATATTTAGGAGACAGAGGGAAAGATTCAATCTTTGGGTGGATGTTGGGGGATGGTGGGACTATGACTGACCCTCAGGTTTTTGGGTTGGGTGCCTGAACAGATAACGTTGGCAGTAATGGAGACAGATCATACCAGAAGAATCTCATTTGGAAGTGGACCTGAGGAGATTGTCTTAACATTCCACTTAGTTTAACATTCACTTTAGCAGTCTTTTGACAAATAACTAACGTCATTATGGCAAAATGCTCACCCAGGACTACAGAAGAAATAGCAAGAATACAAACAAAAAGAGTCCTACAAGATCATTGCTGTGTTCCCATTTATTAGTGGTACTTAGTTGGCCTTTGAGCAGGCAGCTTCCCTTCTACGGAAAAAGGCAGGAATATCTTCTCATGGGTCAAAATTTCACATAAGTTAAAAATCAATTGTCCACTAGAAGAGATATACCTATCAAGATTCCTACTGACTTCATTGACAATGAATTCCATTTCTTTGAGAAATAACTTCAGAATGAGGCCTTTTTAAAAAGGCCCCATCCTAAAGATCCCAGAATAAAGTTTTACCAGCAGAATAGTTCAACAATCTCTTCCGTGATCCACAGTTTTACCCTCATACCTTACCTGGAAAGTTCTCTCGATTTAGCTTGGGTCTGCGGGCAATCACAAAGTCCTTGTCATTCCCTTTGCTCTTAAGCCGTTTGCGTGGGGGGCTCTGCGGGTGGCTCAGGTTTGAGAGCAGTTCCTGGGGGATGTTCTCACTGTCCACCTCCTCTTTCTCCAGAGTGGAGACCCCCATGCCCGACAGCAGTTCAGAAGTCTTGCTAGAATCCCATCCCCAAGTAAAGCTGGTGGTAACGTTGCTACTCTGGTCGGGAATCTCCTGGAGGTGTTTCCTGCAGAAATGCACAATAGCCCCAGTTCCTTTCAGAAACACACCCATAAATAATTGGTAGGCCCAAAGGAAACTGCAAGTTATGCAATGTAGAAAACGTTCACAGCAGCTAACAGAACTGCATATTTTATGTGTCGGCGGCAAGTTCCCAAGAATGAAAGATAAAATAACCGAACAAATGGAAAAAGCCTTTTGATTTACGATCATGCAGAAGGCCCGAAAAATTTCTTAAAGTGGAGAGAACAGACAAGGGGGGTAATCATACAGCAATTCAAAACAGTAGCAGAAAAGCTCAATAAGGAAAGTCAAATGAAACCACATTCTGATCACCGCACTAAAGCATCCATCCATTCACACTTTCCTAAAAAGGGGCTATGCCATTCGCATTAAAGTATTAGTAATATTAGCGAGAAGCAATATTCGTGGCCTAAATGAATTTAGACGGTCCATTCATGTCCTGCCCCTTTTTGTAATCGGTTTAACCTGTGCATGGCGTCCACAGGCTCTGGAGTTTTAAATGCGTGCATTAACTGCAGAGTTGCCCGCCTCCCGGATTCCCGCTTTGGCGCGCGGCGGTCCAAGGCTTGCGGCTCCGGCACCCAGCAGCGAGACCCGCCAACTCTAGCAACGTTCCATCCACGCCGCGCGCGCAGAGCTCTTCTGCTTGATCTCCGCAGCTGCCGTCTGCGGCCCCGCTGCCTGCTGGGAATTGTAGTTTCTGTCCTGCCCTGCAGTTCGGCTGGCTCGCCACTATTTCCTTTGCAGCTCCGCCAGCCTTCAAGATACCCATAACTCCCCGCGCCTCCGGGGCTAGACGGCCCACAGGGTAGGCGGGGAAGCGGAAGTGGGAGGTGCTCAGGCTGACTGGAACATGTCAGCCGCTTGACGGGGACCGGGTTTTCCTTTTTGGGGAACCCGCAGGCCTTCTGGTGACCACCACCACTGCCATAGCCTCAGAGCGTGGGTCCCAGACTCTGGACGGCTGTGGTGGACGAGGAGTTTCCCGGTCATTCTAGATGCTGTCTGGCGAGATCGGACGGTGAGCCTGAGGGGGTGAGCGCGAAGCACTTTGGGGTCTGGGGTCTCGGGCCGAGCGCAGGCAGAGATAGAGAGGACTCCTAGAACCCGGAGCGGCTGCCGCTGCGATCCCCACGTCCCCAGCAGCTGAGTAGAGGCGGTGGCCCCGCCTGCCGGCCAGGTGCGAGGCTGCGAGCCGCTGGCGTCACACCTGTTCTCTCCTGTGTCCAGAAGCTGCGGCCCTTATAGGACTGGGTGTGTGATGTGGAACCTTTTCTCATGTGTAAAATAGGCGCTACGACAACGACGCTCATCTCACAGGCCTGGAAGGAGGGTCAAATCAGATAATACGTGTGAAGGCGTTTTGTGAATTCTAGAGCAGTTTGAACGAGAGGCGGTGGCTTAATTTTAGGGGAGCAGGAGACCACAGGGGTTCCTTTGTGCAGTGGGAGAGCTACGCATCCCCTTCTAGCCTTGACAAGTCTTATAAATGCTAGCACCGGAACAAGTAAGATGACTCTGTGTTTGCAAAGGGCTTTACAGTGCAACGCTGGAGCCACCAGCAAAGCCATTCTGTTGCTTTCGTTCTACCGCCTGCGTCGCCTCTTCTAAAAGGGAGCTGCTTTTAGCCTATCTGAGTAGAGTTTGGAAGCGATTAGAGCTGAGAGTGTGCCATATTTCAGGTAGGATGACCATGCGAAATCCATTGTGCAAGCTATACTATGACCGTGACCCTGGGCAAACAATGGAAGAGAAGGGGAATACCAATCCTGTTGAAAATGGAGAAGATTTATAAGGTTCACAAGTATGCAGGCAGCGTCATCACAAAAACTACATCAGTATGGTCTATGACAAACCATATTTCTTTAAATGATTCACTGTATACTGGAATTAAACCTTCCTTGCCCACGTATGTGTTTGTTTCAGGCTTGGTGCTTAGCTTGAAAAGTAAATACCACCTCTTGACAGAGAAAGGTATTCATGAACCTTTAGTTTGTTCTTGAAAGTAGGTGAAATTGGTGTAAAAAAGGAATCTGGCCACAAATTGATTTGGATTGAAACTAGGCTAAGAATAACGAGGCTGAATATTCAGAATTCATTTAACTAATGTTATATGGAAAATGTTATTAAATGCAATATTTCGATTTTTTACAGAGACTTACCTTTATGTTACTTAGGCTAAAGGGAAATCAGTTGCCTTAGTTTGAAATCTACATCCTTTCTCTTAAAATTGCAAGTCATTAGAGAATTTATTTTTAACAGAAAAAGTTATAGTCTCCTTTAGGAAAGTGAACAGACGGAGCTTATAAGCTAATGTAGGAGAAAGAATAAACAAGAAAAAAACTATTTAAAATGCCATGACGAGAATAAACAAAGTTTTGACACATAAAGTAATTGGGAGAGGCCACTTTAAATATAGATCTTATAGATAGGAAAGTCTACTACATAGGATGATTCTCAATTTAAAGATGAGAAATATTCTCATGCTAGGATTCAGCTATTAGTTGCCTGAGAACTAGGGAACATATCTAGTTCTCAGAATACTTGAATTATCCGAATTGGTGGACATGAGGTCCTGTATAGAATTTTAGAGAGAACCTGTCAACTATGAAAATTGGTCTTCAGATTCTGGAATAGATATTTCACTAATAGTTTGTTTTGGTAACAGAAAAACCTTAGCTTGCTGAAATGTGAATACTTTTTTCTGCATTCCTTCTAATTATGGCTGTTCTCTTAATATAGTAAATAAAAGTTTAAATTGGTACATGTGATTCTGTTTAATATAAGGAATTGTGTCCATTGAAGACTTGAGATTACTAGCTATGTTAGAAATTGATGTCTGGTGTTTTCAAGAACTGCATTATGATTGCAACTGATGTAGATTGTTTCACTTTTCTGACTAATTGTATTCATTTAATCTTACTCAGCACACCTTATGTCCCATTTTAATGAGAGAGGTATACTCTATTTCTAGAAGTGGAATTACTGGATCAGTATCTAGGACAAATGAACTATAATTTTTTTTTTAATATCTACAAATGACATTAGAGTGAGTAATTTCTGGTACTCTTTGGAAAATTCAAAATACGCAGTGACTTTGTAAACTGGGAAAGTGTTTATCATACAAAGGGAGAAGGACGTCATTTACAAGATAGTTAATATTTTCAGGGCCCAGAAGGAGCCAAAAAGGACTGGAAATTACATTTGACTATAAGCTTTATCTATATTCAGTGGTATATTAGTGTTCTTGAAAATCAAACATGACAAAAGAGATTCAATTTAAATAGAAAGACGACGTGCTTTTTCCTTTGCTCTATCATAGCATGGGGTAAATCTTGATACCTTTAGGTTTTTTTTTTTTTTTAATAATGTTATTTAGCTCAGGGGAGCAAAAGACTAAGAAAGGTTCTTCTCAATTTTGATTTTCTCTGTTTTCTTCTTTTCCATGTAGATTAGAGTGATACATTACCCTTAAGTAATGGCTGTCTTACCTACAATGTAAAAAGGCTTAGTTAAATTCTATATTAATCTTAACTTTCTTCACGTTCTACCTTGATATATCTAAGGGCATAATTAATAGGAGAATATTTGTAATTTGTTCATTATAAAACCTGAACCAAAAATGATTTAAACAGTTTAAATCGCATTAAGAAAGTATGTCTGGACTGTAGAAGAGACTGTGTAATTGTGAGCTAGGCTCTATAGTCAAGATGCCTGGGTTTGAATCTCAGCTCTAACCATTTGTGTGCCCTTTTCTCTGTTATTAAACAAGAATACTAATAGTTCTTTCTTACTAGGTTAGGAGGTTTAATTTGATTAAGCATGCTAGCACATGCTTGGAATCTAGTAAATTCACAGTTAGCTATTTCTTTTTTTTTAAGTATATTTTTATTAGGAAGAATTCTAAGGATTGTTCCCTAATGACCAAAATAAATCTGACAATCTCTTCACCTGAAATCTTTAAGAATCCGTTAAAATTCTAGTTGTTCTCTTCTTACCTGCTTACATGGTTGCAACCTCTCCTTGCCAAAGGTGCAACTTTTTATGTGTCCATCTTTCTTCAGAAAGGCTTTTCACACTGTGGAATTCAGTTCACCTGGTTGGTTTGCCAGCTAAGCTCATTTTTGAAGATGGCTTCAAAAAATGCTATATGACTTTTTCTGCATTTTTAAAGGGGAAGTGAAATTTCTTGTGGTATTCTATCTGTATCCTAAGCTGAGTTGTCTCTTCGCCTGAAATCTTTAATCATGAGAATATTGATAGTCTTTTTGGAACTATTAATTTTGATTGGGAGTAGAACATTGTTGCCTTTCATCATTCACATCTTGTTCTGATTCTTTTTCTTTAGTAAGATCTTGAGTTGTCTCCTACTTGTTACTATTTCACATAGCTGAGTAAGGATACACATTTTAAGTTAACACAGTCCGATTCTGACGAATCATTAGATTCTACATGGAAATTTTTCATTCAGTTGCAGAATCTTAGGTTTTGATAAAATTTTTGGTTGTTCAATTGCTACCAATCTTCTCTCTCTCCTTCCCCTCTTCCCCCCTTCCCTCCTTCCCCTTTCTCCCCCCTTCCCTATTCCCCTTCCTTCCTTCCTTCCAGCTATTTCTTCCTTCCTTCCTTCCTTCCTTCCTTCCTATCTGTTTCTTATCTCTTTCTCTTTTTTAATGCTTCAAATTCCAAATTCTTAGCCTCTAAATTCTCCTCTTAAAGTGTGTTTAGCCTGAAAACTCATTATCAGCCATAAGTACTTAGGAAACAGTAATCCAAGTCAGTAACAACATGCTAATTATGAAAGGCATTTGAAAATAATATTCTATAATATCCCGATGATTGGTAAAAGACTGAGTTGGATTTTAAATGTTTAAGACTTTCAGAACTGGTATTTTGAAATACTGAAAGGTAGAACATGCCTGCATATAAGGTGCTTAAACTTGATTGAAAGAATGAAGTAGCGTTTTGATTTTGAGTAAAATCTACTTTTGCTGCTGTTGTGTTAATGCTAACCTATGATAGCTTTCTCTTTGTCATTTTTAATCACATGGGACTAAATTTTGATTTGCCTTCAGATTTTAGCATTTTTAAAAAATTTTTGTCATTAGCGTAAAAACATCATTTTAATATTTGAGGAATACTATTAGGACCATTGTTGTGGTCAGAGACATATTTTGACTTTTGCCTTTGAGTATATTTTTGCACAACGCACATGTTCACAGTTCAGCAAATGATCCATTTTGATCCACCTGCATTTTGATTATCTGCCTAGAAGAATGGCATTGTCCTTCTATATGACATTGGTGTGTCAAATATATCTTTTTGATATGGCTCTAAGAGGTGTTTTGTCTCTTTACAATGGTTAGATGAAGGGGTATTTGGGCTACCATATAGATCTGGGGGGGTAATCCCAGTTCGTCAGGTAAGGCAAGGGGAGCAATTTCTGTGAGCAAAAATCAGTTTTTGTTCTATAGGGATGAGGGTGAGCCCAGGCTGTGGTAACCACAGAGAACGAAGAGCAAAAGCAATGGGTATCCATTCATAGCTTTTTGGGGAAAGACCATAGGGTAAAACTATGCTTTGTGACCTTTGGGGTAACTAGTTGTCTTTTAGAAGCCCGTGATATGAGGGAGGTAAAGATTAGCAACAAGCATTTATTGAAGACCTATTCTGGAACTCCTACTTGGTGTTTTACTTTTATATCTCATTTGATCTTCATAGCAATCTGTGCGAGGTGGTTATCCTCATTTAACAATTTAAATTGCATGAAGTTACACAATTATTAAATAGAGTTGATATTTGGAACCCAGATTTACCATGGTATAATAAAACATTTGTATTTTAAAATAGTTGTAATTTTCATCACAACACCACAGCAAAAAAATTTTTTCTAGTTGCTATGTGTTTTACTTTTATATTACTATATTGATTTTTAAATAATTTTTAAATTACAAAATAATACATGCTCATTATTAAAAATTAGAAGCACACACACAAGAAAGCACAAAGGAAATGGAAGTCACCTCTTTATAGCTTTGTGACAACCACTGTTAGCATTTTGGTGTATACTTGTCCATGCATATTTGTGTGATTCTTATATATACTTCCTCAGATCCCACCCATGTCTCTTCTGACATATTTAAAGTGTCTCTCTGGATCTCACCTTTCTTCTGGCCTGGTGGAATTTGGTGGGCTCCTTTAATCACTCTCTGCACTGGAGTGTTTCTGTTAGGTAGTTCTTGACTCAGGCACGGGTCTCTGCTCCCAACAGTCATTACTTGGTTAACAGGATTAGTGATTTATGAAACCCTCGGCTGCTTTTCTCAAAAAGGCAATGGACAACAGTGAGACTAGTGGATATATTTAAAACTTCCTGGACTATTTAATACAAATATTTAAGTTGTTTCTATGTTTTCATGTTTAAATAATGCTGCTGTGAAAAATAATATTGTAGGTAACTTTTTATTCCCATTTTGGTTTTTCTTTATTTGAAGAGGAATTGCTAGAACAATGGGTATGTACCTTTTTAAGGTCTTCGATACATATTGCCAAATTGCTGCCCTCACTGGCAGTGAGTTTTTTTATAAGCCAAACTTGAGTTGTTCAGTTTTTATTTTTATTAGATTTTAATTTACAGTTATTTTATGAATTTAATATACAAGTAACTAAATCAGATAGAGAAGAAAAGAAGGCATCCCTAGCTTCAAACAGAAAGTTATTCAGCTGAAATAACCAAAACAGGCTATAGAAATTCATATGGAAACTTGGAAAGTACTATCGTTCTGGACTGTAAAAAAAAAAAAGTGCTATCATTCTGCTATCACTTGAATTTAGGTACAAGGTTAAAGATTATGGACTTTAAAACTATTATTTTCTCCTATCTGGTTAGGGAAACCCCAGTTTTCATTTCCAACTTCATGGGACCTGTATCATAACAACACAATAGGCGTTTTGCCTAACCTTGTATCATAACAACACAATAGGAGTTTTGCTTTAACAGAAATAGATGATGTAGTAAACAGACTAATAGACCCCTATGCCTTAATTCCTGGAACTAATAAATAGGCCTTAATTCCTGGAACCAATAAATATGACTAGCTTATCCAGATGACCTAGTGAGATCAGATGAGCCCTTAAAAGCAGAGTTTTCTCCCAGCTAAAGGCGGAAGAGAGTCAGATTCCAAGAATGAGAAGGATTTGACAAGCCATTCATTTCGGGTTCTGCGATACACAGGGCCACAGGCAAAGACTGGAAAGAGGCCTCTAGAGCTAAGGGCAAATGCCAGCTGACAGCCAGCAAGGAAATGAGAATCTCTATCCTATAACCATAACAAACTGAATTTTGCCAGTAGCGTGAATGAATTTAGAAATGTATTCTTTCCCAGAATCTCCAGAGAGGAACACAATCCTGCTGACACCTTGATTTCAATTTTGAGAACTCATTTCAGCCACACTGTGCCTAAACTTCTGACCCACAGAAACTATGAGGTATCTGACCCATATAAACTATGAAATATGGGTGGTGGTGTTTATAGTAGTTGTTTACAACAGCAATAGAAGACTAATACAGTGAGTATGGGGGGAGATGTAACAAATCATTTATTACTAGAATAAAGGATCCATAATTCTGTTCACTTATCTACATCATTTAAAGTACTGGCTGTGAATCATACTGAAAAATTGACAGCCATAGTAAAAAATATTATTAGCTACTAGTAAGTTTATAACTGATTTTGTTATTTGCTTATGCCCATAATCTTACACCTAACTATTATTGATATCTGTATATATTTCATTGTTGTCTTATTTTTTATGCGTAATATGTAAAAATGTGTGAATCTAGTTTTTAAATTAATGTTTTGGCAATTTTCTAATGTTATTAAATAATCTTGACAAACATCATTTCTTATACTTCAGTAATATTTCATCATTTGGTTCTGCCATACGGTAGCATTTTCTTTGTAATCTCTAATAGTCTTTTTCTATGATTGTCATATTCTTTACACTGGACAATTTCAGGCAAATAAGTAAGTCAAACCATAAAGGAATTTTCAGATAATAATTATGTTAAATTCACATTGAATGATATTTTTTTAAAGCTAGATCCTGAAGCTTGTCACGGTTTTTATCAGTACATCCTACATCGAGCTATCGCTTAACCACTTAATCTATTCTTGGCTTTAAAATAATCTGTCTCTTCCTCTCTCTCTTTTAGAGAATTTTAAGTAATGAGTTATGGATGACTTAGAAAACTTTATTTTATAAAATATTTAATTTCCTAGGATCTAGTCAATAGTGTATTTGTAAAAAATATTGTTAGAATTTATACCATTAAGAAACAAGCTCCAAATGACACTGCATTGAAACTGTTCACATCTAGTATTTTTATTTTGTTGTATTTTTAGAACTAGTGCAATTTTTGTTAATTTTTTCCAGAAGATAAAATTTACATGAAATTTTAAGACATGCTTTAAAAAATAAGATAAAGAACTTGAGAGTAGGAATTATCCTTTTCATCTTATTCATAGTCCATCATAAAGCCTGATAGTTTTCCAAAGAATTTATTAATTTATTAATAAATATTTAGGAAATTCCCATTAGGTCATTTCCTATCTTAATACTGCATTTTTTTTTTTTTTTTCAGTTTACAGATATGATTCAGTCCTGTACGTGAATTACTTTGGTTGGTCAGAGTGAACATTCAATAATGAGTGGTGCAGCTTTGGGACTCGAGATTGTTTTTGTCTTTTTTCTGGCATTATTTCTACTTCATCGATATGGAGACTTTAAGAAACAGCATAGACTTGTGATTGTCGGAACACTGCTAGCTTGGTATCTCTGCTTTCTTATTGTCTTTATACTGCCTCTGGATGTTAGTACGGTAAGATGATACTGATTTTCACAATTTAAAGGGCATCTGTAATCATAAAGCATGTTCGAGATATGTTAGTTCTTAAGACAGCTAAATTATATAAGGTTATACTTACAGTTTGAATTTAAATTTTACTATATGAATTTGATTATTAAAAAGCATAGCCAGAAAGGTAATTTAGGATGAATAGGTTGATACACTCCAATATCCTCTAAGTACTTGGTAACCTTTTGATTTTTGTTATTAAACCATGCATTTGTTGCTTTAGACGATATACAACCGGTGCAAGCATGCTGCTGCAAACTCAAGCCCTCCTGAGAATAGCAACATTACAGGATTGTCTGCACCTGCTACCCCAGTTGCAAGGTATCTTTTTTTTTAATATTGTAGAAGAAAAATTGTTTTAAAACTCAGTTTTTACCATCGAGATTTTATATGTGTAAAAATTTATCCTCATTCTTTTCCCCTCTTTCCCCTACCTCCATCTCATCCTAAAAATCCTAGTAGATTTTTAGTTACCTTGTATTCTGTTTAAATTTAAATCTTAAGTAAATTTGAAATATTTGTTGGTATATAAGGCTTTCTGTAGATGCTAATGAGAAACTTGGTGAAGGCCTGATTTTGTAGTCTTGGCTCTACCCCTTACTAAGAATGTGACTTCCAAAAGCTATTTTAATTCCCAGCCTCTCTCTTGATCTAAAAAATGGGGCATGCATTTTCTTTTTTGCCTAATACACAGAGCTGTAATAAAGAATAAGGAATTCTGTATGTGGGATATGTTTTTCATATTGCACATCTTTTGAAGTCATATTTTAGACTAAAAATGAATAAAGTTCGAATTACCAAAAGGTTGTATTGAATTCATATCAAACTTTCAAGTGAAAAACTAATAAATGTTGACTGTAGCTTTTTCCAAGGCTTTAAGTAGTATTTGCAAACTTCTTTATGTAGCTTTCATTTTGTTTTTAAAATCTAACATGAATAAGGATAAATTTAAAATGTAGATGTTACTCCCTTTTTAAGTACCATTAAAAATTGGATATTGATCAGCAGCAATTGTGGATATTAGAAGCCCTTGGACTGAAGGATATACTTATAGTCTAGGAAGATTGATTATTAATGGAAGAATCTATGGTCAGATACACATATCTTCAGGAAGTTCAAACAGGATTATATATAGATGCTGGCATCTGTCTCCACAAGAGTTATGCTATGGTGACTGATTAGTTAGCGTTCCAGTTTCCAGGAATTATTCACCTAATATCTTTCTCCTCCCCACCTCCCTTGCCCAAAATAACCAACCCCACAAATAGAGTGCGTATATATTTTAGAAATAATCATCAGTTTTAAAGGCAGTCATATCAGAGACTTGATATCATGATACATTTGCTTTTAAAGACTGTTGCATTATTGGTCTATTAGGTGAACATTGTGTCCTCAAAACTGTTTTGTTCTCTTTGCATGTGTTTTTTTAGTTGACGGTCAGCTTTAAATTTAGGTTTTGTATGAAATTTTCCAAGTTAGAGTCAATAATTTAAAATTTGAATATAAACTGCCATGTACAAATTAATTATATAATTCATATAAGTAGTCATTTATTATTGATTTGCTTTAAATTGTCATTAAACAGCCAGCATCCATGTTTCAAACCATGGAGTTACATTCCTGATGGAATCATGCCAATTTTCTGGAGGGTAGTATATTGGACGTCACAATTTTTGACATGGTAAGTGGTAGTGAAGGATAGAATTTTTTCAATTTGGGCTAAAGTAAAAAAAAAAAGTATTTTTTTCAGCAAACTTTCATTATTTTAGAACTTACTCAAGTGTTACTTATTTTTTTCCCTTATATCTATATTGTCTTCCTTTCTGCTTATTCAGGTCTCTCCCATCTTAAAAGAAAAGAAATGAAAAGAAACAAACAAGAAAAAGAAGATAGGAAAAATATTTTTTTTGTCCCCTCTAGTTACTGCTTTCTCTCTTGACCTTCCAGCCCCATTAGTATGTGAGACTGCTCTTCCTAAGGTCATCATTATACCCTGGTTTTCTTGCTATCTGCTTAGCCCAATCTTTTGGATTTCCTTCATGGGCTCCATTTCTGTGGCCCATTTCCTAAATGCTGGTGTTCCCTAGGGTCCCATGTTTGGTCAACATGTTTTCTGACTCTCTCTGCATAGGTTTAATTATAGCCATGGTTTCATTGAGCTGTGATGTATTCCAATTTTTTTCTCCATCCACTGTAGCTTTGTATTTCTGCTGTGCTCCAGACTCACATTTTATCTAGTCCCTACTGAGATCTTCAGGTATTCTGCAACTAAAGCAACCAAGCTCTTAAACTTCAAATAATCTGCAACTCAGGCAAATAAGCTCTAAAACTGGAAGTCTTGAACATTGCAACAGAAAATTCACGCAGCAGAGTAGTGCCCCCGTAAATTCATGTTCATTGAACTCAACTAGGTCCTCAACATTACCAGACTTTTCCTGCTTTGTTTCTGTAGGCTAATTGCTCTTCATTCTCTACAACATATCTTTCTAATCACTTCAAACCTCTGCTGTTCCCTCTGTGGCTCACTCTCGCGTTCTCTCCCTCTTGCGTTCTCTCCCTCCCTCCCTCTTTCTCATCCTAGAAACATTACCTTCTCACCTTAAACATCCTTACTTTCTACCTCACATTGAAAACAGAAGTCATCAGATGGTAGCTTTTTCTGCTTCTCACCAACAAACCTGTCTACCTACCATCCTTTCTTCTTTCCCCACCACGAATGAAAGAGTCACTCTTAAAATTAATCTCTGTTCCTGAAATATGGACCCATCCCCTTCGCTTCCTGTTACGTATATACTTACCTACATTTGTGCAATGCATGCACAATTCTCTCATCCTTTAACACACACACACACACACAGTTCTTGCAATTTATAGCCCTTTCTAGCTTTCCATATTCTACCTGAGTGATCTACTTCTCATCACATCTTAATTTTTTTTGAGACTTTTTTTATGGAAGTATAAATTAGTACAGAAAAGTGCACAGATTGCATTTAGTTTGGCTTTTTTTAGTGAATACACTCATATAACTAGCACTCAGATGATGATAATGAACATTATCAATGTCCCTGGAAGCTTCCCTCATAACCCTCTCCCAGCCATTACCCTCCCCAAAGGAACCACGATTCTGACTTTTTACTGCCACTGATTAGTTTTGCCTGTTTTTTAACTTTATAAACATGGAATTACACAATATGTACCTTTTTAGTCTCTTTTTTTTTTTTGGCGTATACATTTGGAAGATTCTTCTATGTTGTGTTATATGTATCAGTATTGTTTTCTGTTTCATTTCTGTAAAATATTTCACTTTATGAACACCATAGTTTATCCTACCCTGTCAGATTTCTTAAATGAATTGTCTGCATTTAGTGTCTCCATTTACTCACTGCTTACTCGTTCCTCAATCCATTGAACTCTGTTTTCTAACCCCACTTCTCTACTCCACTTTTGTTTTCTCTCTCCACTTTCAAACACTTTCTTCTGGTTTTTACTCAATACATACCCCTTAGTTATCTTCCATACATTTCTACTGTTCTATATCAGTCTCCTTTGCTGGCCTCTCCTCCCCTTGTTTCCTCTGCCTCTCCTTTAAAAATAAATATTTCTCAGAAGTCAGTCTCATTTCTTTCCTTCTCGTTCTATATATGCACCCTTCCAGATCTCATTCATCTACTGATGTTATTTCAGTACCATTGATATGATGATGACTCCCAATCTATCTGTATTTTTAAACCTCTCTCTTGAACTCTGAAGTTGGATAGTCAACTACTTCCTGTACAGCTCTTTTAGAATGTGTCTTAGGTACTTCAAAATCAATATGTTGACAACCAGTCTTCTCTCCTTCTGCTTTTTTACCATACCACCACCCCTTACCCTTTCCCAAATAGTTCAGTTTTGTTCCCCGTAAGTCCATTCTCCATGCAGAAGTCCTGTCAGTCTTTAGAAAACTAAATTTGATAGTCTCCATTCTTTTAAAAAAATAATGATTCCTCATTATTTTTTGGATGAATCCAAATTCTTCATAAAGGTTTTAAAGTCCTTCTTTTAGACTCATCATAAGTCACTCACACTGTTATATTCTCTGCTGGTCATTGCAGCTTTCCTAGGAATGTGCTTTGTTTCCCCCCAAATTTAATGTTACAAAATGTTCAATCTATTACAATTTATTTGTTATTAATAATCAAAATCATATTTGTTTGTGAAAAGAACTATACATTAAAATTGAGGTTCATGTATTTCTGGTATTTTGAGATTATACAGACATAACAAGTGTGTTTTTTAATCATATTTTTTCCAACTGTTTAGGATTCTTTTACCTTTTATGCAGTCGTATGCAAGATCAGGAGGGTTTTCCATAACTGGAAAGATTAAAACTGCACTGATTGAGAATGCAATCTATTATGGCACCTATTTGCTGATTTTTGGAGCATTTTTAATTTATGTAGCCGTAAACCCACATTTGCACTTAGAATGGTAAGAAAAATTGTCTTAACATTGCTTCTATGTATATTTCCATTTTTAAAAATTAATTTTTATCTCATATAGGTAAATAGACATTTCATTGAATCATATCAAGGTATAGTTTTATAGAGTCCCCCAAAAGAATATCTGAATAACACATATTACTAGGAAGGAAAATATGGAATAACATCTTTAAATGTAGCTATTAGACAAAAGACTAATGCTTTGTCTAATTGCTATATGTTAAAAGTATTAACCCTCATGATTTTTTATGGGCTTTCAAATTTTGTATATGACAAAATATCTAGTTTTCTTTTTCATGGGAACTTGCGAACTTTTTTCTTCTGACTAGTTTGAGGGCATATTTCTCTTTAATGTTAGATTTAGACATTGCAATAAAATGGAAGTCTGTATTGTACTTGTGATCTGTAATATATGTGAAGAGCTAGATCTGAAAAATTTAGGAATAGGATAATAGTGATAGTCCTCCCTGTTGCATTCCTGAGATTTTCATGGGTCTGCCTCAAAACAAGTTAAAATTTTTTTCAGGCTTTTCTTGGTTAATATTGAGTAAGAAAGCACCTAATGAAAAATATGTTTCCTTCAGGATAATTTTTCCCATGAACTGTCCTAGATTTTAATATTAACTATAATAGAAGCAGTGTTTCCTGTGTTAAAGTCTGTTTCTGCAGTCTAGTTTTTTCACATAAAATTTTAGCCATCCTTTATGGTGGTTGATATATGAAAAACCATTTGACACTAGTTTCATTTCACATTTTTGTGGGGAAATTTTACCTATCTGTTATCTGCTTATGTTTTTTTTTTTTCTCTTAGGAACCAGCTTCAGACAATTGGAATAGCTGCTGCAAATACATGGGGTCTGTTTCTTCTTGTGTTATTGTTAGGGTATGGTTTGGTAGAAATTCCTCGATCATACTGGAATGGAGCAAAAAGAGGTTATCTACTTATGAAAACTTATTTTAAGGCAGCCAAGTTGATGACAGAGAAAGCAGATGCGGAAGAGACTCTGGAAGATGTCATGGAGGTAAGCAAATTTAAAGCTTACAGTCAGTAGCACGTTGTGTGTGTCTCCTCTTGAATACACTGTTGATTTGTTGTTTTTGTCGTTAGCACATTGATGTGCTTTAGGCTGAAAATTTGGTAATGTGCAATCCTTAAGAATGTCTCATCCACTAGGATGACTTCATATTGGCAGCTCAGCTTTATGAGATGTCATCTCCATCATCTAACTGACAAAGATTTAGGGAGAATATATTCAACAGTGCAGGGTTATACTTGTTGTCTTTGGTTAACTTCTAGTAGTGCCCTCTTTTACTCTTTAAAGTCTCCTGGATTAGATGATAAATTATATGGTTACCTTGACATAGTGGAAGTGAAAATTAGCAATCAGAGGACACTTCTTCCTGAAAGCTTAACCCAAAGTAATCCCACCAAATCTGGAAACCTCTTTAGAGAACAATATTTAAGGGAATTTGTATCAGTAACTTTTGTTTCCTATCTGTAATCTTAATAAGGCATTTCATTTTACTCATAAAATGCAGGTGACTTGAACTAACTTCACAAAGTTGTTGAAAGTATAAATTTCAGTAATATACAACAAATTATAAAATTTTACTGTTGAATAATTATTTGGTTATTGATTTAAAAAGCAATTGTTGTAGTCTCCTCACATTTTACTCTTCTGGGAAAAAACCATTCTAATGATGTTACTCACTCTCTAACTTAAAACCTGATGTTGAAGGTTTTTCATTTATGTTAGAATAAACTCCAAAATGTTTTAATGTGGCCTATCGAAAAACAGTTTGCCTCATGTTTAGCTCTCCATCTTTATCTCTAGCCACTGTCTTCCTCATACTGGTCACCTTTGGTTCCTCACACTTTTTAATGGTGATAATAGCAAACAAGTATATAGACTTACTTATTTACTAGTGACTTTCTAAGAACTTTACATATATTAATATATTATCATAACAGCCTTAGGAAGGATTCTTTAAATCCTCATTTTACAAATGAAAAAAAAAACAAGGCACAGGTTAAGTTTCTCATATTCACACAACTAGTAAGCGATAGAGCTGGGTAGTCTGACTTTAGTTCATGCTTTAACAGGGATTGGCAAACTTTCTGTTAAAGACCAGCTAGTAAATATTTTAGGCTTTGTATGCCACATGGTCTTTGTTGTGACCCCTCTGTCACTGTAGCATGAAAGCAGTCATAGACAGTATATAAATGAATGAGCAAGGACATGTTCCAAACAAGGACATATGGCTAGATTTGATCTGGTGAGCCAACCCCTACTATAACCATTACATTCATTGCTTCTCTTTTCTGTCTTAGAGCATGTGATTCCCAAACTCGGAATGCTCTTTTCTCCACTCTCTTTAGCTAATTCCTATTTTATTTTCAAGTCTCAACATAAGTGGAGAATTCTTCTGTATTAGTTTCCTAGTGCTGCCATAACAAAGTACCACAAACTGGGTGGTTTAGACAACAGAAATGTGTTGTCTCACAGTCCTCTAGGCTAAAAGTCCAAGATCAAGATGTCAGCAGGGTTGGTTCCTTCAAAGAACTACAGGGAAAATCTCTACCATGACTCTCAACTTCTGGTGGTTTGCCAGCAGTTTTCAGTGTTCCTTGGCTTGTTAGATCTCTCCCTTCATATTCACATGGTATTCTCCCCGTGTGCCTATCTGTGTCCAAATTTCCCCTTTTCATAAGGACACAGTCTTATTAGTTTAGGGGCCCACCCTACTCCAGTATGACCTTATCTTATTTTAACTAATTATATTTTTAATAGTCCTATTTTCAAATAAGATCACATTTTGAAGTACTGGGGTTTGGGACTCCCAACATATGAATTTTGGAGGAGACACAATTTAACCCATAACACCTTCCCTGGTCTTCCAGACTCATAGACACTTGGCAACCATTTTTAAGTGAGTAAATAAATGAACAAAAGAATGTGTACTGTGATTGAAAATTTTTATGTTGACTTTTCAGCATTTATTCCCTATGACATGTAAGAACTGTAGCAGAAAACATTGATTCAAAATGCAGGAGTATATCTCATATAAATAGTAATCTATTACATTTCCTCAGGTAGATGATGGATATTATTACATTTTTCAAAAGAAGATAATTCATATTTGATAACTTTTATATTTGAAAATTTGAATTTTTTTTTTTACGTAATAGTCTACATTTTTATCTTGATTTTTACTTTAGTGAGATAGTCCTAGTGTTTCTCCATTAAGTGTGATAAGGACCTTTTTTTAAAGTTTTTTTTTTTTATTAAATTTATTGGGGTGACATTGGATAATAAAATTATATAGGTTTCAAGTGTACAATTCAATAATACATCATCTGTATATTACATTGTGTGTTTACCACCCAAAGTCAAATCTGCCATCATCATATATTTGACCTCCTTTATCCTTATCTACCTCCCCCACCCCTTTTCCTTTGGTAATCACTAAACTGTTGTCTGTGTCTGTGAGATTTTTTTTGTTTGTCTTGTTCATTTGTTACTTTCAGTTTTATATCCCACATATGAGTCAAATCATATGATTCTCAACGTTTCCTGCCTGACTTATTTCATTTAGCATGATAATCTCAAGATCTATCCATGTTGTTACAAATGGCAGTATTTCATCTTATGACTAATATTTCATTGTATGTATGTACCACATCTTCTTTATCTAATCATCTATCAAGAATTTTTTTGAAAAAATATTTGAAAATTTCTATTTGATAATAAAATAATTAAAAGAAGATAATTTAAATTGATAGCGTTCCCCTCAAAAGTTGGTATCAAATTTAATCATTTTAGATTTGAGGAATGTGGATTTCACCAGCTCATTCAATATTCCTTCAACAAATGTAAATCCAATTTATTACTTAAGGTCTGGATTTTGCTGGGAGGAGTCTTCATTGTCTGCGTAAAGATAGATTTGTTTTTGTTGTTGTTGTGAGTAAGAGGCCTCTACTTAGGAATAGAATGTGGAAAATTAGGATTGGCATTGATGCTTTCTTTGCTATTTTAGTATAGATTTAAGTTGTGAGAGATTTAAAAAGTTTTAGCTAGGAGAAAATTTTCCATGTAAATAAGAAACCACTTTTTTTTATTGAATATATTTGATATGTAACATCATGTAAATTTAAGGTATATAAAATGTTAATTTGATACATTTATATATTGTAAGAAACTGTTCTTCTTAATGGATGTTTTGAAAATAGCAACAGGTCCACATAGATAGCAGAACTCCAGCCCCTTCTCCTGCCCTTTAAAAATGTATAATTTTTCAGGTATGAATTTTTTTGTCTGTGTATTTCAAGGAAACTTGGGATCTTTTCTGGTTTTCTGAATATCTGAAAATTAATAAACTTAAAAAGAAAATTTTTTCATTATTTAATATTTTGTCTTCTTCTCATGTTAAGTGCTATGCAGAACTGGCCATTCGGATACTAACTACCTGGAGTGGAGAACTGTGCAGTCCTTTATAGTTTAGGGTAAATGTGATGTGAATTATACAAAGGAGATGCCCTAGTATAGAGAGATTTCAGTTATGAATAGAGATCAGAGGAAGAGGTGAAATATGACCTGAGTCTTGAAGGATGGGTGAATTTTTTATAACTGGCAGCATTCCAGTCAGATATCAGGTGGTTTTTAAATCAGATTAACTGAGTATAAAGTTTATGTTGGAAAGATAAAACTTGTGAGGTTTGAAAGATAGGTTGTAGACAGAAAGTAGGGCCTTGAATGTCAGACTGAAAAGTCCAGACTATATTCAAAAGCAGTGAGGAATCATTGACACCTTGCAAGCAGGGAAGTGACATGATTCTGTGGTGTAGGATGATCAGTCTGATGGAGGTGTGCAGAATAAAGCATGGAGCAAAAATATGAATAATTTACTTTGAGAGAAAACTTAAACTACATGGGCTTTGAATACATCTTTTAAAAGACCACAAAGTTTAATCACCTTTTTTGGCGGGGAGAGGAGTGGTAGTTAATTATTATATTTTTCAACTCTCCGTAGAATCTTCCAAATGCAATTTTATAAAGACCAGTTTAGTGTGTTTATGCTTCTCTCTGAAGTGAATGTTTACATCCGTGTATCTATTACTTTTCTTTGAAGCATGAGTAAAACTTATAAGCCATCAGACCATTCAAAAGATATCTGCTAGATGGCCTAAGAAATCACCTCTACCTTTTGTCATTTTTCGAGGTAGAGGAATTTGGAGAGGGACAATCAGCCATTTATTTCTACTGAAAATTGCCAATTAGCCCAATTTGATGGATGTTGTCTGGCCTGCCTAGTAAATTGATTAGGCACAGTAATGACAGAGCTCAAAATTATGTTTTATATGAAGAAAATAAGCTAATATTTCAAATACTTTCCACACTTTATAAAAATTAGGAACTTTTAAAGGAAACTTAATTTTAATACAAATATAGCAAATATCAATAGTTAACTGTTTCAGTACTAATTTTGGTTTAATATGGCTAAAGAATGTAAAGGAAAAATATGATATTTCATATATAGTATATAACCAGACTGTACAGTTCATATTCAAAGTTGTGCTGGCAAGCCAATAAAACTTTAAGGCAGCTTAGTAATGGAAAATTGTAATGTTTCAAGCACCTTTGAAAACCCCAATTCTTACCTTGTTACTCCATGGTTAGGCCTCACTCAGTGATCACAGAATAGACTTCATAAGGACTTTTGGATGCTGTGCTCTTACTCCTTCAGCCTGGGCAAGTACTTCTCAGGCCCTTACTCTTTTCCCTCTGCTCACGCTGGACTTCTTTTAGTTCCTCGAAAGTCCTTGTTCACTTCTGCTTGAAGGCCTTTGTACATGCTGTCCCTCTAACTGGAATATTCTTGTCCCTTCCTTTGATGGACTGACCCCTCATGTTTATCTCATATTCTATAATCAGTTCATCATGAAGTCTCCCACACTAAATTATATAGCAGTTTCCTCACCATTTCTCTCTGAATAATGTATTTTTCTCATTAAGCTAATAAGCTCCTTCATAGGAGCAATGTCTTTTGGTACAGATTATTCATAGGGTCTGCATATTTACAGTTTTGATGGATATTGCTAAATTACCTCCACATTTTACTGTTGTCTGTGGGGACGTGTTTCCCCACAGTCTTACCTCATTACATAATACCAATTTTTTATAATTTTGTAAGAATTGTTCTCAATTTGTAATTGTTTTTAGCCAGCTTGAATATCTTTTCAGACATTTATTGGCCAGTTGTATTTCTTCTGTGTTTTTCCATTTTCTTGTTGACTTGCAAGAGCGCTCCATATATTAAGGGTAATGATTTTTTGTAATATAAGTTACACATATTTTTTCATAACTTTGTCTATATGCCAGATGGTTTCCCGGCCTCCAGTTTTGTATACCCTAAGGCCATTCTCTACCCTATAATCAGAATTTTTTTTTTTTAATATTCTGGTCAGTTCTGCCTTGCTTCCCAGCCTTTGAACATGTCATTTATTTTGTCTAGAACAGTGGTTCCAACATTTAAAAAATTTCATTAATATTATAGAATATTGATTCTTTTAGAACTACTGCTTCTCACGATTCTTCTCCCTAACCTCTTTATACCTTTCGTACTCATGCAATAGCTTATTTAATTGTTTCATCACTAGACACTAATCTTAGAGACCTATAACATCATGTCTTCCCACCCTACCCTCTAGTATGGATTGTGGTGACCTTACACATAGCACAGTGCTGGCCTGTAGCATGCTTTTAATAAACATATGGAATGACTCCTTAGTTCTGATTTCTGTGGAGTATTCTTTCATTGGAAAGGAGCAGGTGCTTTGTGACATTGGTAACCTGTTCTGCTTCTTCTGGTTTCTTCACTGTATTTTAGGTTATGAGATAATTCAGCTTGATGAGCAAAGTAAAGGAACACAGTCCTTTTCTTTTAGGATCACAAAGTTTGTCTGATCCTTCATGACTTTTTTATGATGCTATTCATCCTTGTGTACCAAGTAAGCAAGTGATAAAGGAGTAAATCTAGGGTATAGATATAGCTATTATATAACTTTGTACATATTTTACTTGTGTTCATGAGAACTTTTATTCAATAAATGATACTTCATGTATATGCTAAGTAATTTGGGTTGAAATTAAACTCGTGAGAATATATGTATACAGTACCTAGAACATTCTCATTTGAAATATCTGATCTATAGAAGTGGAAATATTTTCATTTCTATTACTGTTTTTATAGGAGGTTCGTAAAGTGAATGAAAGCATCAAGTATAACCACCCACTGAGAAAATGTGTTGACACAATACTTAAAAAGGTAATTAAATCATATTCTCACATATTTTCCTTCAAAATATAAATTTCTATAATATTATTATGAAAGCATTAGAAAAATATGAGAACAGCCTGTGACTAAAGTCTTCTCAACTTCTTTCCATTTTTATGGACATATTGACCATAAACCGATAGTAATATGTGCATAGAATTTGTTCCTTTGTTATTACAAGTTTAATATTGATTGTTGGCAATATTTTTCATTGAAGTGTGGGTATAGAAGTTATATTAAGTAATGTATAGTGATTGCCATGACACAATGATGGAGATGGACCTTTACAGTTTGTAAAAGTGTCATTAAAGTGGTCAGGAAAGGCATATATCCTATAAGAAAATAAACGAGGGTCTTAATCTATTTCAGTCAGCTTCCTACATGTCATTTAATCGTAAAATGAATGACATTATGAGATATATAACATATTTGATAAGAAGCCATACAATTAAGGTTTTGATGTACTGTTATTGAATTAGGAATATTCATATATTTCTAAAAATGATTATTCCAAAAATAAGTTCTCCAGTTGTCTTTTCTGCAACTGTGGAACCACTGAACTATCTTTTCCTATATTTTAAATCTTTTTATGTTGACTATTAGCTAGTGTTCCTTTTGGCTAAGATGATAGTCATGAGAATCAATTCTCTAATCATTGATCTCACATTTACTACCTTTCGAGACCTATTCAAGGAAGTTAACTAACTTGCCCAATTTCGTATAGATAAGAAATGATTAATAGTAGGGCAGATGATTCTAAATCATGTATTTGTTTCTCTGTACTATCCTTTTCAAAAATTCAACAACTTGTATTTGTTATGATTCTTTATCATTATTTAGCTAGGAAAATAACTGACAATTTTTATCAGGCAGGTGCTTACCTAGAATAATCTGCTCAAAAACTAGTTAGTTGCTTCATGTAGGTAAGCTCCCTCACTACCTGGCTTGAGCTAGTATATCTGAGTACAAAGACTAATATTAATAGGGGGAAGAAGAAACTCAATGCATCTTTTAAAACATTTTCAAAAACTGTCAGCAAGTAAAATTCCAACTATTTAGAGATGATGATAATGGAAGATATTTTTGAGAAAATTAGAACTGTCCAAGTATATAAGATTTTTAATAAAAATAAAGTTTTTATATTTTTGCAAATAAGATTTTTAAAAACCTACTTGTTCCTTTTAGTGCCCTACAGAGTATCAGGAAAAAATGGGTAGGAACATGGATGATTATGAAGATTTCGATGAAAAGCGTAATACCTACCCAAGTGAAAAAAGTTTGGTGAAACTACATAAACAGGTAATTATTAGTTATAGCTAATTTACTTACTGATGTTTTAATTAGAAGTATAATTACTTTCTACAAAAAATAAATTCTGAGTGAAATGTTTTAACTTTATGTTTCTTGACATGGGCATTATAGGCATTTGGGGAGGGAGAATTATTCACTGAACATAACTGTTACATATACTACAGAATATTAACATCCTTGGCCCCACTCAGCCAATGCCACTAGCACTTCCCCATTGTTGTGACAACCAAAACATGCTCCTTAGTGGGGAGTTGAACTACTGTTGGATCAGAACACTGACACATATACCTCTTGTTCTCTTTTTTAGGTTATTTATTCAGTTCAGAGGCACCGTCGAACTCAAGTACAATGGCAAATTCTTTTGGAACAAGCATTTTATCTAGAAGATGTAGCAAAAAATGAAACTAGTGCTACTCATCAGTTTGTTCACACCTTTCAATCTCCAGAGCCAGAAAATAGATTTATCCAATATTTTTATAATCCTACAGTTGGTATGTAATTTGATATACATTTCGAAGTTTAATGATAATTTTTCTGAAGGATGCAGAGTTGAATTGTATTTGTTTATTTAATTTATATTATTTGGTAATATTATGTATCTAATAAACTCCTCCCCCTCAAAATTATTTTACTTGTCATATAACATATATTAGTTTCCACTGTTACTTCACAGATAATCAAAATTCTATGCAAAAATATATGCAATATGTTAAGCATATTTTGTATACCTAATATATACTTAAAATAATTAGAATTTTAAGTAATTTTATATCACAAGCTTGGGTCTCTCCTTCAGTCTTGACATACTACTAAAATATTTCCTCAAGAAGTCTTATTTATTCACATTTATTAATCTTATTTACAAAACCTACACTCATAATTATTCTGTTCTCCTTTATGATTATTTGACACTTTCTTCAGTGTTATTCAAATTTAATATAAAGAAATTAATAAAAATATCAGTGTCACAGTATTAAAACTTATGTTTACCTCATGTATGCAAATAAATGGTTCTGTTCACTTGATTCTCTTTTTCATGTTTGGTCTTGAGTATGAAGATATAATGGTCATAACAAATATCAGAAAACTTCTTCAATGAAGATCTTTTCTAATTAAATGAGGGAATTATGTGACACCTGTTTTCATGTGTGCTATGTTTCGGCGGGCACTTGGTGTAATTAAACAAAAAAGAAAAATTTCTGCCTTTGTGGAGTGAAAAACAGACAGCATACACATAAAAGTATAAGTAAGATGCTGAGTAGGTAGTTGGCTTTAGAAATTGGAGTTCAGAGGAGAAATCTGGTCTGCAGATATAAATTAGGGTGTCATCAATGGATGGGTGGACCATGGGCCAGGACAAAATCAATAAATGATTGGGATGGAGAAGAGATAATCTGAAGACCAAGCCAGAGACAGTCCAGAATTTAACCATCAGATTGATGAGGAGGAACCAGCAGAACAGACTAGAAAAGGAATGGCCAGTGAAATAGGAAAACCAGGACAATTAAGTGTTTTGAGGAAAAGGGTATATAAAGTACCTTTCCAAATGTTGCAGGTAGGTTGATTATCATGAATATTAAGACTTGACATTGGCTTTCAGAGAAGTGAGGGTGGAGTAAAGGTAAAAATATCTAGAGTTTAAAAGAAATAAGAAGGAGAGCAGGTAGAAGCATTAAGAATAGACATCTCTCAAAATATTTTCCTTATTAAAGGGAATAGAGACAAGAGGTAGTAGGAGGATGGCAAAGTCGAGAAATTATAGCAAGTCATGTACAAATGATATCTTAGAGGAAATTTGATGAGATAGAAGAAAATGGCTGGGACAGTGTTCGTATATAGGAGAGATGAAATGGGAAATAGTGAACAGTGACAAGAAAGACCTTAGATTAGGAGATAAGGCCCAAATGTACTTGAGCAGGTGAGAAGATGTAGTAGAAATTTGGGGAGCTTCTATTTTCTCAATGAAGTGCTGAGAGTAAGTATAAAGGAAGAGATTTTGGAGATTCGAAGAAAGAAAAGTTGCAAAATAGTTGCTTAGGAGATTAGTCGCATGGGAGAAAATTAGTGGATTATAGTAGGCTAGGTAGGCAGTGCTCAGAGACCACTTGAAGCTAGTGATTAAGAATTTCAAGTGAGACGAGTCAACAAGTTGTGTGTCTTCTGAAATTTACAGTTCGTGGGTGCAGACTCGGGGTAGCCAAGGAGTTGTTAGCCATGGTGTGGTTCAGTTTAGCCAAGTACAGGGAATCAAGAGGAAGCAAAAGAATTGGGATGTTGAAGAGTGATTATTCACAAAGTCCATTGAATCTGAGCTGGTAAAGAAAGGACATCAGGGTGTTAAGTGGCAATAAAAAAGAAGCAGAATAAATGGATTGTTGGTCCAGGTAGAGGTAGTCAGTAGAGTTGGAATACTAGATGAAGGTGTTGCTAGATGAGATTATAAGTAAGGATTGAGATTATGAGTAAGGGTTGGAGTTATTGGCGATAGAAGGTTTAGGGAATGAGCAGTTGAGATAGGATGGAGGACAGAATCATTGGAGGAGAGGAGGGCTAGGAAATGGAAGACCAGAGTTTTGAAAGGAGTATCAGGAATTAATTATGCTGACAGTGTAATTGAAAAGATTTAGAGTGAGCCAGAAGCTTAACTCAGCAATGAATGAAGTGAAATACAGCCTTTTCAATTTTGTGAGCTTGCTTCTTCTTTTTTTTTACTTCTATTTTTACCTCAAGTCAGACTTAACAAAAATTTGCCAGAATAGTATAAAGAATTCCCATATACCCTTCTCCCAGATTCTCCAAATGTTAACATTTTACCATATTCATTTTCTTTACCTTTCTCTCTGTGTATATATTTTTCCTTAATCTTTTCAAAATTGAATCCAAATGTGATGCCTCTTTACTCCTGTTTCAGTGTGTATTTTCTAAAAATAGAGACATTTTGTTACATAACCAACTGCGATGATCAAAATCAGGAAATTAGCATCAATACAATCTGTTATCTACAGACCTTATTCAGATGCTAATTGTCTCAATAATATTCTTTATAAAAAATCCCAGATCACATATTTTATTCAACTGTCATGTACCCTTAGTCTCCTTTAATCTGGAATAATTTCTAAGTTTCCATTTGTGTTTTATGACATAGATGTTTTTGGAGGGTACAGGCCAGTTTTTTTTTTGTTTTTTTGTTTTGTTTTGTTTTGAGTGTCCTTGAATTTGAGTTGATATTTTCTCATAATTAGAAATACTGTAGCAGTGATGTTGTGTTCTCATTGCATCATAGCAGGAGGTACATGGTATGTTTGTCCCATTACTGGTGATCGTTTGGTTAGGATGGTGTCTCCCTGGTTCCTTTACTGTAAAATTACTATTTTTCTCTTTGCAATTACATATCTTGTATGGAGATATTTTGAAGCAATGTAAATACACTGTTATTCCTTTATGGTTTTCCCTAATCATTTTTTTTTCTTTTATCTTCCAGAATGGTACTGGGAATGTCTTTTGCGACCATGGTTTCATAGAATACTTGCTGTGGTTTTGTCCATCTTCTCTGTGATTGTTGTGTGGTCAGAGTGCACATTCTTTAGCACTACACCTGTCTTATCCCTTTTTGCAGTCTTTATACAGCTGGCTGAAAAAACATACAATTATATTTATATTGAGGTCAGTTTATTTTATATCTGTCATAAATAAATGTCAGTTCATAGTATAATTCTTAACTGCTGCACCTTTTCTCCATATATTTCTTCTAGTAATAATGAAAGCAGTGAAGTTTCTCACAGTGTTATTATTCATACTTCCAAAAATGAGCCTTATCAATTTACCCAGACCATACAAACTAAGAACTGTATTTAAGGAGAGACAAGAAGATGCAAAATAGTGCAAAATACTTTTATGAGAATTCTTTGATCCTCTTTGTGCCAGGGAAGCTACCTAACTTATAGTCTTCATATGAAGAGTTGCCAAGGGAATGAGAGAATAGACTCACTTCAGGAGGTAGATTTGCAATTTAGGGATCAGATGTAGAACTGATTGAAGTGTAGATTTTTTTCGTAATTTCATTATCTTAAATGTTTAAAAAAATTCCTACTCTAAATTTTAGAATGTCAATAAACGTTAGCTGGAAATAAAGGATAATGTTCGTGATAATACATAAAGTAGTAAAACTATTGTCTATTTTTTAAAATTTATTTATTTAAATTAGTTTCAAGTACTGTAGTACATTGGTTAGACATCTATATAGTTCATAAAACGATCCCCCAATTGCTCCCTCCTTCCCCTGATCCTCCACCTAGCCATCATATTAATGCTAACTGCATTCCCTATGCTGAGCTCCCCATCTCTGTGACCAACTCTCAACTACTGATTTGTACTTCTTTAACCCTTCACCCCATTCCTCCGTTCCCAGCCCCCCTCCCCTCTGGCCATCACCAAATTGTCCATTATATAAAATCCGTTAGTGTTAATCTACTTTGTTTTTGTTTTTTCAGATTGCTTGCTTCCTTTCCATCTTCTTCCTAAGTATCTGTGTTTATTCTACTGTGTTCAGGATTCGTGTATTTAACTATTATTACTTGGCTTCACATCACCAGACCGATGCTTACAGCCTTCTTTTCAGTGGCATGTAAGTAGATTGTGTTTAGAAGCAAGGGAAATATCTCCATTGTATGTATCCTTATGGATTTCGCTTTCATTTCTTGTTTGTGGGTCTTCCACCAACACCTGTATTTCCCTGGGCTAATCGATTGGGTTTAAATATTAATTAGTTTTTTGTTGCTTGCTAGATAAATCCTGCTTGAAGTTTTGGGTTAAAATACCTATGCTAGATTAGGAAGGAAAAGAAGGATGTAGCCTGGATTTACCAATTAGAGATTTAATAAATAGGTTAGTGAAAATAGGAACATTTGAGAGTGAGAGACTAAGTGAGATCTAGAGGGTATTCCAAGATTCAGTGGCCTCAAACTGAATTGTAGAAGACTGAGGAAGCCAAAAGGAGTAATTTTTACTAAGAGCTTTAGCAAGAGTTTTGAGAGATGGCTCCAGCTTTGGCTAGGTTATACAATCGATTATTTGTCCATATTGTTAAATTAGTCATATTAGATATTTATAAAAGCTGGACTTAGAGAGGGTCACAAAAGAATCACTATATGAAATATCTCTAAGACTTTTTTTTTTTTTTTACCTTTTTTTCCCAAATAGTTATAGACTCACAAGAATTTGCAAATACAATACAGAGTCCTATTAACCTTCACCCAGCTAGCTTCCCCCAATGGAGACATTTTATATAGCTCTTGTACAATATCAAAACCAGGAAATTTACATTGATACGTTACTATTGACTACAGACCTTATTTAATTCTCACTTTTTTTTATCCTTTATTTCTGTGTGTGTCTGTCTAGATTCCTATAATGACCACCACAATCAAGACACACAGCTGTCCTAGCACCACAAAAGCATTCCTCATATTACCTCTGTATTCACACCCGCCTTTCATTTTCTTCTTCCCCTTTTCTTCAACTCTGTAGATCTGTAAGATTCTCTCTTTATCTGGACAAAACTGAGCTCTAACAATTCTTTATACCTCTAGTTATCAGAGTGTTATACTTTGATGATAAAACTTCAGATCTTTTATGTAACGAGGGCAATTCCCCTTGAGAATGTTACCATCCTTGTCGTGCTGCTGAGACAGATTGCACAGATGGTAGACTTGAAAGAGGTACCATAGAAAGGCATTTCACAAATTCTTGGGATAAAGCAGTGGTAACCACCAAAGCAGGCAGCCTGAGACTGGAGTTTTGCCTTGTAGATGTTGATGCTTTTAAGAAAGATGTGATTAATAGGATTTTCAGAAAGTCACCCAAGTAATAAGGGAGGTTCACATTAATAATTCAAAATACATATAATACAGATAGGTGAAAATAATAGTTACAATGATGTGAAATGTTCCTGATTAATTTCAATATAATATAAAATGTATTTTGCTGCTTTATTTTTTATATATTCTGTTTATAAATGCTTATTGCAGGTTATTTTGCCGTTTGACTCCTCCTTTATGTCTTAATTTCTTGGGTTTGACACATATGGATTCATCCATCTCTCACCGGAATACACAGCCAACTGCTTATACATCTGTAAGTATGGTCAGAAAACAGAGTTCTTTAGATTCATTGTCTATGTGGGATGTTATTATTGTGAAATTTCTTTTAACACAGAAAAGTTCTATTGCATTGAATCTTTTTTTTTTCTATATATATAGTTTTATATATATTGAATCTTTTTTTTTAATAACCAAAACTTTCTTTTAAAGGTTGTATGTGTAATTACTAATGACTAGACAAAAGTGACTTTGCTTTCTTTTATTATAAAAAAAGGTTTTTTGTTCACATAGGTGATCCAGTTGAATAGCATCAATAGACCTGACTTATACTAATACTAACTTTTATATCTGTAGTCAATGTATATAATTTTCAGTAGTATTTATAAAATATTAATTTTCTTTAAGAGAAAACCTTAGTAAATAAACAGATTTAAGATTTGTGTTAGTTTAAGATATACAACATAATGATTTGATATATGTATATATGCTGAAATGATTACCACAATAAGTTTAGTTAGCATGCATCAACTCAAAGTTATAGTTTTCTTCTTGTGATGAGAACTTAAAAATCAGCTTATGTAGTCCTTTATTTTTACTTTTTGAAAAGTCCAAATTTATATAACCAGTTCTGCATGAATTTTCTAATGATGGAAAAGAATGAAAAATATAGAACTGTAATGATTTAACTTACTTTTTTCTTGCTCCTCAGATTATGGGTTCCATGAAAGTTTTATCCTTTATTGCAGATGGATTCTATATATATTATCCTATGTTGGTGGTAATTCTCTGCATTGCTACTTATTTTAGGTAAGAAACTTAATGTCGCTTATTTTTCCACATACTCTTAGCCTAATCTGGATATTCCTTCTTCTTGAAGCTCTTTTAAATATTCACTGGTTGGGTTCTAGTTGTTTGTTTTATTATGACTTTGAGGATGCTGGGGATAATTTAAAGGGATTGCTTGATCTCTGAAGATATTTTGAAGAAGAGTTATTCTATTATAACTATTTAGGCTGCAAAGTAATAGGATTAATTATAGAATATTAACTCTAAATCCTGGCCTTTGGCACTGACACCCAACATAGCTTATAAAACATTCCCATGCCCAGCTTCTATCCAGTAACATAAATTTAGTCTTCGGGCCTTTCCCATAATCATTGCTGGGTTTCTGGGTGCTTCAGACCATAGCCAGCACAAAAGGTCATGTGAGGAGCAATTGTAATCAGACGGTGCAAGTAAGGCTGGAAAGTACATGGGCTGCTCTTCTTATAGGATTAGGAAAAGTGGTAGAATCTTGGCAGACGTAACACAAAAAAGGAGTTAAAGGACAGGTGTACTTGTCTTTGAGAGCCCTGTTTTACCTACTTCCCATGTCAGGTGCTCTTCTACCCACATCCTGTACTCTGTCCACCCTCTTCACTGCTTGACAGTGAAGAAATGTGACATACATACATATTATCAATAGTATGTATGTACTCACATTAAGATATCAAGTAAACATACAAGTATTGTTTGAAATAAATTCTCTTTTATTTTTAAAAACATCTATATTTTCTCATAAGGGAGATAAAAGATTAAAATTTAAAATAAAGCTGTTAATATGAAATGATAGTAAATTTATTGAGTTTTTTTCTATAAGATCGAAAAGATTTAGGTTTATACTGTGATTATGTATTAAAGGAAGAGAACAATCATCTTTTGGATGTCCAAAACTAAGTTTTGATTTATGCTTATTCACTTAAAAAATTTATAAACTATTAATGGAACATTAAAAGCTTATGTATAAGTTATGTCTTCTCATGTTAGTAATTCTGTTGGTAAGATTAGCATCTCTTACCTTATTAGATTGTTAATATGGATCAAGTAATAGACGGATGGGATAGTGCTTTGTCAACTATAAAATCTTAAACACAAGGATTTATCATGTCTAAAAGGAAAATTGTTAAACTTAAAAATAATTCCTTAAAAGTATTATTTTAGAGTTAATTAGGATAAACTTTAAGAAAAAAAAAAAGATTATATTTTTCAATTTTCACATTATCTCTTAAAATGGATATTCTGTTAATGGAAGTATATGAAACAATGCCTTGCTGACATTTTAATGGTAACTTGACTTTCATTGATTCATTTTTTTTTGAAATGCACCCACATTTAGTTTAAATAATTCCCATAATACTAGCAATACAGCCATACCTAGAGCTAATTTTCAGAATTAAACACCTGGAGAGTGTAAGGCTGTTTCCTGATACTTTACATAAAGCTAAGACCTTTCCAAAGACAGTTATCTAGTTTGCGGCTTCTCATCCTGGGATATAGTGTTTTCACAAGAATATGAGGATGGTAAGGGAATATTTAAAGTCACAGAATTAGCAGTACTAATATTGCTGTTTGAATGTAAGAAAAGAATAAATTGTTTCTGTATTATAGCTATTGTTTCGAATCCTGGTATAATAATTTTCTGAAGGTATACTAATGACCTAACTTAATTTGTTTCTATAAGAAATCTGGGTGTGGTACATACTCTAGTCAGTGGAGTACTGGGCATATAAACTTCTTAGAAATAAGTACTTCTTAAAGACAAATGTAACTATGTATCTTGGTATGATAAATAATAATACTACATATTTATAATGTGAAGTAATGCTTATCTTTTTGAAAATCTCCTTTTATTAGTTTGGGAACTCGTTGTTTGAATCTACTTGGTTTCCAGCAGTTTATGGGAGATAATGATATGACATCAGACTTAGTCGATGAAGGAAAAGAATTAATTAGACGAGGTAAGATTTGTCTTTTAAAATAAATGAAGGCAAAGCACTAAAATTCAAAATACAAAATTAATATTTGTATAGTTTATAAGTTTTAATTTATTTAAAGAAATTACAAATTAATGTTTTTTTAGCTGAAAACCTACATAAGGCCTTCATAGCAAAAATAATTTGAAAACATAAATGATTGTCTCATTTTTCTTTAAGAAATTCTGCAGCAGAAGTTATTTAGTATGTCTACAACTAAAGAATGCCCTTGTATGGTGTCGGAGTTATTTTAATGTTCACTTTGAAACAGATATGCCAAGTTTAATACAACTCTAAAACTCATTAATTTAAAGAATCATCAGTTTAATACTGCATAGAAAATCATTCAAGCCAAGGCTGGTTTTTAGAATGTGATGATTAACAACCTGTTAGAATCCATGGCACTCTGCTAGAATCTAATCTCAAAATGGATTCCAATTTCCTGATGTTTGAGTGATGGTAGAATAGGGGGAAAAGGAACACAGAACTTGAATTTGGGGTCATTGATTTTTAGACACTCCCCGTACTTGGGTCTGGGCTTTGGTGTGATACTTAGTTAAATGTAAGCCAAAATGTGTTGTGGCTCTAGTATAAGCTGGTATAGCCTTCATAGCTCTCAAAGAAAGGTGGCATCTTGTTAATGTAATAGTTCTACTGCTTTTGCATTAATTAGACCTCATATGGAGTATCATATCCAGTCTTGGGTAAGATTTTCACGAGTAAGACTAATAAATCAGAAGGTATTTAGAGGATAGCCAGAAGTATAAGTCTGTAGAGCATGTCTCATGAGAAAAAAAAAAAACAAAACACTGAGTATATAGTTAGGAGAGAATAAGAGTAAAGGTACTTATACAGAAAGAAGTATGAACTTAATTTAGAAGATAGGACATAAAGAAAAGAGAAGTTACAGGGAAACAAATTTCAAGTCACCATGAGGAAGAACTTTTTCCTCACTGTAGCTATTCAGAGTGAGCCTTTAAATGGCCATCTCCAACAACAGTAGAGAAGTTAAGTGATCTCTGGAGTTAGGTGATCTCTGAAGCTTTTTCCAACAATAACCTATTACCTTTGACTTTATAGTAATTTAAAGGAAATTGGTCATAGCCTGGTACCTTTACTTCAGTTACTCTACATCTAATTAAACCGTGTTATACCAAATTTGAGACCACTTTTCTGTCTCTAGAGAAGAGAAAAAGACAAAGGCAAGAAGAAGGTGAAAATCGAAGAAGAGTAAGTACAGTACTTATTAAATTGCTATAACCTAAAGATAAATGTGAAATATAAGAATCTTACTGATTAGAATAATTGGCTAAAGACCAAAGAATAGTGGGGAAAGACATAGGACATATTTTTAAAGAAAGGTAATTTTAATAGTTCAGGTGTAAATGCTAGGTGTCTTGTCAGACGTTTTAAAAAATCATTAGTAATTACTTCATGTCCAGCATCTAGCAGTGTCTTGCTTAAGGTTGGTGCTCAGTAAACAATTCATGTAATCTTACTATGAAAGTTACTTTGATTGCTTTATAATTATACTTTTTTATGACATTAATTTTATTCCTCTTTAATTTTTCTTCACTCTTCTATTTAGTGAGGTGAACTAACTTCCTCTTAGAGAGTGAAAAGGCAAAAAATGAGAAAAATCTAGTCAAAATTACCACAAGTTTCCAACACCTGGGTGTATCTATACTGGAAAAGTGAAGACTCAGGAGACAAGATAGTAGTGGTCTTCATGTATGTGTGTCGTGTAAAGAGAGACTTGTTCTTCATTTCAGAGGCATAACTAGAACCAAAGAGTGGAAGTTACTGAAGAGAGAGTTCACCTCTCTATGAAAAATTTCCACAGTTCACCAAAATTGCAATGAGGTGATAATGCATAGAAATTTTCCATGTCATCTACTAAGAGAGCCAAAAAGCATCTGCATAGCTATTTTACAGAAACCCTGCATGACATGGGAATTGAATTAGGTGACCCCTAATATTCCTTTCAATTCTAAGAATTTAATGAGCAGAATCCTAGTTAATATGATTTTAGTGAAGTTAAGACCATATACAATGCCATGTGAGTAATTATCTAATTTTCTTTGTATAAACCTTTAATTTCACTGTCAAAAATGAGTTGAGATATCTAATAATTTTAGTTAATTTGAGTAGAAGAAAGTTTTGTTAACATCTCATTAATTATTATGAGTTCTCACAACTTTTACATGGTCCAGTTAAGCTTATTGTAGTTGTAATATTGTTTTGACATTTTAGATAGAAGAATTGAATATCTTAAAATAACTGTAAAAGTTAAGTTTGAATACTGTTAAAATCGTGTAGAAATAAGAAAAATTATTAAGCTATGATTTTTAAAATCACTGTGCTAGTTATGCTGATTATCTGATGAAAAAGAGTTATATTACTCTACATATATAATCTGTTGACACTGATGAATTATTTTCTGCCTGTGAGTTCTTTTGTTATGTATTCACCTGTGTTTTCTTCCTAGGAATGGAAAGAACGTTACGGACACAATAGAGAAGACTCCACTAGAAATAGAAATGTTCATATTGACCCAAAAGAATCAGACTTCTCAGATATAAATACCAACCGATGTAAGTAGCTTATTGCCTTGAAATTTTTTTCTTATGCTTGCTTGCATAGAGACTGAGGATTAGGATACCCATTCAGAAATGCTTTTATAGAATTTAAATGTGGTTCTGCAGTGACTTTCCTTTATTCATTCCTTAGTGTATCAGAAGTAGGGAAATGCAGATGTGCATTCTGGTAGGAGAAGAAGCCATCTGAGATATCAAATGTATAGTTGTAATTGTACTACCCTAAATAATAGTCCTTAGCATAGGCATATTCTAGGCAGGTAGTGATTTCTACTATTTACCTAGATGTTTTTCTTTACTTTTCTGTTAATAGATTTAGGCTGTTCAGTCAATTTTATAATAATTTACCGACGGGCCCACATAATTCGGATACTTTCCCAGGTATGCAGGGATATAGAGAACATAAATTTCCATTCTTGGGATGCTTATAATTTAGTGAAGGACTGATACCAGGCAGGAGACATTTGTCAGTGGCTTGGATTAGGAAATCTCCCCACATTTTTAATCCTGCCATCTGCCCAGGGAAAGGTGGCAATAACCTGTTTTTGTGCAGGACCCATCACTTAGTAGAAGGCAGAGGTCGTCTGTCTGGGGGAGATGCAGGAATGCCGAGAGAGTAGAAGGGTACACATCTGATGTTGAGAGAACTCAGCTTAGGGGATGGAAAAGCAGTAATTTATTGGAAAAGGAGTTCCATGATAAATATTTAACTGGGTATTTAGGAATAAATAGTACTTAGCAGGTGAAAGTGTTTTAGGCAGAAGGCAGAATGAGTGATATGAGATAACCTTTGGGGAAATGCAAGTCTTTCTCCATGATTACAGCCTAAAGTATGAGGAGCCTGAGAAGAGGGGAGGCTACAGGTATAATTGGGAAACAGATATTATTGTGCTCAGATGTTTAAAATTTATCCCAAAGATAAGATTTCAAACTGGAAAGAAGCATGCACAGGTTTTTGATTTAGAAAGATTTTGACAGCCATACAGAGCTGATTTCCAGAGAAGTGAGACACAGAAACCAGTTGAGTATCTGTTTTGGTAATGCAGTCAAGAAATGACGACAGCCTGAAATGAGTGGCGACCCTGGAGATAAAAAAGAAAGGATGCCTTTGAATGACATTTAGGGTGGAAGAAATAGGAGAGAGCTAAAAATTAGTTAAAACCAGGAAATGGAGGATTTTATAAAAAGATTTGGAATTTGGTTATCATGGAAAAGGAGTTAACAGAATGAGAAGATCTGGGAGTGTGGTAGAATTTTAAGAGAAGAGGACACACAAAGCCTTGGGATGGTGAGTTAGCTAGAACCTGGCATGTGGTAGGCAACCAATATTTGCTGAATGAATGAGATAAAAGGTGAAGGGTGTAGTCCCAGATGACAAAAATGTAAGATATGATAGAATTGGTTTGCCTTGAGTTTTCAAAAAGAACTGTATCATAAAGTTGTTTTGAACCTATTGAACTGCTCAGAACCACATTGTAAAAATTTAGATTGTTTATGAAGAAAACCCCGTCCACGAGAGGAAGGGAGAGTTAGTGCTTTAGATCTGGGCTGACCAGGATGGTGACTATTAGCCACATGTGGTGTCTGAGCATTTGCAGTGTGGCTGGTGTTCCAAGTTGAAATGATAATATTTTGGATATATTGTGTTAAATTAAATATATTAAAATTAATTTCACCCATGTCTTTTTACTTTTTTAATGTAGTTACTAGAAAATTTAAAAGGAAATGTAGGGCTTGCATTTTATTTCTGTTGGACATTACTCATGCCTGACGGATAAAAGATTCAGACCTTTGTTAGAGAGCTAGAGTTGAGTACACCTTAAAGAAAATCCTAGCCAAGAAACGAGATGTAGCAGCCCCTGGATTCACTATGAAACCAACTGAAACTTGATTTTAGTATGAAAAATTTCACTGTTATGATATCATAGTTAAATATTAATTCTGATTCAAATTAAGTTTTTGCACTATAGCTGCCTCTGAGCTTGGACTAGTACAAGAGAAAACTTTTCTTTGTTATTTTCTATTATACATTTGTCATTTTAATATGATTTTAAGGAACCACGTAGTTATCTTTTCTTAATATTGTCTTCACAATCAAAATTCAGATCCTTTATAATCTTGACTTTTCCTTCTATAAATCCATAGACTGGGACCCATAAAGACAATAGAAAAGTTAACATTTTTTTGTTAACATAGTTTTTTCTTCCTTTGCAGCAGCATCCAAATATACCAGAGCTAATAATAGGACTGAAAGGGACCGAATAGAACTCCTACAAGATGCAGAACCTTTGGATTTTAATGCAGAAGCATTTACTGATGATCCTCTTGAATCTGAATCAGGAAGGTAAGTTCCAACTGTGTCATTTTGGCTCCGGTATTCGTCTGAAATTTTGATAACACACTGACTTGATGAAACAAATAAATGTAAGGAAAGTGTTCATCTTTACTACTAATAAAAAGCATGTTAAGCAACATTTGATACCTTTTTATACCTTCTAATGCTTTTCTGTTTTTAAAATGATATCATCCAGTGGTGGGAATTGAAACATATCTTAATAAACTACTAGTGGTATAATAAGCAAGAAGAATTGAAATTGATAGTACATATCTTAATGTCTCTTTCTAACACTCTCACTTTTGCAATTTATCGTATTTAGCAGTAGCCACATAGCTATGACTGGGTGTCAGACACTATTCTAAGCACTTTAACAATGATACTGTATTTTATGGTTGTAAATCCAACTGAATTTGAATCCAGAGAGGCTCCATAACTTACCTGGAGTCACATAGTTTGTAAATGGCAAAATCGGGCATTCACATCTCAGGATTCTGGCTACAGAGTCCGTGCTTTTAGCCATTATGCTATGTAGACTTAATTAAACAAAAGGAAAATGTCATCTGCATGAAGATATTTGCTATAGTATTGCCTTTAAATAACAACAACAACAAAATAGAATAGTCTCTTTGTATTCAACAATCAAGAGTGGTTGTTAAACCTTTTAAGTTCCATGATGTGTTTTCCATCTCTCCATCCCTTTTACTTCTCTTGCCTTGTCATACATGTATTCCAGGCTCTGAACAGTTAGTTGTTGGTTGATTTATAATTAAAGTTAATCCCTTTGGGAAAATGTCCTTGGAGAAGAAATTTCTGCTTTCAGCTACTGAATAGTTCTGACAGTGCTTACAAATAATGTAGCCACTTCCTTTTAATGTGTCCTTGTTTTTCTCTCTTCCTTTATTATTTTTGATGCCTCAGATCATTTCTTTATCCACCTTTCAGGTATCAGCCTGGTGGACGATACCTCTCAATGTCTCGCAGCAGAATATTTGATGATGTATAAACTCTGAAAGAATTTATGGAATAACTAACCAAAATCAGCACATCAGTTCAGTCTTTATGAACATCTGTATATCCTGGAATTTACACTGTACTCTCAGTGAAGTGTCAGGATAAAAAAGACACTGAAAATTAATCACATCTTAGTAATAATGGCTTATTATTCATTGAATAGAATCTTATCTTTTCTATTAGGATTTATTACCTACCATTCCTGAAGTGTCTGCCTTAGAAGTACAGTTACAGTGGAAGGATTTAATTCATGGTAAAGATCAGTATGTATGTTGAGAAGACATAGTTCACTTTGTTTCAGATTTTTTTTCAGGAAAATTGTTTTAAGGGTCCAAGGAAGCCATAAGTCAAACTAAATAATATTATTTTGATTTTATTATTTTGGTTTTACTATTTTGATTTACATTTTTTCTCTTTTTAAGGAATATGTTTATCCTATCTGTCCCCAAAATTGAAGACCTCAATTATTAACCATAGTTACAAAACCCATGTCTTAAAACAAGGTTTACTTACCAGATAAAGCTGAATGTAGAAAGCTTTTTCAACTCTATATGCATATTAGTGAGGTTTTCACATGTACAATTAAGATACTTCAACCGATAGTGTTAATATCTTTAGCATGTGTGCGATAATCAGGTGATGTATTATTCTTTCAGTCTTTGATAGTAACTGGAAATTGTTTTATGCTTTTGATATTGCTTTGTAAAGATTATCATTTCAGAGTGAAATGTTCACCTTTATCGTTTAGCATGTTAATTTAAATGTCGATCTTTCCATTTAAGGAGAATCTTGAGCATTAATGGTGAATCATGTTTTGTTTTTTTTTTTTTTTGAATAACCAAAGAGTCCCACAAAATTCTCTAATTTTTAAAAGTGTCTGTCTCTGCTTTTTAAAAAGGAACATCTAGTTATTCAAAGGTAAAAAGTGAATCCATTTACTGTTATTACTAACACTTAAATTGTGGTTTGTAGATAACAGAAAACTGCAGGCATACCTTGAAGATATTGCGGGTTTGGTGCCAGGCCACCGCAATAAAGTGAGTATCACAATAAAGTGAGTCATAATCTTTTTGCTAGTAGAGGGTCTTGCCTTCAGTTTGTAAAAAGCATTCACATCTGTGGGGCACAGTGAAGCGAAGCTTAATAAATGGAGATATGCATGGATATTAGAATGGAAACATGTAATAACTTGTTAGTTAAACATGCTGATTATTTTAAATTGATTTTTAAGTTTTGTGTTTAAGCCAGAGTTAGGATATTACATTTTAAATCACAAGTGTTTTATTATACAGCGAATATAGTTGAGCAGAACATGCTTGCAGGGGGTTTTTTATGTCTCTCTGAAATGTTTGCAAGTCTTAGAAGATCCATGCAATGGATTCACCCAACGGTGATTATACTTGAGCATGTAATTTTTACTGGTATTCACTGTAAGTATCTCAGTTTGAAGATGAATTATATATTCACCCTAACAATATGATTATATGTTTCTCGAAGGTAGTCTTTCCCTGAATTGTAATATAAAATTTTTGATTGTCCTCTTTAGTGTTATCATGTAAATTTTTTAAAGACACAGTTCTGTTCAGATACTGAAAGTAATAGTGTATTATCTTAATTATTTCAATTTTATGATTTTGGAAATTAGATCCCCTTTACAATAATTATCAATGGATAGATTTTACTCTTAATGAAGGTCATATAGAGTGTCCATTTGAGAACACACACACACACACACACACACACACACACACACACACAGACAGCCTTTTATTATGAAGTGTGGTTAGAGAGCAATAGGCCAGGAACAAAGATAATTTAATACTGCATGTTACTTCATAATTGACCATCGAATACCATGGATAAATCAAGTAACCTTTTAGTGCCTCAGTTTCTTCATTTACGAAATGAAGATACTTGCTATTTACTTACTGATCTACCTCACAAAGCTATTGTGAGGGTATTGAGTTGATGTTTATATACTGAAGTTTAAAAAGAGAATAAAATTGGTTGTTAGCTGTACTGTTTTTCCCAGTGTTATTTGAAGATGTTGGATGGGAAAATGATCACCCCACAAAGGGGTCTGTTTCTTATTATTACAGAGAATCTTACAAGTCCCCAAAGCAAAAACTCTTTTGGGAATAATTCATCAAAAGTCCTGTGAAAATAGTATTGTTTTATTATTTAGTCTTTGGATGTACTTTGGAATATTTTCCTTAAGTATGATGTTGTTTCTCATCAGGTTTTGTCATGAAACTCACGTGCTGTTGTAGAAATAGAAGTAGAAAAAGAGAAGAAATTATCAAATTACTTTTATAAATTATAATCCCCTAAAATAAATTGATAGGAATGTGTAAAGGAATGTACCACTTTCCTTTATTATTAAATTTTTTATGATTAAAATAATCAAAGCTTTATACTTCACAAACAGTAGATTCCCTTTATGACTTTTGAGTTACTTCCAAAAAATTTTTGGCTGGTTAAGTGATGCAGAGTATTCAACTTTTTAAGCAGCATTTATCTTACAGGATTTTATATATGATTATATAGGAAGGTTACCTGGCTGGATAAATTTGAGTTCATAAGATAATGATTTAATCCTTGAAGACTAAGAGTTTGTTGCTGGGGAACTAAGTTACTATTTATTAACCCATCTTGTATAAAAAACTGTAGTAAGAACAAAAGTGTCTTTTTTGAGAAGCTTATTAAAATGTAATGACATCTACTGTAAAACATTACTACTAAATTAATACATTTTACATACAAAGTATATTTCCTGAAGAGTTACTTCTGGCAGTTAGCTTTTGATGTCTTTTTCTTACATAATAATAAATATCCAATTAAAATTTCTAAGTTATTTTTCTAAGTAATTGTTAGGTAAGGATATTCAGTAAGCCAATAATTCAAAATAACCATTGCAGAAAGTAATAATTACCATATGAATACCAAGGTTTCGGAATAATTTCATCACACAAGAGGCCCTCGTTTCACAAGAGTGGTAATAGCTAAATCAGAACATTCAAGAGGTTTCTGTTTATAAAGAACAGATCAGAGAATTTGACAATCCAGACCTTCAAAAAGAAAAAAATTTGTTTTTGGACTCTACTATTTAATTAATTATCAGTTCTTAAATTTATACTTTTTGCATACCCAAATGAAATTAAATGTGAATGGGAAAGGCAATGTATGTTTTCTTAAGTATATTTTAGCATATTAATAAAGGGATTTCTTTTATGTACAGTAGTAAACCTTACTTTTTTATACCTTCAACAGATTTAGAGAATGTTCTTGATGGTGTGTGGATTACCATTTTAAAGTAAAAAAATAAACTTTCCGTATGTGGTTCCATAGTGTAGTGGTTAGCACGTCTGCTTTGCATTCAGAAGGTTCTGGGTTTGTGCCCCAGTGGAGCCACAGTCCATGTTCTATGGCCATGACACCCTGAACAAGCCCTGTGAGCCATCTCTCCTAGCAGAGCAGCCAGTAGCCTTGCCCTGTCCCCAATCCCACTGCAATGATCACATGCCCTCACTTCTAATTCCTTTCATGCTTAGCCTGGTGTTTGAAAGTTTTACTCTCATTTTAAAAATTTTGTCCATTGAAGTTGATGGAAGCCTTCTTGTAATTTAAGTTTGTTAATAAGCAAGAATATTGGCATGTTTCTCTTCTCGTTGATATCTTAAAGGACATTTGTTTTTAACCCACTCCTTGGGGAGAATTAACTTTTTCCCCTGAAAATCTTTTCTTTTATGATCCCAAGTTATTTTTACAAGAAGAGATTTTTACTATACTTAGTACAGAAAAAAGAGTGGCTTACTATGGCAGATATATGTAGCGTAAAGTCATAATTTATAGACAGTAAAATGAATTTTTTTTTAAATTGTACAAGTTTAATGTGAAAAAAAAAATACAAATAGAAAGAAGTCCACTTCTTTAATGTTGTATAAAAATGTATGAGTAGAAACAAAAGCAAATTACATCTGACTATACAAAACCATTCGAGTTGATAATACTGACATAAATTTGATCAACCTAGTCACTTAGAGCTGTATTTCTCAGAAGAATGCTGGCTGACATCTTCCCTATTTAGTACACCAAGTTGTAGGGGAGAGACTATTTTTTAAAAGTGATCCAATGGATTTGTTTTTGTCCGTATTTTGAAAACAGCTTGAAGGATTTTTCTCATTTTAGAAGGTAGAGAATCTGTGGGCCTGTCTTTTAAATTACTGTAATCTAATATATATTTATAAATTATAGCATTGAAAAAGCTCTCATATTGATGTTGTAACTTCCTGGTATTTAATTTTTATACAATGTTTTTGTAAGTAATTAATCATAGTATTGCTTTTAAGTAATATTTTCTTAGAGCAATATTTTAAAGTTCAGTAGTCCAGTGTGAATTTGAAATATTCCTACATCTCTTCGGTATCTTTTTATATGTACCAGTATCCAAGCAAAGTATACCAAAAGGCTAATTACTGTGTTGCATTAATAAAGTATGTGCTATTGATCTATTTCAGTAGATTGGGTGAAATAGAAGATAAATCTTTTCAAATGCATATCCGATCATAATTTTTCAAAATGCTCATTATGTTCATTTTTGGTGCATGATGCCAATTTATCTTTAATCAGCCATTATTCTCTGATATGTAATGACAGGTGTTTTTTTATCTGGTCAGTGGGTTGTGGATTTAACAGTGTTTGCAGATTCTCACGACATTTTCAAATATGTATTTGGAAAAAGCTGCAAAGTGCCACCTATAAGTAAATTAGCATCTTTGGCCTTAGCTATCAATAATGTTCTCTCAATTTTGGTTTTGACAAACTCATGGACTTGCAATTGCTCTGTAGTATTTTAATTTATTGTGATGTAATGAATTTTTTTTGAAATGTTTATTTGATTAGCTATTAAAATATAGAACATTATGTAGCTTTGCATGAAATAAAGTACATTTCTACAAGTTACTAAGAATTTTGCTCATTTTTTATGCAATTTATGTCATACATCTTTGAGTTTAAACTTAAACTCATTCTTTGTTCCTTACAAATTTATTAACAGATAATATAAAAGAAATGCTTTAAGATAATTAAATACATGAGCTTTAGGTTCCCTATTGATCTTATGTTTTAGTTAAAATAAGCAATTGTTATAAAAATTAGAGCAGAAATCACTGAAATTGAAAACAGGAAAACAATAAGGAAAATCAACAAAACCAAAAGCTGGATGTTTGAAAAAATCAATAAAATTGATGAAACTTTAGCCAGGCTGACCAAGAAAACAGAGAGTTGCTTTCCTATATTCAACTGTTCCAAAAGAACAACTGAAATTCAAAATAAAAAACAACACCATTTATATTAGTCCTAGCTGATGCAATAGACAAGAAAAGGAAGTATAAGTATAAGATTTGGAAGGAAGAATAAAACTGTCTTTGTTTGCACATGACATAATTGTTAATGTAGAAAATCCAAAGAATCGCCGAAAAAATTCCTAAAATTAATAAGCGATTATAGCAAGTTTATAAGATACAAGGTTAATATGCAAAAGTCATTCATTTTCCCATATACTAGCAGTGGACAAGTGGAATTCGAAATTAAAAACACAATACCATTTACAATAACACCCCCCCAAAATGAAAAACTGAGGTATAAATTTAACAAAAAAAATACAAGATCTATATGAGGACAACCACAAAATGCTGATGAAAGAAATCAAAGAGCTAAATAAATGGAGAGAGAGAGTCCATGTTCACAGATAGGAAGACTCAATATTGTCAAGATGTCAGTTTTTAGATCCTGAATGTGTATTTTCTCAACCACTTTAATATTTTAAGCGATTTCTGCTTTTGTTGACACACAGTTGCTTCCTCAAGCAGGTCCCATTGCTACCTCCTGCTCAGCCCCTACCGAGTGGTTTTGGCAGTGGCCGCAGGTCCATCTGACAGGGGCCACCAACGGGGAGTGGGCGGGGGATCACACAGCAGGCCAGGTTCCCCAGCGAAGGACATGAACATATTTTGTGTCTCATAAGGCCCCAGTGGGAACAGACCAAAGAGTTTCAGGGGAACCATACATTCCCCAGTCGGATCTAAACTCCAAGCATGCCCGAAGGTGTGTTGCTACTCTGACATCCCAAATTCCTGTGCGTACGTTCCATGCTCCACACATTGGCAACTGGTTCACAATCATTTCTCTAGTTTCCAAGAGCATTTAACAGAGCTTGAATGCATAAGATAGCACTATTTCTTTAACAACACATAAGCATTTGAGCATTGTGTTTCTCAACATCCCTTCTCGTGAATGCTAGACTTTTTTTTTTTTTCTATTTTAATCAGATTTTGTTTTGCAACTGCTTTCGTATGAAAATTCAGCAGAAAAGTACTTATTTCTTGCCAGTTATCTATCAGCAAAAACAACCTTTGATTTATAGTTTTAAAGATTAACCCTCTAAGTTCTCTTCACAACTGCCTTGACATTTTGGGTTCTGTTAATTTTCTTTTCCTTTTTTTTGTGTTTTTTGTTTGTTTTTACTTTTGCACTTAAGACCAATATATTTGATTTCATTTTGCTCAGTTCTTCCCACTTTGATCTATAGATTCATTGTAACCCAGTAAGTTATTTTGTGGATATTAACAAAACGATTCTGAAGTTTACACGGAGAGGCAAAAGACCCAGAAGAGCCAACACAATGTTGAAGGAGAAGAATAAATTCAGAGGACTGACACTACCCAACTTCAAGACTTACTATAAAGCTACAGTAATCAAGACATAGTAGGATTGGTGGAAGAATAGACAAATAGATCAGTGGACCAGAAGAGAGCCCAGAAATAGACCAATATAAATATAGTCAATTGATCTTTAACAAAGGAATAAAGGCAATTCAATGGAGAAAAAAGTCTTCAATAAATGATGTTGGAACAACTGGACAACCACATACAAAAGAATAAGCCTATACACAGACTATACCTTTCACCAAAATGAACTCAAAATGGATCATAAATCTAAAACTTGAACACAAGAAATAGAAAACTCTGAGAAGGTAACATAGATGAAAACAAGGGGAACTTGGACTTGGCAATGGGTATATATATCACACAAATGTATGTATATGTGCAGCAAGAGATGTACAAAAATGTTCATAGCATCATTCATAATAGCCTCAACTGAAACAGTTTAACAGAATGGATTTACTTATCAAACATGGTAGATAAATACATGGATGACTAAATGAAAATGAACTAATTACAGCTATGCAACAATATGGATGAAACATGTATAATAAAAAAAAAATATAGTGTGATTCCAGTTATATAAAGTTCAAAAACAAGCAAAACTGAATTGTAGAGTTAAGAAAATGAATGCACTGTAGTAAACCTATTTTAAAAAATCAAGGAAGAGATTACATGTCAAGCTATTGCTTACCTTTGAGGAGGAGGAAGGGAAAGTGATCAGGATGGAGCACAAGAGAAGCTTCTGGATTGCTACCTGTGTTTTCTTTCTCAGGTGGTGGTTTACAGATGTTCACTTTGTAATGCATTGCTGAGTTGTACGTGCTTTTGTGTGTGCTTTGTTATACGTATATTTTGTTTCATAAGTTAAAATACATAGAGAATTAAATTACATAACTTACCATATAAGTTGGGAGTAGAGGAGACTACATTGTAGTGCTCAAAGGTCATGGTAACATCCAAGAGGAATAAATTACTGCTTAAGCTAGACTTTGTCTAATTTGGTAATCATTAAAAGAACAGAAATGGGGTATAGTTTCAAGTAGAGGAAAGATGGAAAGATTTTTGAAAATCCAGTCAGTTCAAAACAAGAACAAAAACAGCCCAAACTAAACTTTATTGTTTTAAAATGCATACGCAGTTGGTAAAACTAAACAGAAAGCCATGTGAGACTTACAGTACCATTTAAGTCAGATGGGGATGGACATTCAGTGGTAGCACTCAGAGGCTTTGGGTTCGTAAGGTCAGTGCTTTGTTTCTTCAATCAGGTGTTTTTAACAAGCATGTTTCTTATTAACTATACATTTATATTTAACGCACTTTCTGAATTTTTATGTTTCAAGATGTAAAGGGTTTCCAAAAAAATCAATTTCTGTAAATCTAATAGTTGAAAAAAGTAAAATCATGTGATCATCTCAAATTGATGCAAAAAAAATTTTGATAAAATTCAACATTAGTTTATATTTTTTAAAAGTTTATTTTTTAACAACAAGCATGTTTTTCTGATAAAGGATAAGTATATGTAGACATGTGCACATATAAACAAGAACCCAAAACTACTGCAAATATCATCCTTTATGGTACAAGCTTTACCTCTGAGATCCAGAACAAGCCAAGATGCCCTCCATCACCACTTCTATTCAGTGTTGTATGTTCTATAATCGTAAGACAAGAGAAAAGGCCTAAGGATGAAAAAAGAAGGAAACAGGCTCTTATATATTATAACATAGTTATGTATGTGGAAGATCCAAAGATACACAAATTAGAATTGATAAGAAAGTGCATTCTCTTCATATGCTGTTTGGGAACCCTAAATCCTAGTTAAGTCAGACACCCCCCAGAAAACCTGAATCTCAGACTCATATTTGTTAAAAGTGGGGGAGGTGGAGGGAGGGGAGTTAGGAGAATGGCTTATAATACAATATTCCTCAGGGTAGCTGTGAGATTGTAATTAAGTAATGAACTTTAAAACACCAAGAATAATGCTGCCCCACAGCAGATACTCGTTAAGAAATATCAAACATCCGCTTGATAAGCTCACCCTCTTCCTTATCTGGAAGTCATTTCTCAGAGATGCCACCTGTCCTGGCTTAATTTTTTCTCCTTAGAATTTAGCACTACCTAACATACTAAATATGCTAATGCTCATCTCTCAAACTTAAGCTCCATGAGGAATGATTTTTGTTATGTTTGTGGAACTATCCATGCCTGACCCCATAATAGGTGCTCAATAAATTTGTGTTGAATCAGTAAATAAATGGGTGAATTTACCATCATCATCCAGCAGTGATCTGTGCTACTGGATTACATGTAATAGGTATGGGTAGTGTTCACTAGGCTACTAAATGGGAGAAGCCTTGTGATGCCTTTTAGACCTCACCACCTCTAGGTCTCTTCCCTGGAAGGAGGGATGAGGTGTGTTGTAGATTTAGGTATGCGTGACTATTAGAATTATTTAGAAAGGCGATGGGGCAGTCGAATGTGGAGAGAAAAATCCAGAAAAGGGGAAATGGGAATTCCGAAGGCAGACCTATCCAAAATTAGTATTCCGGGCCAGCGCTGCTCAGAGTGTCACATGCCCACTTCAAGGCGGGGCATGTCATCGATGTGATTTCCTTAGAGACTCCAGCCCTGGATTTCTTGGCAGGACCAAGGTGACAGGTCAGCAGAGCAGGAATCCATAGGGCCAAGAAAGGGAGGGGGTAAAGAAGCCAGGCCAGACAACTTGCTCTGATCCGGCAGGGGCAGGCACCGTGCTTGGCTAGTTAGGAGTTTGCAGCAGCTATTGCTATGCTGGGCCAAAGGAGTAAGAGGTCCGGGCCCGCGGTGCAGGGCACGCCGCACATCTCCCTCTGCGGAACATAGCACGAGTGAGGGTGGCTGGGCAGCCCGCGCTGCTTCTGGTCTTCCTGCTGTCCCGGCCACTGCTCCCGAAAGGTGCCAAACTCCTGACCTTGTCCTTGATTGGTGAGTGTTCAGAGCAGCCACGGAGCCAGCACATGAGAGGCGCTCCTGCGCTGTGGGGCAGAGAGGACCCTTCCTCTCTCCGAGCTGTCAGGTCATGGTTGCAGAAAGCTGCGCCTAGGGAAAGCACCCGGGCTTCTAGGAAGCTGAGAGCAAGGTAGAAAGAACGCCCAGTTTGCCTAAGCCACAGTCCTACGATCAAGTCTCTGTTAGATCTTATTCTTTAAAGCAAATCAAGACCCTCTCATCCCCACCCCAGGGGTCTTGACGCAAGCTACAGGTATCTCAAGGTGTCTGACTTCTAAGTGGAGCCAAGTTCAGGCTCAAAATAAGTACCTCCTGCAAAAATATTCACACTTAAAGGATCTTTCTAGTGTTAGGGGGGTTAGTTCCACCTCCTCTCCAAGATTGCCTCCTGGAGTCACTCTCTAGACACTTTCTGGTTTCACGGTAGCAAAAATTTCCAAAGAAGTGGACCCCAGGGATAACCCTGATTAGACTGTCTGCTATGAGAAGCCACATGCATACCACCTTGTGCAGTTTTTTTTAAAGAGCATAATTAAGGGGTGTGACACTTATTATAATGTAGGCTATTTCCCAGGGAGAGGAATACCTTAAGCTCTAAGCCCCCCGAAGCTTATCTCACTGACGTGGATCCCCTGGGTCACCAGGCAGGGAAACTGTAGAGGGGGGCTGCTACAGACGAGGGCTCAGAGAGCCAGCAATTAACTTGAATGAGGACTCTGAGAATTCAGGGCAGAGTTGCTGGAATAGGAAAGGAAGAGAGGGACGAAGCTTTCCTTTTGCTCACCATCTAGCCAGGGGTATTCCGAAGCTTACCTGGATGAGGCTTCCTTGTTTCCCAATCCACCCTGGCTTTTCTCTCCATGGACCTCACAAAACTGAACTTGTTCCTAGGGGGAAGCCATTATTTACTGAGGGACAGGGTATCTCAGATTCTTCAAGATCATGGGCGTGATGTGACCCTACTTCAGCACAATGAACTTATTTCAACATCGGATATCATATCTTCTTATTCTGTGGACTAGTGTTGTCTAACAGAAATACAACATGAGCCACAAATGCAAGCCCCGTAATGTAATTGCTAATATTCTAGAAGCCACACTAAAAAATAAAAAGAAACATCGTACTAATTTTAATAATAGGTTTTATTTAACCCAATATATCCAAAATATTTCAACTGTAAACAATATAAAAATTATTAATTCGTTTTACATTTGCTTTTATTAAATCTGATGTGTATTTTACAATTCACACTATCCACATTTCAAGTGCTCATTAGCCTCATATGACTAATGGCTTCCATACTGAACAGTAGTGTTTAGACCTTCCTTCCCTAGATGATAAGCTGTAAGTGCTTAATTAATTTTTCTCTTCTGTCTCTTCGTAGATTTTAAAAAGGAGAAAAAAATACCAAATTATCAGTTGGTCTCCTCCTGAAAACTGTTAACAGGAATTCAAGAAAAATTTTGATTTATTTTTGAAGGAAGCTTTGCTGGGGAGGTAATACTTTGTTTTGTTTGTTTTTGTTTTTTTCTTTTAAATAAAAATAAAGCAATTATTTGAGAACTATGAACGAATGAGCAATATGTCAATCATTCCTGAACCAATCATTTAGACAGTCTTGAGGCTGTGGCATTCTGGTTAACATTCCCAGCCTGTTTGGCATTCAAGCTTGAATAAGTAGATATTATCATTAGAAAGCAGGTGGAATCTCACCCTAAATATAAATTTTAAAAGACTCCTCACCTTCTCTCTTTGCTTTTAATGTCTCCAGCTCAGGGACAGTGATGGGCAACTCATCATTTCATTGTTGGATAAAGTCACAGTAACTCAATTTTACTTCCTTCTGTTCCTGTCTCTTCTCATAAATTTTTTGATATTGGGTCACTTACAAAAGTTCGTTTTTCCAGAACTGGAATCTGGCCATTTAAGATTCAATCCATTACAGAACTTGAAGACTCACTCTCAGACTCGCAGAGAGTAAGTCACGAGGCTCCTAGAAATGCCACTCATCTGAAACTCAAAATAACAAGAAACTACTCATCTTAAGCAGGAAGTCATAGAAATGAAAATTACACCTGTCTGTATTAGTTAGAATATCCTTGCTCCTCCCTCATTTCTGCATAAAGCTGCTACTCACCAGTCAAGGCATTTCTTAAATACTGCCTCCTCCATAAAACCTGTTCTATTTACCTAATTTCTTCCTCTAAACTTTCTATACCACTGACTTATTATTTAGTTTTGCGCTTTATCTTTTTCATTAAAAAAATTTAACGGGGACTTAATAAGTGCTAGGCAATGCAGGTAGTAGAGATGGATGGAGAATGAAAGAGATTGAAAAAACAAACGCCCTTACTGCCCAACTCTTCCCTCTGTTCTCCTGTCCTCTAACTAGATTGAGCAGGGAACATACACTTTTAGAGTACGTTCCACAGGGCCCAGCACTGTGTTTCTGCCAGTCTTTTCTCTTCCCCCACGTTAAGTTAATGTTTCTATTTTCATGTGCTAATTTCCAAAAATTTATAATGTATGCCCGAATGTCTCAAAACTATCCCATATGTTACTTTAAAAGTTTTTTAAAGCTCAATTTAAAAAATCCCCACTGATTTATATTAAATTGGTATAGCGCACAGACTAATTACTGCTAGACTAATTAGGTTGTTTCTGCACTTTCATAATGCCTAGTTCTTTCTTTTGAAGTACTTAGAAAACTCATTAATGTTTAATTAATTATTTGTAATGATTTGTTCAACATATGCTTTCCCTGTCAAACTATAAGCTTCATGAGGACAAAGGTCATAATTTTCTTGCTCATTACTAAATCGACAGAATCTATTATAGTGTGGAGCACATAGTAGCCAACAAGTAAACATTTATTGTACTATTTAAAGATCAAGATTTATTAAAATACTAGATTAAAGTATAAGTCACATTTTTCTTGACCAGATTTTTACTATTATCGAAACCTTTCTTGCTATCCCAGATATAATTAGAAAAATTACCCTGATTTGAGCATTGAATTCAAGATGCCTCCTTAGACTAGTCTCTTTCTGGCCTAAGCTACCTATCTGGTGTGTGGTTTTTTGTTTTGTTTTGTTTTGTTTTCCCCAATGATCCAATCAGAGCACCCTCATCAAACATACGATAGCCTAAACTGACTGCACATTTGATCACATTTATCTTCTCCTCTTAATCACATGTCCTTTTGGAAGAAGCATGCCCTGCCCTCACACTACTGAGATGACAAAACAACTTCCTCTCTCCGGTCCCCAATAATTATCAGCAATTATCCTCACAGAAAAAAATTTCTTTACTGAAACAGAATTTTAACAACTTTTGTCCCAACACTAGTTCATTCTATCTTATTTCTCCTGAACCAGTTTTAAATATAGTTGAACCATTTAAAAATATGTGACTGGTGGTATACCCTGTTCTCTTACATTAGGGTAAATGCATTTTTGCCTTCTCTCTCCCTCCAAAACAGTAATTCTCAACCCTGCCTGTACATTATAATCAGCTAAGGGACTTTAAAAGAATGCTCATGTCTGTGTCTCACCTTCAGAACGTCCTATGTAAATTACTTATGGTGAAGTCCAGGCATAGATGTAATTCTAAAGCTCCCCAGAAATTGGAGTAGAGACCTTGCCCCTCCCAACACACACACACACACACACACACACACACACACACACACACACACCATGTCTCTGTCTCCTCTCCCTCACATCACCGCCAGAGGGCACAGGGCAGGGCTCTCCTCAGAGTTCTCTCTGTGTCAGGCCTTCACTTTAGCAGAAGGTAATTATACAGCTGATTGCGTCATTCAGTTCATGAATTGACTGCCTAGTTCCTGTCCAGGGGAAGTGGAAATATTGCTTTTCCGCCAGTACCCTGGGTCCTGAAATCGTCAGTATAGAATCCCTCAGCTGGGGTATTTGTCAAGTGCTATATAAACAGTAGCAAATATTTAAACACAATTAAAAGGAAAGCAAATAAATTCCCAATAAAATGAAGTAAAACCTTAAGTAAAAGCCGATACAGGACATTAATCCTCAGCAGGGTTTTATAAATCTGTATCATAGAAGAAGCCCTAAGGGTGGGGAAAAGTATGAAGTCCTTACTCACTGGACTTTAAGAGGGAGCCCCAGGCAGCCATGGCCTTTTTTAAGGATTCGCTGCCATAGAGTATGAAGACATTCGTTGGCTCAATAGTTGAAAGAAAAAGACCGGTGGATGTCACAGGAACACATCTTTTAGAGTGGTTCGTCCAGTGGAAAATGCTGTCCTCCATTTGTGTTCACAGGACCCTGTCATAAATGGTTACATACACAGGAAAACATGTCGTACACATGGATACATTTGAGAGCAGAGTATAATTGAAGGTCATACAGAGCATCATAAATGAGCTTCAGCATTCAGCTGTAAACATCTCCCAGAGTAGGATGGGCATTGAAAGATGTGTAGGATAAGGGGAAGAAAGAAAGAGGGAAGAAAGCAAGAACCTTCTGAGCATCAAAAAGAATTATAGTGAAGACAAAACCAGGAAATTGCATGGTGGAGTTAGAGGCAATAAAAACACCAATATGTGAAACAGAAGGGTCCCAAGCAAGAGTAACACAATAGGCTGGTTGCTGCCAGAAGTGCTTTTTCTTCTCGTGCTAAGATTCTTGTGTGTGTTTTCAGATTAACACTTCCTGTGAATATTAAATATCTCTCACTTTTTTTTTTTTTACAGAAACTTATTTACAAACCATTTGAAGATAATGGAGCTATATGCAACTCATTGTAGTCATTTGTTAAGAAGTACAGATATCATGGGCCTCTTAAAGAAGGAGAGTTTCGACCTAGTGAAGATTGACGGCATAGATCGCTGTCCTTTCCTGATAGCTGAGACACTTGGAAGGCCGTTTGTGACCATCCGTCCCATCCCATTTGGAGTTATGAATTTTGGGCTGCCTGAGCCTGTGTCTTATGTTCCAGCATTCTACTCCTCCCTCACAGATCACATGGATCTTTGGAACCGAGTGAAGGCCAGTGTTAGCTCATCTTCAATTGAAAGCAGAGCTGTGGATTATTAATTCTGACTTTGCCCTTGATTTTGCCCGTCCCCTGCTTCCTAACACAGTTTATATTGGAGGTTTAATTAATACCTCAAATAAAACTTTAGCGCTCCATTTGGACGTGAGGAAACATCCTCAGGATGGTGCATTTAGTGCAGAGATGGCAATTATTCAGACACAGGGTCAACGTAAGTTTATCTTTTAAAGAAATTGCTAAGCAGTGTTCCAAGGTGATTGTATAATTTTTTACTGCCCTTAGCAACACCCTAGAGTTTCAGTTACTCCACGTCCTTTCCAACACTGGATGTTGTCAGTCTCAATTTTAGCTTTTCTGGCGAGTGTGAAATGGAAGCTCCAGTTTCAATTTTTATTTCCCTGATATTCAATGATGTTAAACATTTTTTCATGTGTTAATAGCCATTCTTACATCTTCTTTTATGAAGTGTCTGTTGATCTTTATCTCATCGTTAGTTAGTCTGTCTTTTTTTATTGCAGATTTGCATAATTTCTTGGATAAAGATGTTCCATATAAAGATCTTTTATCAGATATATGCACTGTGAATATGGTTCCCAATCTGCAGGTTGTCTATTCAATTTCTTGCTATTGTCTTTTGCGAAACGGAAGCATTTATGTTCGATGAAGCCTAGTTTATCAATTTTTTTCTTTTATGATATAAGAAATCTTTGCCTGTTTCCAGGTGATCAAGATATTCTCCTCTGCTTTACTTTTCTATAGACTTTATAGTTTCAGATTTTACATTTAAGTCTCTGATCCATCTTGGGTTAATGTTTGTGCTTGGATGAAGTTAGGGGTCTAGGATTTAAAAAAGTAATAGTAAATATTCATTTGTCCTTTCGTCTTCTGATTTCTCTAAGACACAGTACCAAGTGCCTGGTCCATAGTACTTGCCTCCGAAATGATTGCTTCGATTATGAAATGGGTGGGGATAGTGAGAAACCCAAATCTCATCTTGTCTTCTTTTCTAACTAATTGCTTCTTTCCAAGCCCTATAGCTTTATTAAATACAGAGCTTATGTTCCATCTTCTCAACCTCAGCCTCCAGAAGCCATACCCAACCCCAATACTACAACCTCTCGTTTGAACTCAGCCAACAACCAACTTACAATGTCTGCTTTGCAGGTTTCACTAAGTGGTTCTTATTGGCTGCACATTAGAATCACTTGTGGAGCTTTTAAAAAATATCAATGCTAGGGGCGCACTCCCAGATACTAATTTAATTGGTCTGTGGTGCAGCCTGCACATTGGGATTATTAAAAAGTTCTCTAGATGATTCTAATTTTTAGCCGAGTTTGAGAACCACTGGCTTAGAAAAATACCAGGGAAGGTTTGAGAGGGTCATGCCTGATTCTGGGTCCAGAGCTATAGTAGGAGGAATATTTCTGACAACCAAATATTTTATTCCTTACAGAAACAAAGTGATATATGGGAATAGGGAACTCTAAAACAGTTGGTTGTGCTTCGGATATCTCATCAGTTATATATGCTGCTTTGTTGTCGGAGTATCTCCCAGCCCAACCTTGGAATATATATAGCTCCGGTGAGTTATACCCTGCCACACTGGTGCTTCAGGATCATGCAGGTCATGTTCTGCATTAGTCTTCCTCAAGGTGTGGTCCTTAGCCCATCTTTGCCAGGTTCTCTTGGGATGCTTGTTAAAAATATAGATTCTAACCTCACCCTAGACCTACTGAATCAGAATCTTCAGATATGTATCCTGTTAATTTACATTTTTAACAACACTCAAACCGCTTTTATGCAGACTACATATTCGAGAATATAAGATTGAATGTGAGGGCACCATTCTTTTTTACTCTTCCCTCCATAGTCTGTGCTGTGTCCCTAACTGAACCAACAAAATGAAAGATATTTGTATTATGAATTCAGCCTATGAATATTCTAAGAGAAATATATGAGAATCATCATTCTCCCTAAACGTTGGTCTATTTTGGTGTTGTGTAGTAGAAAGACTCAGGCTTTAGGGTTAGACACAGCTCAAATTGAATTCTGATTCTGTCATTTATTTGATATATTCCTTCAAACAAGTGACTAGTCTTCTCTGAGCCTCAGTTTGTGGGGGTATAAAAGAAAAATAACCTTAGCACTCAGGATTGTTGAGGAGATTGGATGAGATGTTTTTAAGAATTCTGTTAAAGTGCCTGGCACATGTTGGGCATGACTAAGTGGTACTGGTCATTATTAATACTAATGTTACATCTTACCCACACCTGGTTAACAGCGACAGGAAAACGAGACACATGCTAGTATTAGCAGACATGGCTGCTGCTTGCAGAGGAAGGATGCGCTTACCCAGAAGGTCATTCTGAGGGATCCAGTCCACAATTTTCATATTTGCCGCCAATTTGACATCTTTGGGCCATTGAATGATGATATCAACCTCCTGAGGTATTTACAAGCCACTGCATAAATTTAACAGAGTGATGTAACTGTTCATTTTTAAACCACATAATTACAATCACCAGAAATGACAGCCTACTTAATTATTTACACTCATGATGAAAAATTTTACATGTGCATTAAAAATTTATTCTCATAGAAGTATTCTGTAGGTTTAGTTGAGAAAAATGTTTGAAGATCACAAATTTCTGTTAGTGGCTTCCACAAAAAGAGGGTTATTTTTTTGTCCATAGAAAAATAAAAGAGAAGTAGGCAACTGTTGGCATTGGTTCAATAGCTCTACAGTGTCAGGTTCAATAGCTCTACAGTGTTTACAATTCTTGCCCTTTACCTCATGGCTGCAAATGGCTGCCCAGCTCCACATATCACATTCATGTTCCAAGGAGGACAAAAAAAGGGAAGGTACAGTATGAGCTACAGATATACCTTTGATTTGGAAATAAAAGTTTTTCCAGAATTATCTTCCTCCCTCCCTCCAGCCAAGAGGCTTCTGTCTTCGCCGTGTAGAATTCAGTCACCTGGCTAATGAAAGCTATAAGGAAAGCTGAATAATCTCTTCCTTGGCAGCGCAAAGGACCGAAAAACCCTCCATACTGCTTGACCCATCGTAGCAGAGTTTTTGTGTTCTGGCCTATATATATATCAAAGCAGTAAGCGGCCTTGAACATGATCAAAATAAAATATCGTCTCTTGCTTACAGTCTCTGGCTGGGGCTGAGAAAGGACCTGGCACAAAGTTGGCCTCAAGTACAGTAGGGACCACAGACAGGGAAAGGGAGAGCATGCGCTCCAGCCTCGGTTCCTGTGCAGACAGAAATGGCAATGGAACGGTGGCTGTGGACTCCAAGGAAAGTGCAGAGATCAAGGAAAAGAGCACATAAAACCCACATCTTCCTGTTAGGTAGAAAACTAAACATCAAACTTTAGCAGAGCTATTTACTGAACTCCTGCTACAAAGCTTTGTGGAGAATTAGCGAGTCCGGAAAAGTAGTACAGAAAAGAGAAAAGGGCCACGGAAGGCCCAAGGATGAATGGAACTGTGCCCAGAAAGAGAAAACCCACATTACATGTGAAGGTTCTGTAAGAGAGTTCATGTGGGTGGAAGCTTCGACAACGGGAAAGGGACACAAAAGCGTGAGGGGCCCAAGGTAACGGTCTTGGAAAGGCTTCATTTCTGAGGGAAAGGAAGAAAATAGGGAAGGGGAGGCATTCTTTGGATACTGAGTGATGAAAAAAGAAGCAACCTGGAAAAATGTAGGGTCCTGCAGGACAACAGGAAACTGGAAGCTCGGACAATACAGACCCCTAACCCATCACCAAAAAACAAAAGCCATGCGTTAACGAGACTGTAGTTGCAGATTATTTGCTATAGAATTCTGCATATCATTAGATGTCCTGGATATCTATAGCATTGAGTATGTTATGAAAGGGAACATGAACGAAATAGTGACTCTTTACACAATGAAAAAGATTCAGTTAAAAATATATGTACAATAGATGCAAAGACCCATGTCTGACATGTTTCGTACCTATCAAAAATGAGTATATTTAGAATATTTTGCCAGACTGACAATTTCTTCCTGATCAAATTGTGAAATGGCATATTGAAGTTGTGGGAAATGGCACCATTAACTGGTTTCCAAATGGATTGGGAGCATGGAAACTAAGAAATGAAAGAAATTATGGATATTTACCCTTTAGGAAAGATATGACCAAATATCTCTTTTTTTCATTGATATCCTTAGCTATTCGACAGTCGAATGAATAATTGAAACGTACCTATTCTCGTAGACTTGATTCAAAGATGATTTCTGGTGTTTGCATGCCCTGTCCTTTTTAGGGCTAACATTATAAGGAGCAGAATTAGAATATGTCCTCAGCTTGTGTTGCAGGAGACTCTGGAAAGATTCCCCAGTCCTTTGTCGCCGTGATGCTCATTCAGAATTCTGGCCTCAGCTTCAGAATTTCACATCTGCTGAAGAAGACCTGGTCTTGGAGAGTTAGGACAGCAGTCCCTTTTCGTGACTAAATGACATCTTTCAGAGGTCCTAGGAGAAATCCCTGAATGGTAGGTCTATTTCCCTTGCGGATTTGCTTCCGGCGTGTAGAAAGAAAGTACTGCTACGGGAATGGACACCGTTTCCAGAGAGTAGTGTCTCTTGAACTGAGGACACCAGCAGATATTTTAAGAGGGCACCTGGGGCAGTGGGCGCTGGAGAGGGCACTGGGAGGTGACAGGAGCAGTTAGACTGTCGGTGGAGTTCCCTAAGTTGAGGGAAGAGTCCCTAAAACTCTGGAGATGGGTCCCAGTCACGTGGAAGTAGAGCTGTCATTGACCTGATTTCCTCAGTCCAAGCATTGCTGGTTCAGCGTTTTTCTATCTTGAGAGTATGGTGTTTATGTGAACAGAGGGATTAAAGATCAGCTCACCATCCGGTCCCACCCGCGAGTCCTGGTTAGGGAGGGGAGGGCAGAATACCACGGGGCTTGCATCCAGAGAGGAGAGGCAGAAGAGAGACCAGGCTGAAGAGAAAACAGGAGGGATCCGTCTTTAATCTCTTCCCAGGCTCCCACCAGTGTCTTTTCTTCACTGCCTGCGTGCCAGCTGTTGGGAGAGCACGCAGGTGCAGGGCACACAACACTGCGCTCCTGTCCCTTACTTCTACGAGAGACAGCATGGCTGGGCAGCGGGAGCCGCTCCTACTGCTTCTAGCTGGCCTCCTTCTACCTGAGCTCCTGCTCTCAGAGGCAGCCAAAATCTTTACTATGACCTTGCTTGGTGAGTGCATGGTCAAGGAATTGAGAGACGGGTGCCTTGCCAGGGCTCAGGCAAACAGATGGTAGTCAGAGGATCATTCCATGTGGTTTTCCAGACTGGGCCGGTTTGTTCCCTGGCTGGAGGATGAAGAGTTGCCTGCCTTTGTGGCGGGGTAGGGGAGAGAGATGGGTGTATATATCTCCCACCCCGAGGTGGAGAAATAGTTCTAGAGAAAACAAATACCCTTTCCTCTCTGCTCAGAAAGCACTCCCCATGATGCCAGCCTGGGCAGGGGCCAGAAGTATAGATCCAGCCCACTGCAGGAGCCCCTGAGCCACCTCCTCTAGAAAGCGACTGGGCATTCAGAGGCTCACCTTAAACTTCTAGTAGTGGGCAGCAGTTGCCAGGAGAGGCTGGCCAGCATAGGAAGGCTGGAGACTTCACCGTGGCTGAGGAGTGGACCCTGCATATTTGGGTCTCTCTCAGCGCCCCCTTTTCTTTCACTCCTGCTGCTGTGACTGTTAATTCTGCATTTTGTGGATTCAGTTTTATTTCCTATATTTTTTTGAACCAAAGTGAATAGAAGAGGAAAAGGAAAAACTGTAGCAGGATAGAGGGGTGATGTAGAATGGAGCTTCCCTAAGATTTTACTTCGGTGGACAGTGGGTGGGCTCTTAGATCACTTTAGATCACTAAGAATCAGGGGATCTTTGAGCGGAAGGAATCATAAATCACCTAATTCAGGGCAGGGAAGAGAGGTGCCTTTTGCAAGAGCACAGCAGACCTTCCTAATGGCAAACCTCTGGAAGTTACTGACGTTTTCCTCTCACCCTCGGACCATTCTCTCCCAAGCTGCCAGTCTCAGGCCCTTTCCAGGGAGGAGTCTTTAAGAAACCCTGGAACTCCACACCATTTCAAATCTTTTGTTGTCATTGTTAATCATTCTGATTGTTAGGAGAGATGAAGCAAAAGAGCTTCCTCAGTCCTTGGAAGTATATGTTCTCCTGCCACAGACTTCAGAGGAAGCTGGTTCGTGCAGGGCTAGACTCCCCGTCTCTGCCCCCGAATGCTGTGGGCTCACCAGGACCCCTCTGTGATTGAAGGCATGTGTCGTCACCACCCTCTTTCCGTTTCTCAGGTTTTACATGGACTCAAATGTGGGCCAAAGGTGTAGGAGATTTGTACTTTATCCCCTGCTACTTCAGACTAGTTAAGTTTGGGTATTAAATAACTGAGAAATAGCTACACTGTTTCTCTAGCGCTGCACTCTAACCCTAATCTCTAAACTCATGGCATTTGCCATTAACATCTCATCTTTCTGTGTTGCCGGGACACTTCGATTCAAGCAAAGGCCTCAGTTGGAGCTGGTTCTAGGAGAAGATATTGATGCGATGGAACTTGTATCTCCCCTGAGGATCAGACTTCTCTTTCCTTAGGATCCCAGGATCGTCCTAGGATGATGGGTGGTGTTTCAGTCTCTTATGCATAGAGGATCCTGCAGGCCCACAGTTAAGAATGTTATATTTTGATGTTCTACAGAATTCGGGCCGCAGCTGAGAAACAGCCTGCCGAATACATGAAACAGCCTGCCAATCCTCAGAACTCAAGGATTTTGGACTTGAGTGGTGGCTCCACGTCTTTGTGTTCCAATGGCTGTTTCTTGGAGTCATATTCAAGTTCCCATGTTTCTGACTTGTACGCTAGCACAAATTTCCAAAGAGACGGATTCCAGAAATAGTTCTCATTGATTACGTTAGGAACATAACACTCACATGGGTAGCACTTTGCCAAAATCTCCACCAGTGCAGTTATTTCTTGAGCACTCAGTGTCTCTACAAGACCCTGGCTAAAATACGGCACGTTCCTTAGGATCAGAAACTCCTTAAGGCCTAAGCACATACAAGCTCATCACACTGATATGGAGACCATGAGTCATAAGAGGGAATATTGGATGGACGTTTGTCACAAGTGAAGGATTTGGGCCAGCAGGCTCTGGGTGCATGGGCTAGAAGAGGCTTACTCAGCTGGAGATGGGACGATTAACTGATGAAGCTCATCTTGTACTCACCGTCAACTTTCTGTTACCCTACACTTCCTCTTCTGAATTTATCACCCCATCAAACTCAGAATCTCTATTCTCATCATTCCAGAAATGAAGTTTTTTTATTGTTCCTAGGTGGAAGCCATTACCTACTGATGAGCCAGGTGTCTCAGGTTCTCCAAGATCACGGTCATAACGTCACCATGTTTCACCCGAAAGAAGGTTTATTGATGTCAGGTATTTTTTTCCCACTGATTCTTAATATCGTCTACTGCGGGCAAAGAACAACAAAACCTTTTCCATAGAAAAGCTTTCTGAATAGTTTTAAAAATCTAATTGGATTGTAAGAATGACAAAAGGTGTGTGTACGTGTGTGTATTTGTGTTTATGTTTGTATAAGACGTTGGAAAACTTCTTGGCTCTTGTCGACCAGGTCTCCACACACTGTCGTCTCTTATTTTCCTCCGTTGCCTAAACATCTACTCCATTCCAAGCAAACTTCCACACGTTATTGCAGACTGTTTTGGTAAATGCTACTTTACAATGTGCTTGAAAGGATGTTGAATAGAAGCGTTCAGCAATGTTTAAGATTTCTAACAGCTAAGCATCACTTTTCTTTTTCTATAGCATAGATTACTTTCTCCTTGTATGATGTCTGAAAGTTGAGGAAGCTTTCTTTGCGTGTCCCTTACTTATGCGGCTACGGTGAGAATCTGTCACTGAGAGAATCTTGTTGTCTTGAAAATTTAGTGAATGCCTATGTGTTTGTGAGCAGTGATGTCAGAAATTCTTAACTGAATCATGAAATCCAAATAATTTTTAACTAAAATAAACTCATAAATCTTATCAACTCTTTTCTGTTGAAAGACAAGGACACAGCAGCCCAGAGAACTTAAATGACATTCTCAGGGTCACATGGCAGGTTAATAACCGTGGTGGGTTGTTTTAGGACTTTCAGCCCTGGATTGCTCAATCTGAAGTATCACTTAGGCTTTGATTTAAAAAAAAAAAAATTGCAATATTAAATAGCACTGCTGAGGAAAGTAATTCTGATAAATTTTAAAACTTTGAGGGTGACTTCAGGTTTCGTTATTGTTCAGAGTGTTCTAAAAGAATAATTTTTCCTGTCAAAATTTCATTTAAGTGTTTTTCTGTGGTAAATGGACATAACACAAAATTGACCACTTCAACTATTTTTTGTGTACAGTTTAGTGATTTTAAGTTCATTCACATCATTATGCAGCCATTACCACCATCCATCTCCAGAACTTTTTTCTTATCCCAAACTGAAGCTGTGTACACATTAAACAATAATTGTCCTCAGCCCCTGATAAACACTATTGAACTTTATTTCTCTTATATTTCGACTGTTCTAGGTAACTCATATAAGTGGAATTCTGCAATATTTCTCCTTTTCTGTCTGGTTTATTTCACTTACAGAATGTCTTCACTGCTCATCTAAGTTGAAGCATGAATCAGAATTTTCTTCCTTTTTAAGACTAAATAATATTCCATTGTATGTCTATACCACATTTTGTTTATCCATTCATCAGTTGATGGACATGTGGATTCTTTTTTCATCTTCGGTTATTGTGAATAATGCTGCTAACAAAATTGTAGTATACAAATATCTGAGTTACTACTTAAAGCTGTTTTAATCATCTTCTAGATTAGGTTCTGAATTCTTCACTGAGCACCATTTATACATAACCTTTCGCAAGTGCCTTGATTGCAGAACTGATCAAGTAGCTGTATTGCATTAATTCTATTTAATTTAAAAAATTGTAATTCAGTTTAATTAAAATGTTAAATTAAGTTAAATTAAAATGTTGGATGGAAAATAATTTGGCAGTTCCCACGAACTCTGAGAAATTACTAAAAGCTACAGACCTTCTACCGCTTTGATATGTGTATGTACACCAACCTCTATATACGGTTCGGGGAGTTCCTGAATCCCTTTAGTTTTATCTTTAGGTTTCAGGTTTAAGGGTCTAGAGATTCTCTGAAAATTCCCCAATAACGGACATTTCTGAGGCTTCGCAAAAGCGTATTCATTTGTTACTTCGGGAGTAGAGCTTGGCTAGATGTGTCTGCAAGTAAAACATGATTGGTTATGATTTCTCACCCGATGCCCATTTCAGTGTATTGAAACATTGGACCATTTATCAAGTCCTTGTTTGAACACATTTCTCCATCTTGTTTATTTCGTTACAACTTCTGTAAACAAATGACACCACAGGCTCTGAAGATACTCTAACACTCACAAGTCCTACTGCTCCAACTGATATCTGGAATCACAATTGGTTCATAGGTAGAAGCTGAAACAATATTGAGGATGTGATAGAAGGAGCATGGATCGCCACATACAGACTCTTAGTAGAAATGCAGACGTTATGAACTCTGTTAATGAGGACTCAGGAGGAAGTGGAGAACGTGATGGAGAAAATCTGTATTGTCTGTTCAAATTAATAAACAGAAACCTCATATAAAACAGAGTCCGAAGGCTAGGAGAATTCTCACTCTTGGGTACACCGCTGACCCCAAGAGGAAGAGACAGCAGTGTGCGTTCCAACAGGAAGTGATTCTACATTACTACCTCAGCAGGAGAAAGAAAAGATTCTTCCTTGGTCAGTTACAGCTCGGCCAAAAGGAGAAGACCATAACTCAGCCCATAAAAAGTCACTCATTTCAAACTTTTATTTTCCTCCGAATGGGTATTCCTTTATAACGGCCCTTGCCAAGACCATAAAGTAATGTCCCTCTTCTTCATTTCTCCGGACTTGCACTCGGTTTGCCATTTAACTCAACGCCCCAAATTGCAATTCTTTGTTGTTCCTGAGTAAACCCATTTTGCTCCAGAAATTTCTGGCTATTTGTTTGAGATCAATATGTCCTACACCACATGTAGATCATCTTAAATCGAATTTTGGTAGAAATGTAGATATTGAAGGCATCTTGCCTTAAATGTGAGAAGAAAGAGACAAATTGTGGGAAGAAGTAGTAAGCATAAGGAAACCAGGACTTTATGATTTTGGAAATTTTCAGTCTATTCAGATTGCAAAAGATTCTGAAATTAGCGGATCCACTGTCAAGAAAGCAATTAATCCTTTTCTGTTGTAGAGAAAACTTCCAGTGATCTGGCTGTGCAAGCTTTTGCAATTGCCCCTGAAGGATTAAAAGCTCAGAATATTCAGTCTCACAGAGCACTCTTTGAGGATTAGGTGTGTGGCTCATGGATTCCTTCAGATATATTGGTCGAAGCCAAAATTAGAGGTGAAATTATTTGTAAAGATCTGGGGAGCAGCCTCTTGTCCAATGGAGTGCCTTCCCATGACACACCCAGGAGATCCATGAAGTACTTGAGAATTTTACATCAGAATCCACGCTGGCAGTTTGGGCTCAAATGGACAGAGGATAACATGAAAGAAGGCCATTAGACTCTGCAAAAGTAAGAAACAGGCTGATAAACTATTCAGCTGCAACCTCATGATTTCTTTCGTGAGGAACAGAGACCTCGAAGGGTGAAGCTGTGATTTAGAAGGTAGAGCTTCAAGCTCACAAGACCGAAGGACAAATTACAGAGGATTATTTCTAATCCTTAAAACCAAATTTGATTTGCCCATTTGGATGTCGAAATTCTTGAGATTGGTGACTCATTTTTGTTTTTCGTTTTGTTTCATTTACAATAACAATGTCAGTAATTGGAATCTAATAGCTGTGCCACTGTTGTTTCTTGGGAGCAGGTAATTTGTTTCTCAATTAATAGGTCCACCATGAGTTCTTTATATATTTTGAATATTAACCCCTTATGGGACATATTATTTGCAAATATCTTCTCCCATTCAGTAGTTTGCCTTTTTGTCTTGCTGAGCAAAAGCTTTTTAGTTTGATGTAGTCCCACTTGTTTAACTTTTCTTTTCTTGCCTTGGCCCAAGGCTACCTCTCTAAAAATATGTTGCCACGACTAATATCAAAGAGTTATTGCCTATGGTTTCTTGTGAGAGTTTATGGTTTCAATTCTAACCTTTAAGTCTTTGATCCATTTTGAGTTTAATTTGTATATAGTGTAAGAAAGTGGTCTAGTTTCATTTTTTTTTGCATGTATCTGTCTAGTTTTTCCGACACCATTTATTGAAGGGACCGTCTTTTTCCCACTGTGTATCTTTGCCTCCTTTGTCATAGATTAATTAGCCATATAGGGGTGGGTTTGTTCCTAGGCTCTCTGTTCTGTTCTATTCATCTATGTGTTTTTGTGTTAGTACCATACTGGTTTGATTACGATAGCTTTATCGAATATAAAGAGATAGAGAGGACTTAAACTGACCAGATAATTCCCAGGAATTTAACTGAGGCACTGGGCCTTGAGCTTTGTGTGAGGTCAATGGCATTTCCAGTTAAGTTGGATGCCATGACCGACGAAGGCACACAGGCATTAATAGCATATGAAACATTATACCCAGATAATAAGACATTTTTGGAAGAGCAGAACAGTTTCCCAAGCAAATCTGAAAAATGGCTTTCCAGAGCAAGGAATAATGACTAGCTTGAGTTTCCACTGTGAATGGTGGGTTGGGAACAGGTGAGGCTTCTCCCTCATTTGCCTGACTTCTATGGCTTGAAACTCCCACTAGAGACAAAGAAAGGCACCTTCAGACTTTCTTATCGGTTTACCCAAGTGGGGTCCAGAAGAGGGAGTGTGAGATAGGGCTGGATATGTGTTAGCAGGCAAACATCAAAAACGGACTCAGACGTTGTATTATATATGGGTAATGTGGGCGAAGGCAAGTTGGTAAGTAGAGGTACAGAGGACTCTTATTTTAATTAAGCCATTTAGTACTTTTTACTGAAATGAAAACTATTTGGATGCCTCACTTTAAATAATGAAAATAATTATTTCTGCAAGAGAAAGGAGCGGAGGCTCTGGAATTAAAAAGACCTGTATTTAAATAAAACCCATCCACTTACTATGTGCGCAACTTTGACAAATGATCTTAAAGTCAGTTAACTTTGTTTTCTTTTCTGCAAAATGAGATGAATAGCTATATCTTCAACAAAATCTTTAAATGGAATCTTCCATTACTTAAAATTGGAAAGCATTCCTGAATCATTGTAAAGTTAATGTTTTCAGTTTATGAGATTGAATGAATGAGAAAGCGATCGAACCAAGCAATAGCAGTTCAAAAAGCAAACATTTAAGTAAGTGTAACTTTATTGGGACAAATGTTGATATCATCACGGTAATGTTAATCCTGTTGTGTGACATATTTAACATTATCAACCGATTGGTCTTTTTTAGGTTTTAAAGAGGTGGAAAAATCATACAAAGTTATTACTTGGCTTGCACCTGAAGATTGTAACAGAGAACTTAAGAAGAGTGTTGAATTTATTATAGGAGAAGGTTTGGAAGGCAGGTAATTTCTTTTTATTACTTGAACCAAAGAGTCACGCTTTTAGTGATACAAATTAATGGATAGATGCATGGACGCTTAGACCGAGTTTATGAGAAAGTATAGATGAATGGATGGATAGACGGATGGATGGATGGGTGAAGGGATGAAGGAATAGATGATGAGTGGATGATTGAGTAAACAAGTATTTTACACCAAATCATACAGTTTAGTCACTGGAAATTCTTCCTTCCTGTGAACTGTCCCTCTTCCACTATAGATAGATAGATATCATTCTATAGATATCATTCATACTTGTTTCTTCTGGGACTTCCTTGCAATACTTCACTTGCAATCTTTGTCTGTAATTCCCCAACACAGAAATATAGGCACCTCAACCTCAGAGCTAACCTTTGGCACTTAGTTTTCATCTTTTCTTTTTAACATATATTCACTAATGGAGGGAAGACTCATGAACACTGATTTTCTTCTAGTAATTCAACATTGGGCCAGGTGAAGCCTCTTTTAAATAGCAATCGACCTCATGCAAATAAGACATGAAGTTGACTCCTTTTGGTTCATCTGGAATGGATAGTAACACCTAATTCCCCAATCTTTGATATAAAAGTGGAAAGACAGGAAATCATGTCTATCTTAGTTAGTTGCGGTAGCCTCACCTTCTTTTTTTTTAATGTTGAAAATCCTACTTCCTAGTCACAGTCCTGCTAAAATTTGACTTTTCAAAAAGATAAAACCTTCTTTCCTACTCAAACTGAAAGGCCACAGTACCTCCTGTAAAAGTCTGATCGAACTTACACATTCGACACTTGATTTATATCATCTTACCAGTTAGTTATAAATTTTGTTGGTTATCGATTTTAAGTATGTGTTTTCCTTCTCTCCTAATTTAATATTTTTGAGGATGGTTAGGTAACCATGCATTCTTGAAATGTTTTTTCTATTTATTAGCTTAATTTCAAATATGATTAATAAAATACATTCTAGGAATTTTTATAGCATTACTGAAATTATCCAAAATATTTGGTAACCACTCTTTTTGTTATGTGAGATCTTAAAAAATAGGATCATTTTAATTAATTACTTTCATTGTATAACTTGCAGTTGATCCTAAAGATGAGGCTGAGATCACAGCCTCTGGACCTTCCCTATCTTGGGTGCTTCGGCGCAGTGGAGTACAATTACAGGTGTCCCATAGTATCGATTCTCTTGGTCCTCCATGCAGCCACAGGTCCTCTGACATCTTGAGCCATTGCACCTGTTACCTCTGGTACCTTAAAGTATAGATGTTGCCCTCATCTATTTCCCCTTACCTTGTACAAACAGGGAGAAGGGTTATATTCTATACAGGAACTGGTGGGAAAGCATTGCATGAAGATAGGTCCCTGGGATAATCCCATAGGTAAAGGAGTAATTACATGTTAGTAAAACTTTGCCATTATCTTCTCTGGACACCCCACTGGTACTGAAGTGGAAAATGAATAAAGTGTTTCAAAATCAGGCTTTTTTTATTGCTTGACCTATTGGCATAGAAATGTGGAATTCCCACTTTTAGCTGAAAGATTTTGAGTTTTGATAAAAGAGTTCTTAGGGTGAGGTCATCTGTTATATGCAGAATACACAGCGATTTTTTTTAAAAAGTCTGTATTGTCATCACTTATGGGACTGTATCATAGGTGACGTCCACAATTTGCCTAACTAAACAAGAAAATCACTCATAAAAAGTCCGCATGTAATTGATTTTTAAGGAGAACGTGACAGAATATATGGAGTAGAAAGAAATTTGTGAGATTTGCTATGGTCAGAGGAGGCACCCAGAGCAGAAGGCTCAACATAATTCGTTTTCAGTTAACAGAATTCTACTTTGCCTATGAGTTTCAAGAACTGAGTTCAAAGATATGTGTTCTAGTGAACTGGCATAGACAATGCTTGGGATTTGAATAGGCTAGGAAAGTGGAGGAAAGAAATACTCTCAAGAGCATAACATCTGCTCAGAGTGATCGAGAAGAGGGCAGATGGCTGCAGCTAGGTGTGCTCTTGATTACCTGAAATATTTTCTTTATAGTCTAAGATTCTTTTATGTATTGTCATATTAACACCCCCTACAAATATTTATCATTTATTTTCCTTCTTATAGAGGCAGGTTTGAGAACATTTTCGAATATTTGAAATCATTGGCCCTTCAGTGCAAACATTTGCTAAGAAGCGATATCGTGGATTCCTTAAAGAATGAGAACTTTGACCTGTTGGTGGTTGAAGGTTTTGATTTCTGTGGTTTCCTGGTTGCTGAGAAGCTTGGGAAGCCATTTGTGACCACTCTCCCTTGCACATTTGGCACTTTGGATTTTGGACTACCCAGCCCCATATCTTATGTGCCAGTATTCACCTCCTTCCTAACTGACCACATGGACTTCTGGGGCCGAGTAAAGAATTTTCTGATGTTCATTGGTTTCCTCATGAAGCAATGGAAGCTTCACTCTACATCTGATGATATCATCAAGGAGCATTTTCAAGAAGGCTCTAGGCCAGTTTTGTCTCATCTTCTAAGGAAAGCGGAGCTGTGGTTTGTTAACTCTGACTTTGCCTTTGAATTTGCTCGGCCTCTGTTGCCCAACACTGTGTATATTGGAGGTTTAATGGCCAAACCTACTAAAGCAGTACCACAAGTAAGTAAACCTTAGCTCTCAGTATGGATTTCATGCAGAGGTCTTCAGTGCAGATTTGGTGGCTGTCCCTGCCAGTGGGATCCGAGGACCGATAGGGCAAAACGAGTGAGGTACCTAAGGCACACTAAGGAACCGCTCACTTTCAGGGTCATGTGGGTACAGTGTCGGGACTTGCACACCCCTGAGGTTCAGGAGACTGAGGGCCTCCTGAAATGATACACCCAGGCTCCTCTCTAGCCTCATCATAGCCCTGCCCTGTTGGGATAAACCTTTTAATAAGTTGACATTTTTATGTACATTTCGTGTGATCATATGTGTAGGAAGGATGTTATGAGCATCTGTCACGTGCAGGAATTGTTAAGGAGATTAGTTACTCACAATGAAACGCACAACACTCTGAGTACAGAGTGTAACCGAGGTGGGACTGTGTGGGACTGATAATAAGAACTGCAGACTTTATCTCCAGCATCCCTTGCCTGTAGAGCCCTGGTTCCTAACTTCACCTAGACCTCCTTATCTGTTAGATCTGGGTGAGGCCTGGTTAAGTCAGTTTGAATGCATAGCCCAGACTCAGAAACCCTGCTATCGAAGTTTTCACGATGGAGAGAAGCTGGGATGAGTCGATGACCCTTTGCCTATCAGCACAGGGTTGCCATTTTATGGGCTTTTTCTTATATAATATCTTCCTTTCCCACGTGGATGGAAGGATGCTGATCTCTATTTTTCTAAGGAGATAGAGGCTCAGGTACTGTGACTTTCCCACTACCATTCACTTAAGAGCCAGGAAGAGCCCTGATTTGGCCCCGAGATCGAGGCACCGAGGTGCCCTACCCTTCCCCGCCTGACCTTGCGTTAAGTGATCAGGAAAAGTGGCAGAATGATCCATGGGCTAGATGAGCTCTGAGTTGGTGGCAGGATTTTTTTGAGGAATGGAGCTGGGAGGGACGGCATTCCAGTGGGGGAAAAGATGGGGCCCACAGTGTTGAGGTAGAAGGGAGATGCGCATAATTCTGGATTCCTCGGCTAGACTAAATCTTCCCATGTGGATATAATATGTAGACACATGGGCGAACCACTGAGGTGGGAGATGAGCTACAAAGATCAGTGACTGAGGATGTCATGGACTATCAGAGGAAAGCCCGCCACGTGGCGTTTTGGGTGCGGACGCGTGGTTAGGAGCTTTCTCTATTCTGCCTTCACTGCTCTTATGCCAAAGGCATTCTCCCAGCTTCACTCTCGCCTCCCCATATCGCCACCCCCGGCCCCGCCCGCTGGACTCTGAATCCCCACTCGTTACCTTCCTAAGACTACCATCTCTCATCTGGCTTTGGAAATCTCTCAAGTGACCTACAATATTTAGAGGGTCTTGGGTGGCTCAGACACTAGCATCTGGGTTTCAGAGAAGAAAGATGTTCTCAGCAACAGAATGGAAATTAGTCCAATGCAGATGGGGCTGAGCTGTCCCAGGAGTTGTGATAAGAGTTTCAGAACTGTGAGCTCTGGGAATGACAGGAGGGTGTGTTAGTAAATAGCCTGACTTTCATTTCATGGCTGTGTAGGCTTTCATGGAAGACTTTGTTCACTTCCTTTCCTTTCTTACCTCTGTCCAGGAATTTGAGACATTCATTGCCAAGTTTGGAGACTCCGGTTTTGTCCTTGTGGTCCTGGGCTCCATGGTGGACAGTTTTCAGTCCCAGAATGTTCTTAAGGAGATGAACAGTGCCTTTGCTCATCTCCCTCAAGGAGTGATATGGAGGTATAAATCTTCTCATTGGCCCAAAGACATCAAATTGTCAGCAAATGTGAAAATGGTGGACTGGCTTCCTCAGAATGACCTCCTGGGTAAGGACTAAGCTGGTGTGCTTCTCTCTTTTAATTTACGTGTCTCTCAGGCTCATCGGGGCTCTGACCTCTAGCTAGGCAATCCCATCAGCATAAGGAGCTATTATTAGCTAAAAGTAAGTCTCCAGAGGGGAGGAATGGATTAGCCATCTGTAGTTGTTGGGGAATCAGACTTTACTTGCAAAGAGATCAGATGGCAAAACAGCCATTTCTCCTTCATTCTTTTCTGTTCCGGGCCTGATGTCGGTAGCCATTAGAGTCACCCGTGACTTACTGCGTCTGGTCTAGAACAAGGTCACCAAAACAGAGTGCTCAACAGGCTGTGAACTCTGAGAATGCATACTAGTGTGCATGTTGCCACTGTATTTAGTGGCCTTATGAACACTGGTTTAGCCACATACTCTTAAACACACCCGCCCCCCGCATAGACACATCTTCCTAAGATACGAAGTTACGAGCAACTCAGACCTTCACATCATCGATGCCAGTATTGTCTTCAGGTTGTGCCAAAATACCTCAGTGCTAATCTGAGCAACCTCATAGCCAGTTATTTAATCCGTTGAAGCTCTGATACCAGAGAGTTCTCTCACTTCCTCCCTCTCTCCCCCTCCCCAAAACAAGGTTTCTGTGTGCCTAGTGCTGCTTCTTAGAATCTCCTGACAGCCATAGCTGTGACTGGATCAGAGGCTTGTAACCAAGATTATGACTAAAAATAATCTGTGGAATTTAAGAAACAGATTTCTCGTTCTACTTCTGCAAATGTATTTTTCAAGTCCGGATTGGGGCACATGATTCTGATTTCACAGAAGAGACAAAAGATTCTAATGTTCATCCCAGTTGAGAGGCGCAGACTGAGACGAACTCTTCATTATCAATAATCATTTTAGTTAGCTCTAAATATTGTAAGATGGAAAGGTTGACAGTGGAAATACGGAGTTATGGGGTCCAGTCTCTGCTTTGAGGGGGCTTTTCATAGAGTCGAGGAGACAATACATACAGCGAAAGTTTTATGAATGACACAGGAGTTGTGTCAGGAATTCAGAGGAGGGGAAATTAGTTGGCAATTAAGAAAAGGTTGCTCAAAACTTTGAAAGAGAGAGAGACACACACACAGAGAGACAGAGACAGAGAGAGATCTAAAGAGAAAGCAGATGAGAAAATCAGAGAGGCCCTAAAATCAAAGAATGACACTGGGTGGATAGAGACAGACGGATGGACAGACGGACGGACGGATGGATGAATGGATGGATGGAGATATATGCTTCGCTTAGCACTATTCCCTACAGAATTTTCTGGGTTCTGAGTTTTGCCTGTGCTCTAGCTGAGGCAAGGAGTCTCTATACGAAGGCAAAAGAATCCTGGACATGCACCTTGGATGTGTCCGAAGCCAAATCATCTTTAGAATGTGTCCGGCACACCTCGAGATCCCTCGGTGTATGTTTTGCCCTAAGTGCTTTCCCTTGTGTTCTGCAACTTTTCATTCAGAAGTGTTTTGCTCTCTTTTTCATTTACAACAGCTCACCCTCGCATCCGTCTTTTTGTCACCCATGGAGGGTTGAATAGCATAATGGAGGCCATCCAGCATGCTGTGCCCATAGTGGGGCTCCCCATCTTTGGAGACCAGCCTGGAAATATGGTTCGAGTAGAAGCCAAAAAGTTCGGTGTCTCTATTCCTTTCAAGCAGATCAAAGCTGAGACATTGGCTCTGACGATGAAGCAAGTCATAGAAGACAAGAGGTGTGCAGCTCTCTGGGCTTGTGGTCACAGAGGCTGAATGCAGACCTCAGACACAAAGAGCTCTGTATGAGTCTTTTCTGCCACAAAAGCTGCAACTTCCAGGATACAGGATCATATGTGTTTGATGCTAACAGCTGACCTCTTTCCTCTGAGAACAAGATCAGGCCATTTTAGTTAGATGTGAGAATATTTTTCTATCTTATGGGTTGTAAGGAACGCGAACTACTTACACAGGGTGTCTTTGGAGGTCTTATATTTTGGGGGTGCTTATGGTAGAATTCCTATTGAGGCAGGAGGTTGCCTCTCTGTACCCCAATATGCCACACTGTTCTCCACCTCAGGCCTTTTGTCTCATCTTCGTGATATTTGGGTCTCATCTCTAATGTCGCCTCCTCAGAAAGGCTGCCTTTGTCTGACAGCCCCAACTAGACTCCTTCCCCACCCACGCCAGTCTTCATCCGTGATTTCCTCTACACACTACTCAGGATCTGTAATTACCCCATTTCTTTAGCACTTTTAATTTATCATCTGTTCCCCCACACTTGAAAGTAGAGACTAAACTTCCCGAGGACAGCAGTGAGTGTCTCTTCTTTGCCACTGTGATCCCAGGGCCTAGCAAAGGGCCTGCCACAAACTCAGTGTGAAGGAATTTCTGTTAAGTGAGTCATTAAAAAAATCCATTGACCTTATATAAATTCTGATCCAGCACAATGATATTACATGAAGAGAAAAAAAATATATATGTATTTATTATAACCAAAGAGTACTGAATAGCTTAGAGTTTCAAGGGTACATAAATCCAATCTCAAGACTCAACGCATTCCCTCGCACGTAGAAGCCCTGGAAGGAGTTCTTGTTAGATGCCTGGAAAACAACCATGTAGCTTGTGATTCTCAACCTGAGAAAAGTTGTTAAGCTCCAGGGTGTTTGATAACCCGAAAGTTTTATACGTATTTGATATCTTATGTGTTGTCAATGTTTGGTTTCTGATAAATGAGGTGGGATCTTTCATTGGCTTTCCAAAGACCTAGACCCAAAGGCCATGATGCACTGACCCCTGTGAAGGAGTCGTTTGAGCTGGGCTGATCCGCGGACATTGTGCCTCAGGACCAGCTACATAATTTGTGGAGCCCGATGGAAAGTGGATATGCAGGGTTCTTTATTCTTAAGCTGAAAGATTTCAAGATGGTGACAGCAGAGAATTAAATCAATCACAGGACCTGTCTCAGTGAGGGGTCCTGTACAGGTATGCAGCCACAGCCCATGAAGCCAGTACTGGTCAATGCTGTGCTGTGAAGGGGCTGCAGATTGCAGGTGTTATCCTGGGCTGCAGTCCCCAGAGCCATATTTGTCACCTAGCCCCGACACTAGCACAAAATAGGTACTCAGTATACATATATGATGATTACGTCGCGCACAATTTTCCTGTTGTCTATCATAAGCCTCCTTGGGGTAGAGACTAGTCCTTATGAACTCAGTCACTTAATTTTAAGTGTGGCATTTTTAGCACTAAGTGCGGGTCCGTGCATATAGGTATGAGTTTGAACTTTTCAGAGGGTCCCAGCTAGACAGTGGCAAGGCCAGGCCAACAACTTCTTGAAACGCAGTCTTTTGTGCATGTGGTGAAAGGAGCGTGAGAAAGGTCTCGAAGACTTCTGAGACCGCTTGAGTAACGCCCACCTCTGTCTCTGCCAACAGGTACAAGTCGGCAGCAGTGGCCGCCAGCATCATCATGCGCTCCCACCCCCTGACCCCCACCCAGAGGCTGGTGGGCTGGATCAACCATGTTCTACAGACAGGGGGAGCAGCGCACCTCAAGCCCCATGCCTTCCAGCAGCCCTGGTATGAGCAGTACCTACTGGATGTCTTCTTGTTCCTCCTGGTGGTCACACTGGGCTCCCTGTGGCTTTGTGGGAAGCTGCTGGGCGTGGTGGCCAAGGTGCTGTATGGGGCCAGGAAGCAGAAGAAGGCCTGATGAATAGTGCAGCCATGGCTGGCAGGGTTTGTGTAGCCGCTGATTCTTTGAAGACTTCCCAGCACAGGCCATTTCTGGTGTCCCACCCAATCTCTACTTAACAGTGGCACACAAATTGCTCCTCACTATTTTCTGCCTCTACTTAGAAAGTCTTATGAAGAATTCTTGGGCTTCTGTTTAAAAGAAAATTATGGTGCAATACACATCACATGAAATTTACCATTTTAACCAGTAAGTATGCAGTTCAGTGGCATCAAATACATTTGTATATTCATGTAATCATCACTACTATCTGATTCCGGACCTTTTTTTTAATCTTCCCAAACTAAATTCTGCACCGATTAAACAAGAATTCCTCATTCCCCTGCCCCTACTCTCAAGTCCCTGGCAACCCATGTTCTACTTTCTGTGGCTATGAATTTGATCTTGGCTCCTTGATTTGCCCCTCATCAGTGGACACCTCCATTCAGACACCGACTGTCACCAGGCAGCCCCATGTTCCTCCTCACCCCCAACCCCAGACACAACACTCTGCTTCCTTCTCCCTGTCCAGGAGACTTCTCAGTTTCCTGCCCCTTTCTCTTACACTTTCGATGGCTATGACATAAGATCTTTGGCCAGTTCTTCCATTCTAGGCCTACCTCTTGCATCTGTTTTTCATCTCACCTTGAAGCTCAGGAAGCCTGGCCTCTGTCCTGCAGTGAAACAGGGACAGCCCCTCCCAGGACCCCACCTTTGGTCCCTGCCTCGAGTCCCCTCCTGCAGAGAGCATCTCCTTTGCTGGTCAGGCCTGGGGCTGCCTCAGCCCACAGCTGGTGCTGTGTTTCCCATTTTTTAGTTCCCTTCTGAAGATCCCATTCTTATAAATGTGGTTACAGAAATCTCAGTGGAGACCTGGAACCTACATGTAAGGTTTTGGGTCCAGAGGTCCAGTGGCCACGGTGGTGCCCAAGATTTTCTTGATGTAGAAGAGAACATTCCAATATGTGACAAATCCATAGGGAGTACATTCAGTTCCTAGTAAGAGAAAGGAGAAAAATCATACCCTAAACACACTAGAGTTTTTGATGTGTTTTTTCTTTTTTTTCAAAAGAGGCTGTAGTGCATTGTGGGGAATGTAGTCAATGGTATTGTAATGGTTTTGTGCAGTGCTAGGTGGGTGCTGGAGTAATCAGAGGGATCACTATGTGGATTATATAGATGTCTGGTCACTATGCTGTATACCTAAAACTAATATATATATAAAAAAAAGCCTGAAGACAAGCCGTTGAGGGCTAGTGTGGTAGCTCATCTTGCCATCTTTTGTCTCTCCCCTGTTTTTTAATTTTTTCTGCCTTTTTAATCTTCTTTTTTAAACTTCTCGCCAAGTTACCTCTCTGGTATGTCGCTTTCATGAAATATTTTGCCTTCAGTTATTTTGCCCTCATATTTGCTTTTGCATTCTCAGATGGAAGGAGTTCTTCCTAAAAAGTTTCAAATGTGTGGTATCTAGTGGATTAAAATATAGCAAAGAAACATTATAAATATGGATGGCCCTGGAAACCATGTGTTGGATTGCTTAACCCTGAGGTTGTGAAACATATCGTAAAATAATTCAAATGAAAAAAATGAAGCATGTAATACAAATATTTCCTTCAGAAATAGGAAAGGCCCACCCTTGCCAATGTCAGGATGGGATTTGCCTGGTTGTATGCAAAGCTGGATGCTTGGTATCTACCCAGTTATGTGAATTCTCACACTGTAAGGATGTCACATGTGGTCAGGAGCATGTCACATGCAGAAGTGTGTGTGTGTGTGTGTGTGTGTGTGTGAAATAAGGTTTTATTTTTGCAATTCTTATGAAGTCCCTTAAACTTGTCTCTGGCGATAGTTCCTTGAGGGACAGACGTGTGTTGTCATTGCAGAGAATAGCTAGGATTTCATTCCCCTCATAAGTAACACAGGGACCTGAGGATACAGTTCCTTGGCTGATAACTCTTTCTCTCCCACTCCCACTGCATCATCCTCCCTGAATATCTGGTAACACAGTGAGGCCAACTCCATGCTTGGTGCTTCCTAGGCTCCACCCCCATATATAAAATCTGACCAGTCATATTCAGTGAGTCAGAATGATGCCTCCAGTCTTCTGCCCTCCAAGCATCCTACACAAGGTGGGCTGCCAGTATGGCTTTGATGACATGGAAACCTGATCTCATCATTCTCTGATGAAAATCCTTTGGTGGCTCCCATTGTGTGGAATACAAGGCCTCTGTGATTTTTTCTGGCTACTTCTCCAGGCACACCTTAAAAATTCTGAAATAAACCCACACAAATATGGTCAGTTGATTTTCAACAAAGGTGCAAAAACAATTCAATGGGAAAAGTAAAAACTTTTCAGTAAATTGTACTGGAACAATTTTATATCTGAATGAGATTTGACCTTTATATAATAATATACACACAAAAATACATTGCTTGCTCTTCATACCATATACAAAAATTAACCCAAAGTGTATCATAGACCTAAATATAAATGCTGAAACTATAAAAGTTCTAAAAGTCCCTGTAATCTTATGGTAGGCAAAAATTTATTATCCAAAACTTGAAAGCTCAAATCATAAAGACATTTGATAAATTGGACTTTCATCAAAATGTAAAACTTTTACTCTTCTAAAGAAACCAGTAAGAAAAGAAAACAAAAGTGTAAGCCACAAACTGGAAGAAAATATTTCAGACAAAGAACTTGTATCTAAAATATCTAAATAAATCTTACAGTCCAGTATAAAAAGAGACAAAGGGTTTGAACAAATGCTTCACAAAAGAAGATATATGAATGGCCAATACTCATGTGAAAAGTTACTCAACACATTAGTTATCAGAGAAATGCAAAGTAAAACCAGTTAGTTACCATAACACATGTACTGGAATGGCTAAAATTAAAAAGACGGACAATACCAACATTTGTCAAGGAGACAGAGCTATCAGAATTCATACAGTCCATGCTGATGGAAACATAAAATGGTGCATCCACTTAGTTCAATTGCTCTGCAGCTGCCCAAATAGTTAAGCATACACTTGTCCAAATGGCATAGCCATTGCACGTATAGGCACTTACTTGAGTTAAATGAAAACCTGTCCACCCGAAAACCTGTACACAAATTCGTAATAGCCCCAGACTGAGAAAAAACTAAATGCCTATCAGTAGATGAATGGATAAACGAGTTGTGGTTTATCCGTAAAATAGACTATTGATTAGCAATAAAAAGGAGCATACTACTGATACACACAACTATATCAATGAATCTCAAAATGATCATGCTGGGAAATAGAAGCCCAACTCAAAGAACTGCATCCTGGGTGATTCCACTTATATACAACTTGAGAAAATATAAACCATATAGTGACAAAAAGCAGATTAATGGTTACATGGGGCTGTGTGACTTGGTAGAATGAACTACAAATTGGGTAATGAGATATTTTGTATCTTGATGTCAGTGGGGGTTTTGTAGGTTTATTCATCTATCAAAACGAAGTGGTTGCAGTTTGTCATATACAAATTAGTCCTTAAAATAGATTTGAAAATCCCTATGGGTGAAATATGTTCTCAAATATCTTTCTATTTGGGCAATTTAAAGTTCAGTATTCATAAATTATTGTTGCATTTGAATATAATTGAAAATGTGAATATGTTATAATAATTTTCTAGAGCTAGTACAGTTTTGAAGAGGGAGGAAATACGTGTGTACAAGAGGTAGAGCCATTTCCTGGGGAACCAAGACTAATGGTGAACAGCCTAAGATTAAGGATCAAGTTCACATACTCAGATCTAATCCATGTTTATTTTGTGAGGGACACCTGGGGTCTTTCCGTATTTATAACATAATTACATTTTTGAGAAATTTATAAACTGGTAAAACATTTCATTTGTTAAGCTTTAATGGGCATGAAACATGACATACACTAAAGTTTACATATAAAATACATATATTTGGAGGTACATTTTAAGATTCTGAAATGAAGTTCAGTATGTAATTTATGTTTCCCTTCATTATATAGTTATTCTTCTACTTATCTATTTCTACATTACCACCAGACATGATCACATATTGATTCTTTGTGTGTCTATCTACACTAAATGCTCTGTGTTTGTGATTTTTTTCCCATGTTGATCTTCTGTTGTTTTATTTATCACATCCTAAATTGTAGGCTATTGCAAGACAGTTATTTATTTAAACCTCAAGCAATTATCCATGTAAAAGGAAGTAAATGGAATACTTGTGGTTTATACAAATCTAGTACAAGGAACTATCTATTTTTGAAAAACAGATTTTTCATTTTAAATGTCCTTAATATAAATACATTTTACCCAGTTTAATAATTTGATTTAACCAATATTGACAGATTTCATGTTTGTTTAAGGTATTGTATTGGGCACTTTGGAAGATGCAAAAATGAACCAGACTCTCTCTTGGTCCTCTAAGAGCTCTCAGTGGCTTCTCATTGTCTTCCTGACTGATTAAAAGGTAGGCTTATCTGTCATTAGTGATGTATCTTGTCTCAGTGATTGCTTCTTAACAGTTTATTAGTATAGCTTAGTAATTTCACTTAGTGAAAGTGAAATAAACAGTTTATCACGAGGTCAGCTGCAACAAGGAGGGGCGTTTTGGGATGATGTCAGCACCCGTTACGGCTTGGTAAGTGTCATGCACCTTCTGGAAACAGCATTTAACCCCAAAAGAGAGATGAAGGATATATTTTTGAACAAGCGGCTTTTTCTGGCCCCTTAAGTCACGCCTTGCTGGAAATCAAGTTTTCATTAAAATCTACAGACCATATCACTCCCTTGACCTCCAGGGCAAGTCTGAGAAATTGATAAGGCAGATACAATGTCTACTGGAGAGACTGCAGAAATTGACGACCACTTGCCTGAGAATACCTATCATGTAAAATGCAGAACAGAAAGTGGAACTCAGGTCTTCGTAGTTCTTCTAGTCTTTGGTTCTTTGCATCACTTCATGACGGAAGTGAGAAACGAAGTGGAGATGCAGAAGGTAGGGCGGAGGTACAACGATGAAAGAGCATGATGCAAGTATTTTGTTATTAACAGGGCTACGAGCCTGCTTCTTATTTGGCAAACTTATTGTTAAGGCATCAGTATAAAAAGGGATGAGAAGTGAAAGAAGAGAAGAAAGGAGAAAAGAAAGAATGGAAATAGTGAGGAATGGCATCCTCTCAGTGTGTGGATGTGGAAGACTTTGAATCGCCTTTATTTATATCTGCCTGTTCCCATGTGTTTTGCTTTTAAGTGTCACCTGATAATGGCACACCCTATCAGTAAGACATCTGGAGACAACAGGAGGGCAGGAAGGGGTTGCCTAAAGAAGAGAATTTGCTAATGTTATCTTATAAAACATGCGAAGCAAGTTTTGATGTCGTTTTAGAAACCAAACAGTTGCCAGCAAAACTTCCCGCTGGCTTCTCTCTTAAGGCAAACAGCTTGAGCTTCCACAGTCACTGAAGTTCCTAGGCAACAGAAGTGTAAACTTGACAAAAGGCAGAGCCAGACTAGGGACTGACGGTAAGGTGAGCCAGTCAGGATGTGAGTATGCAACAGAGATTCTAAACCATCCAATTGGCATGAGAGAGCAAACTAGGAGGTGTGAGGAGGAAAGGTAAGAGAGAGGGGGCAAAAGGGGAGGGGAGGGGACCAGTCTTCCCAGATGCAGAAGAAAGCGTCCATAGTTTCAGTTCCAAGCAACTGGTGGCAACAGGTTAGCATTTAAGGTAAATCAATTTTTAAAAATGTATTATGTAGATTTAATCACTTTTGTTTTATTTTAACAGAGAGAGAGAGAAATTACTTTCTAAAAAGAAATCCTAAAGGTTGATGTGAGTTCTTAGCTGTCGGCCTAAGGAGGTAATAATAGCTTAGCACTGGGGGAGCTTTTGTCATCTTTGCAAAGAGGTGCTCAGATACAAATGCACGATAATAAATTTCATTCAGAAACGGGGAAGGAAGTAAACATCACTGAGCAGTCGCTATGTACTGGATACTTGAGTGTGAAGTGTTGGGTGAACTACCTTAACTAGTCTATGTGACCATTGATAAAACTGAACTTCAGGAAGGTTAAATATCTGCAAGTCATAAAACAAAAGATTGAGCTTTGAGTCAGACCGTGGTTTGTCGGATAGTCAAAGTTGTGCTATTTCGCATACCCTGCTGAATTGACCACTTAGAATCAAATTAGAATCAGAGTTCTTGTTAAAGTAGACGGACATAACTTATTAAAAAAATATATTAGAGAGCTGATTTGATTGATCATGAAGTTATGAAGGACCTTGGCTCTTGGCGATACCACATATTCAGGTGTCTATCACCCTTGACTTCAGTCTGGGATGTAGTTAAACCATACTAAGTAGATTAAATTCTTTTCTGTTTTTAGAGCTCTTATTTGTTACTCAAAATCTTACAACTGTAGAAATATTTTTATTCCGTCATCATGCATTTTAAATATTGATATTTAAATTGTGAGTATTTATTTGTATTTATATGTAAATAACAATGATCTAATAACAATAGAAACGATCAATTCCAATAGCAATCCAGTGGCATCATGATAAGTGCTCATGATATGTTGACAGGAGACACAAAGGATAAAGTCCTTTCCTTTAAGGAATTTAAGATCTAGCAGGACAAAGCAGAGAGGTATGTCCTAGTGCAATGTGGATGCTATATGGGCTTTTCACAGATTATACAAAGGAACACACAAGTTCCTTCACTCTGGTGAGAGTGGTTATGTGAGGCTTCACCATAGGGATTCTAGAAAAAAGAGTAAGACTTTTCCAGATCAGCAAAGGATGGAAGGTGTTCCTAAAAATGGGACAGCATGTACAAAGGCACAGAGATATAGAGCACTGAGGTGTGTCTGGGGTTCGTAGGCTTAGATGCCGAATAGATTTGAAGGGGTGGAGAATTACTAGAAGCAAAGCTAGAGAGATAGGCAGAGCCAATGCACACTTCAAAAACTAAGATGCTTGTTCTTTACCTGTACACAGTCACCAAAGGGTTTCACACTAGAGTATGAAGTTCGGGTTTTCATTTCATAAAGATTGCTCTGACAATCTGGAGGATGGATCGGAGGGAGTGAGATTGGAGGCAGGGACCCAATAAGAGGCAATTCCGATAGTGAAAATGGGAGATGATCATGTCCGGGATGAAGGTGGCATCTGTGGCAGCGAAGCCGAGGAAAGCAAAGGAGAAGCAGGAGGTGTCCGGATGTGAAATTCTGCAGGACTTGCTGCTCACTCAATGTAGAGAGTGAGAAGGAGTCTAGGATAATGCTCAGTTAACGAGCTGGGAAAATGGTGTTGCTGTGAGGCAAGGAACAGGCGGAAAAGATAATGAATCTGGTTCATTAAACTTGAAGTGTCTGTAGGTCGCTGAAGTGCAAATGTTTTGTGGGAAATTTGAAATCTGGCTCCAAAGCTCAAGAAAGTACATGCATTGGAATAAAGATTTGGGAGTCGTCACTATGTCGGTGGACATAGCTGAGGTTGCTATGGATTGGTAAGCGAGTGAGAAGAAAATAAATAACTGAAGCCTGGGGAACAGTGGCATTTAAAAAAAGCAAACAGAAAACATGGCTGAGACCAAATAGATCAGACCTCAGGGGAAGGGAAACAGAGGGAATTAGATTCATAGACATTGAGAAAAAAAGAGTTTGAAGGAAGAAGGAAGAAGGAAGAATGATAAATAGAGCCGGCTTGTTGGGCGAAGTGATATACGGACTAAGAGTGACTGCTGAAGTTGGCAGTCAGGTTAGCAATGACGGCTCCTAGTCTCAAAGGGCCTTGGCTCTTTCACTAACTTGTGGTGGTGAGGAGGTGCCTGGGAGCAAGGAGTGGGGGTGTTTGTAGAATACACTTTTGGTTTCAACTGCCGCTTTAATCTCTTTAATTTATGAATTAAGTAAGGCTTTACCTTACCGAATTTTTTTCCATGTAAAATTTTGCTCTTTATTCTAATTTCAGACAATTTTGTATAAAGAGAGATATCAAGGTTCATAAGAGCAGTTTTCTACATTTCAGAAACAAGCCAGTTGGCTTTGAGAGAAAACAGCAATGCGGGGTGATTATCGTGTCACAGAAAGGGCCACGTGCTGCCTTTCATAACACTCCTAGTGCCCATAAAAAGGCACGCTGCTCGTGACCTTTGGAGTGGGTTCTTTCGAACGTCTCTAGCCACGTTTCCATTTTGCCACCCAGTATCTCGTTTTCCTCCTGTCTTGGAATAATTTTTTTCCTATTATATCTTATAACCTGAAGTCAATTAAAATTTTCCTCTGTGCCGCAAACTGAAAGGTGTAATTTGAGAGAGCAGGACAGTTCAATTGAGAGGTGGGTCGAAGATGCTCTTACTTCCCTTGGAAGATCTGGTTTGTGGGTCTCTCCATCTCGGTGGCCCTCTGACCTTGACATGACCTCTTCACACAGAGGGAGGAGACAGGTCAAAGCTCTCTAGTCACTGACCGTTTCAGTGTTCTTACTAAGTGTGCTTTGGACTTGATATTGATAATAAGATTGTCCCAGGGTTTGCATATGAATGAGTGGTGACAACTACAGTGGTTCCTTGTTTAAAAAATGAGTAATCTGAAATCTTGTGGGTATTTTACAAAAAACCCCTGGGGAGGTGGCAGGTACAAAAGACCTTGCTCAGAATCTCAGTACTGCTACTTCGTCTGAACTGGGACAACCCTTAAATCTCTTTGTACCTCAGTTTCCTTATTTTGTTAAATAGGAACAGCCACGTTTCTTCTAGTGTATGTAGAGGCAAACTTGGAGAGTTACCAGATTTACTTGATACCAGACACATTTTCTGTTCTAAACAAACTGATTATGAATAATTTGTAAATAGGCCACCTGTTTAGCAGAGAGCCTGACAGAATAGTGCTTAACTAATATTCCTTATTCCTGTTGTTGTTATCCTTTGAATGGTCCCAGGGGACTGCAAACTATTTCTATATGGGACGGGAGACCAAATATTTCAGGCTTCATGAGACAGAAGGTATCTGTTGCAATGATCCAGCTTTGCTATTGTAGCATCAAGGCAACCATTGATACATAAACAAATACGTGTGGCTGTTTTGCAATGAAACTTTATTTACAAAACTGTGTGGAAAGGCAAATGTGGCAGATGGCTGTGGTTCGATGTTCCCAGGCTTAGTTTATTTTGGGCTATGTTTTCCTAAACTCAGGGTACCTTTGATTACTGCCCTTGGGAAGGTGGATCTTATTTGCTTTGAGGGAACAAAGATTGAGAAGGGAGAAATCATCAATGTACAAACTGCTGCTCCCCGGACTTATCTTTATTTCTTCAACCAGGGTATTCTGGTTGCTTCATATGTGTCCACAAGCTCCAGGCTCCAGAGAGCTGGAAGTGCTCACACTCTTATTTTCTGGAAGGACTCTGACAGAAGCTGCCAGTTGTCTGTTTAACAGCCAGTCTCCTCTTCTTTATAAACAGAACCTGAGGGACGGAAAAGTACCCAGCCTAAAATTAGGTTTCCCAGCTGTCTTAGTCTGTTAGGGCTGCTGTAACAAAATGCACAGACCAGGTAGTTTATAAACAACAAAAATTTATTTCTCACAGTTCTGGAGGCTGGGAAGTCCCAGATGAAGGCACCAGCGTGGTTGGGTGAGGGCTTTCTTCGTGGTACATAGATAGCATCTTCTTGCTGTGTCCTCACGTGTGGAAGGGGCAAGGGAGCTCTGCGGAGCCTCTTTGATAAGGCACTAATCCCATTTATGAGGGCTCTGCACTCATAACCTAAGTACCCTCCAAAGGCCCATACATACCTCCAAATGTTATCATTTTTGAGAGTTAGGATTTCAAATATCCAGAACATAGCACCAGCCTTTTTTGCAGAAGTGGCCAATGAGATTTAAGTAGAAGGCATGAGGTAGGGTCTTTTGGGAACTGTTTAAAAGGGGCTGACTTGGTTGGGAAGTGTGTTCTTGCCTTCACCCCTTTCTGTTTTCTGCTTGCTGGACTGTGGATGTAACAGCTAGAGCTGCGATGGTTACTTTGTAACTTTAGGCAAATTTGAGGAAATAAAATCATGGTAAGTTAGAAAGTTAGTTGTTTCTTGGAACTTTGACAACTGTCTGCACTGCCTCCAGACTTCTTTTGCATAAGAGGGAAGTAAACCTCTCTCATTTTCAGAGCCAACCTGTTTCTGTTATGAGTAGCCAGTGTGTCCTATCTGATACGCCAACCCACACTGACGTTGGGTTTCTATCCATTAACACCTCTTGTATTTCTGGAAGTAACAGTTAAAAGCATACCGGATGCAAATAACAGGGTAGATTTCTAATTGGCTCTAAAATAAACATTGCACAGACAGATGACTCCAAAAGCAGCATTTTTAAGTGACTGTAAAATAGTTACTAAGTAAGTGCTTTTGGTGACTAATGGTGCAAAAGGGCAAAAGGTAGTTAGAACCGTGGCTTTACGCCCATCGGAAAGTGGAGGGACGTGTGCAAGTGGGGTCTGTCTTTGCGTTGGGTTTGAAATCAAGGACGCCAAGGCCTCATGGGATATATATTTTTTTAAGTACCATCAAAAAATATGGTTGCTTCATTCTAAGAGTATAGTCACTTAGTCACTGAAACCAGGAAGTTTGGGAAACAAGTCTTTTCCTTTTTTTTTTGGAAACAAATCCAGCCAAAGCTTTGCTTACCTTTGTGTATAGATTTTTTTTTTTTTTTTTTTTTTAAACGCTGCCTCTTTAAGTCTTTCCATCTGGCAGACTGCCAGACTCAGAATAGATTGCCAGTAATCGCCCGGTAAAAACCCCAGAGACTCCAGGCAGAGCAGAGGGGAAGAGGGAGGTGCAGAAGGAAGCAGCAAGGAGTGTGCTGTTCCCAGGGGAAACTCACTGTGACAAGGACCCCATAACTCTGGGGCTCTATTTTATTAAATGGGAGCTTGTAGCCGATTGTGTTAGTTACATGGGTCCTTGAATATCAGGCTAAGCAGTTTTTCTTACTTCCTTTCGTAGCCAAAAATGCTACAATGGCTGCTAAATGCTGATAAAATTCTATGGAGACAAGAGGTTATAATGAATGGAGTTACTTTGCCTCTCCTCTCAGTTTTCAGGGGGAGCTGAACGTCTCTTCACACTGGATTTTTAGTTATTTTACCCAGGAAAAGGCCAATACCTAGGGTCAATCTAAACACTGCAGGAATAAGCTTTTGACAATTGTATCAGGAATACTTCTAGCCGCAAGTTACAGAGGTACTGCAACAATGGATTAAGACAATATGGGTTTATGTTTCTCACATGATACGAGTGCAGAGAGAAGCAGTTGGTTACACTGACTTAGTAACTCAGTGATGTTAAGGCTCTAAGTTAGTATCTCTGGTTCCCTTAGCCTTTCCCTCGTGGTTGCAGAAAGGCTGCCACAGCTCCAGACCTTGCATTTTTTGTTCAAGGCAAGAGGAGGCAAAGAGATGGGAGAGCTCTGCCCTTAGCACTTTCAGTTGAGTCTCTTTGGCTGAAACTCGTTGCACGTGGCCACCCCACTGACAGTGGAATGTAGCAGATAAAAGAGATTGGAGTGACTTTTGAATCAGCCAGTATCTGGAAAATCAGCTGTAATTCAAATTTAACAAAGTTAAAACTACCCTAAGAAATATAAACTTCTGAAAGGAATCTTGGCTGCCGCGTTCATCGCTATTGTGTGGCACATAGTAAGTATTCAATAAACCTGTGTTGAATTCAGTACCAGGACTAGGGGAAGGCAAACGAGTTAAGGCTTGGGCAAGTACAAGGTTGACATCTGGACAATCCTGAGGCTGAGGGCCTCCTTAAGCATGATGCCTTAGGCACCGACCTAGCTCTAATCCCAACCCTGGTTGAATGAATAAAACAAAATTTCGTATGAAGTGAGCACTTTACAACAATGAGGTTTATGAAATGTTCTTAAATTGGGCTATACCAGAAACATTAAAATAAGGACTTAATTCGCATTCCGAGGATCAGCAGAAAGAATGAAAGACTGTACTTTAGAAGAGATGAGCTCCGGATACCTGTGTTTCGATAACGGCTGAAACATGAATTTTAAACATCTTGAGAAAATGCATTTTGGTGCAGAGAAAATCTGGTAAGATGCCAGACTTCAGTGATATCTTATTTCCACAGTATATATGTGTGGAAATGTAGATTAAATACTGTCATACTATAAGTATTATGTGGACAAAAACCAGATATTTTAGATGTTTATATATTGCAGAAATAATTTTAAAAATAATTTTTGAGGAAAAAAAATAAATGTTATGGAAGATAATCAGCACAATAGCTTTGAGTTTAGATTTCAGGGGGAAAAAAAAAACACACCTGGCACATCACTTTATTAAAACAAACAAACACATAGCTCCAAGAGGAGGCGACTAAATGAAATTGGAAGGAGTTTACACTGAGACCTGAAATTCTGGAAACCCACACAAGGGCCCTGAGGTGAGGGAGGGGTCGCGTGCGGGACTCGTGGGCGCTCTGGCTTTGCTCTGCATTGCTGTCACCCATCTTCCTCTTCAGCGACATCCTTCTGACATTGCAAGGCAATCTCGTCCTTGAAGCTTTTCCCCTCTTCATTTCGTTTCTGGGACCGTCTCTGAATTCCCAAAGCAATTTATCGGCACCTCGGTGTAGTCGTGGAACACGGTGATTTACTCAGAACTAGAGGTCAGTGCTGACTCTGCCACTGTCTCATGGCACATTCTCAGGCAAATGACCCGGGTTCTCGGAGTCCCTGCTTATTCCCTGTAATAAGGAGGCAAGATTTGACGGAGCCTATCACACGAGACGATGTGCTGTCACGTGTGAAGCACTGAGCCTTGAGCTGGGCCCCTGGGGCGGTCATATGGTTATGACTGCCACTTCTCTTCACGCCTTTTACCCCGTGTTATGTTACAGACTTTTCTCCAGCTTTTCCCTACAAGGTCTCACTCCAGCTACCTGAGGTTGACTTGGTATAGTTACCTTTTATAGCTTAGATTCTCAAACTTAGATGTACCATTTGGAACCACCTGGAAACGTTAAAATGCAGATGCCCAGCACTCACACCGAGATGTTAATTTGCTGTGTGGGGGGTGGAGCGTGGGCATCTTTATATTTTTCAACAGCACCTCTGGTGGTCTCAGCACCATCAGCGTCCCAGGTCTCTCTCTATACCCCAGCTTCTCAACTTCAGTAGTACTGCTGTTTTGGATGGTAAATTTTTTGTTGTCAGGAGCTCTCCTCGCATGTTATCACCATCTCTCACTAGATGCCAGTGTCACCTCTCGCCCTGGCTGTGATGACCAACAATGTCTCCCAACATTGTCAGATGTCTTCTGGGGACAAAATTATACCCATGAGCCACCACTGCTATCTAGTACCACCTGAAAAATCAGCACCGTCCCTCTCGTAGCTGGAGGTGCTAAAGGTCTGTTTAGTTAAACCGAGCTCGGATGGGTTTGATGAAGGAACTCTCACGATGTCAACAACACTGATACATGCTTGTTATTATACCTTTTTGGGGTTCTCCAGCGTCCTATGGCGGAAGCCATGTCTCTCATCAAATGGTCTGAGTCTTTCATTTCAGACTCAGAGGAGGGACATCCTAGCCCTCGCTAGGCTACTCTGAGCAGTGGTATCTAATATTCACCCCAGAGGGGCATTTTCTAAGGGGAAACTTCTTAAGAAACCCCAGGTTTTTGCCATATGCCATGTAGCGGTAACTACTTCGTTGAACAGACTGGAGTCCGTAGAGATGGCAACCGTTGACTTTGAACATGGCCTGTTGTATGTTTCTCCCCATCTCTGGATTACACTTCTAGTATTAAAAGGTCCACTGAGTCTAAATCAAAATTCAGTGCTACACTCAGTTCTCAAGTACAGGGAGAAAGAGTAAGAACACCTCATGTCTGCCATTCCCATGGGGACCGGTCCCTATGCTCAGCGTCAAGACTGAGCTAGCAGAGACAGGCATAGTTTTGACTTGGATGTGAACTGGATATAAGGCAAATACGTTTTCCACATCCTGGGGTTAAGTATAAAGCCCTACAAGTTTAATCAATAGCTACCTGCTCTTTACATCGTCATTCTCTTCTCTCTAAAGAGCAGAACGTTTTAAAACATCACATGGAACTACTATAGCAACTCCTGGTCCCTTGTTATTGAAATGGCTAATGTAATGGTAGAGGTATTTAAATTACAGAAAAGCAGAGAAATGTTCTTAAGGTAAAAATCATTCTATGGCCTGGCTGTGGGGAAAACGGGCTCCATGGCTTCAAGAGGTGAGAGAGGCCTTTGGAAGACTGGACCGCTCTTCAGGCAGGTGCCTTTATCACAGGCTGGGCTTATGTCATCTCCTTAATAGGACAGTTTCCTCACAGTACACGCTGTCCCTCAGCACGAGGGGTGGGGTGGGGGGGACTCGCCCATCTCCGCTTTGTCCCACAATGTTCTCAGTACCTTCTTGTTAACCTAAGCTGTCCTGCCCTCTCTGCTTTAACATGGGCTTTTATATGGCCTCTCCTCTCAAGTTCTTCTGAGCTCACTACACCTGCTTCAGCTCCTCACGCAACCGTCCTTTTCCTGGAAGAAGAAAACCGGGGTGTAGTGTCAGAGAAATCAAGATGGGGACGGTTCTTTAGAGGGTGGAGTGAGACATTTCCTTTGGATTTTGCATCCAAGAGGATGCGGAAGCGCTTGGTGCCTTCCTTTTAGGGATGTTTGTGTGGCGCCTTCTTTGGGCGTAGGTTGTTTGCTGGAATGAGGAAGGGGGAGGGGAGGGGGAGAGAAATGAGAATATGTAATTCAGCTTATTGCCACTAGAAGACAACAAAGATAACCCCATAAAGTGCAGCCTGGGGCTTCCCCAAAGATCCAGCTTAAATCTGTCCCTGAGCTCAGCAAGAAGGCTCCCGTGAAACCCCTGCGGAGAATCACGAAGAGACAAACCTCCATGAATCGTCAGTTTTCCGTATTCTGTCCCCACAACGACTTTCGAAATCCAGGCAGACAGAGCGCGTTGGCAGTGGCAGGCAGCCGTGCACCAGTGGGATGAAGGAGCCTTCACTGGGTCGGGTGTGAGGAGACCTGAAGACCTCCGCCACCAAGTCTCCTTCGGTTTGGCTGCTGGCGCCGCCACTCGGCCTCTGCCCCCAGATCTCCAGATCTCTGCATTTCATTGCTCTGTGGATGTCCCTTTCCACCAGCCACTGGGGATGGGGGTGGGGGCAGCAGAGCTTTGGATGCCACCGCCCGAGTCCTCCTTGTCCCTCAGGCAGCACACTCACTTCGCTCCATCCCCGCTGTCCACGCTGCCAGACCTCCTTCCAGGCAGCAGGCCCTCTCACCTGACCGGCACCAGCATGGCCTCCCATGTCCTCCTGGGTAGCCTGTCCCGCCTTCCAGTCCATTCTTCACGCTGCATGCAGAGGGCTCTTTCACAATGCAGACTGCCGCTCCCTCATTTCAAACCTTTGCAACCTCCTGCTGTTTTCGGTGCAGAACCCAAACTCTCTACCGCAGTGTCCCATCCCAGGCTCCTTGTGATCTGGTGCCTGCTTGCCTGCCCAGTTTCATCTCTCTCCAAATTTCCTTTGTCTACGCCCCGCCCCCCGCCCTCCATCTCCACAACTCTTTATTTCTCTAGGTCCAACACCCCGAATTCTACAATCATACTAAAATATTCTCATTTTTCTCATTATACTGTTTTCTCCTTCGCTTTGCTCCTAGCGCTTGGGAAATATACACTGACCTTCCTCCTTCCATCCCTACGACCCCCGCCTGAGTAACTACTACCTTCCTTTAGGATTAAAGCTTACACATCACCTCCTCTGAGAAGTCTTCAGAAAGCTCCACTCTGAGGCTGGGGTAGTCGCCCTATTCCGATGTGTTGCAGTTCAGTAGTTGGGTTGCTCCACCCAACTGCCCAGGCTGTTAGCGCTGTCTGTCTTACCGCCTCTTTCCCGTTCCCCTAGTACAGAGCTCGGCACTTATTAAGCCCTTTGTAGACGCTCGTTGAAGGAATGGACCCGGCGCGGCCCGGCCTGGGAAAATGCACAGACGCGATGCTAACACGAGGTGGCGCTGCGGCCACGTGCATCGGGAGGGCTGCCTCTTCCAGTGCCTTGCATCCTCCGGGCTGCATGGGCTCTGCTGTCACCACGCGTGCTCCTGGATGCTCAGAGAGAGTCTTCTGGAGTCAGGGACGCTTTGTGCAACGCTGTGATCTCGGCGACACATGTTTCGGGCAGACTGTTGCCCTGGTGCCTTCAATCAAACTTCAGAAGTTCTGAGTATCACCCTTCCTCACCAAGACCCTGCTGGACAGTGCCTTCTTCAAAAGCCCCGAGTTCTTCGTAAACTTTGTTTCCCGTGCTGCTGAACTACCGGACATCAGTACTCAAATTTCAGATTCCAAGCTACTCAGAGGCTTGCTTCTCAGAGCAGTCCTTCCGTTCCAGCACTAGTGTCTTGAAAATAGCACGCAATAAACATTAGCTATTTGTTGATGAACTGGGTCACTAAATGATTAAAAAGAACAAAAACCATATGATTTCACTCATGCGCGGAATAAAAAACAAAAACTAACAAAGAAACTCCCCAAACAAAAACAAACTCATAGATACAGACAACGGAATGGTGGTTACCAGAAGGAAAGGGGTTGGGGGAGGCGAAATGGGTCAAGGGGTCAAATATATGGATGGAAGGAAACTAGACTTTGGCTAGTGAGCACACACACGGTACAGTATACAGATGTCGAATTACAATGTGGTACACCTGAAAATTACATAGTGTTATTAACTGATGTTACCCCGATAAGTTTAATTTTTAGAAAGGGTAGTTAATATGGCATTTCAAGTAACTGCGGAAGGTCAGTGGGAGAGAATGTACAATTTTTTCTGAATATAGCAAATTAGACTTCAGAGGTATCGCACCGTCACCGGGCAGGGATGGCTGCAGGAGGTAGAGCGAATAGGACGTTTTCTCGGGCTCTACCCTGCTCTCCTAGGACGCGGCACTATTAGATGGCGCCTTGAAATTCTTTTGCATTATTTTATAAAAGTGTTGGAGTCAGAAGCCCTGTGTTGGGTGTTGGCCAAGCTTTTGGGCAAGTTGCTTTATTAACGCAAGCCTTAGTTCCCAAGTAGGCCAAAGGAGGAGGTGGCGCTGGATGATGGTTTGGGGTGCTGCTGTCCTAACGGTGTGTGAATTACTATGAGCCCCACTGACTGTGGGAACCTGGACAAGTTGCTTGATTTCTCTGCACCTCAATTTTTTATCCATGAAATAGTCATAGTCATAACTTGCTCATAGGTGTTCTTTTTTAATTGAGATAAAATTCATATAACATAAAATGAGCCACTTTAAAATGTGTCACACATTTATAATGTTGTGCAACCACCACCTTCATTAAGTTCCCAAACGTTTTTCATCACCCCCAAAAGAAACCCCACACCTCCCCCTTGCCTCCTCCTCTAGGCCTGGGCCACAGCCCATCTGTGTTCTGTTTCTATGAATTTGCCTACTCTGGATATTTCACATAAATGCAATCATACAATATATGTGACATTTTGTGTCTGACATCTTTCACCTAGCGCAATGTTTCTGAGGTTCATCCATTGTAGCATGAGTCAGTATGTCATTCTTTTTTATGGTTGGATAATATTCCACTGTATGGATATATTGCATTCTGTTCATCCATTTATCCATGAATGGACATTTGGGTTGTTTTCACCTTTCGGCTATTATGAATCATGCTGCTGTGAACATGGGTGTACGTGTATTCGTTTGAGTCCCCGTTTCCAATTCAGCTCTTAGGGTTTTTGTGAGGACTACATACATGCTTACTACAGGTGGGAAAACAATAAATGTTAACAAGTGAGGTTTTACTGTTATCCCGAAGATGGGCAAGAGGCCCTACAGGGTCTCTTTCTTTGGGGAGAAATGGGAGCCAGATCTCACTTTTCTGGCTGTAGGATTTTGGCCTATGTCTCTCTCCGTTCCCCACCTGCTACCGTGGCTGGTTTGGAGAACCAGGGCCGGGTGGAAAATGCAGGGGAGAAGTAGTGGGAATGAGGACATGAGGACGGGGAGGCGAGTGGCTGGGAACAACCACCGGGCCAGTAGCACTGAGCAAGGGGGATAGGCCCGAAAAACAGTGGGGTCCAGGAAGGAGCAGACCCGGAGGTAGATTTGGAGAATGAGGAGGGCATGGTGGGAGAGGAGGGCTGGGGCTGGTGCCATTGGCGGAAAATGAGCAAGGCCAGGGAGTGCCTCAAAGACAAGTAAGGCAGCAGGAGACAGCTAGACTAGTGAATCCCGTACGTGAACGCGGGATTCTGGGTGTGGCTGAGGGATTCTGTGACGGTGGCATTAGGCCTGGAAGCTGGGGACAATCTTTGGGAATTGTCAGCTTGAAATCATGTGACGAAATAGTAACAGGCAAACGCAGGCTCTAGAAAAGTTAATGCTGCCAGGAAGGCAGCCGGCTCGGGTCGCGGCGTCCTTATTGGACAAGAGTTTGGATCACGCTCTCTGTACGCGCCTGCGGGAGAAGCAGGTGTCTAAGGGTGGGGCGTGCGGCTGTCTGGAATCCCGGGGAACCTCTGCTTTTGGCGTTAGAAGGAGGAAGGAAGCCTCCAGATGAGCTTTAGGCAGAGCAAGTTCTTCCTAATATGTAGTAAAACAGCTGGAACCTAAGAGGCCTGCTCCTCGGCCTGGTGTCCAAGAGAACTGGGAATAATTACTACTGTCTTCAACCATATGATGGGAATCAGAAAAAGAAGGGGCCGAGAAGGTGGAAACCTGTCACTCGGCTCTTGAGAGTTGCTTTAGGAAATGAGGCAGTTAAACATGTGCATCCCTGAATTATCCATTCTGGTCTGTTTTCTCTCCGAGATTCCCTCTCTAATGTGAAATAATGAGCACTTTATGGGGAGACTTTATGGGTTGTATTGGAGGAGAGCAGCCTTAGAGGGCACAAATTAGAATCCCATTCCACTGTGGCCTCAGGGGAAGTGTTAGCTTTTGGCCGGCAGGAGGTGCCCTTGAGTCAAGGGAGGATCCGTTCTAACATTTTTCTGCCCCTGGAAAGCTGTTCTCTGTATACCCATCAAGCTCTCCTGCTCCTTTCATTCACAACTCGCTGTGAAGCGTAATATCTAGAATTCTCTACTTACTGGGTCAGTGGGCTCACGTGAGGATGAATGGTTTTTGGAGCAGGGAAAGATTGTCTACTCCGATCCTTCCATTTAAGAGAGGAGGAAGAAGGGAGGGCCTGGGATTCGATAGGTCGGAAGCCGCTGGGAACAGGTTGATGAGTCAGGACTAGAACCCGGGTCTCCAGGCTTCCACTGTTGTGTGGATTCTCAGAGGTCAGGCTCAGCTGCAGGAGTTTGTATGTCGCTCACAGACTTCCCTGGAGATGGAAGCCCTATGTCCCATTTCTGAATATTTAAAACACACAAGCCAAACTGTGGGAAAAAAGATAAATCTATTTCTCAGGAGAGAGAGAGAGAGTGTCTATTTACCCTTTTCCTGTCTGAGACCCAGCTAGGTGTTAAACGAACACTAATCCGTTAATCAAGGAAAACATACTGATTACTGGTAGGAATCATGAAGGCCCAAGTGCTAAGAATCTCAGTGAAGACAGAAGCAACAAAAAATTAATGGTTGGAACAAAGAAGAGAATGTTAAATGTGGAGTCAAAGGAAATATGGAGAATTCTAAATAAAAACATAAAGATTTTTTTTATATAAGTTTGGCTCAAAAAGAATGCAGAGATTTTTTTTTTTTTATGGCGGTAGGAAGATGAAAACATATTGGGGAATGGCTGTATATTTAAAACGATTGTCCAGGCTGGAGCAATCAGATGTCCCTAAGACGAAATAAGCAGGGAATAAATATGCCAGGCAGAGACATAGGTAGTAAAGCTAAAAATGGGAAATTCTGAGAGGTCTGAGACGGTCTTCAGGAAGAGAATGAGAGTGCGTGCTGTAAGGTTCCTTCCCAGCGAGGCTGCTGTCACCCTGCCCAGCCAGAGGCAGGTGAAGAAGCCCGAGCTCTGCTAATGTGCCGCGGGGTTCCCTCTCAGATGGCAGGGACAGCACGACATGACCGAGAGATGGCGATCCAGGCTAACAAAAAGCTCACCACGGCCACTGACCCCATCGAGAGACTCCGGCTGCAATGCCTGGCCAGAGGCTCCGCAGGCATCAAAGGACTTGGCAGGTAGGACCTGGGCCGTGGGTGGCAGCACAAGGGCAAGACACACTAGGTGAGGCTAAACTAGTGTGACCTTGAGCAAGTCACTTCCTCCTGGGTTCTCGGTTTCTCAATTGTAACGCCGAGTTTGGAAGAATTGATCTCTGAGGTGCCTTGTGACAGTTTTTGTTTCTTAGTCCCAGATTCAGCAAGGTCCATGTATGCTACAACAAAGTGCAGCTACTAGGACAACTTGAGGTGAAGGGACAAGTTGTCCCAGGACTAGAGACACCTAGCAGGACAAGGAGAGAGATACTCCCTGAAGCCGTGGCAATGGGTACTTGGAAGAAGAAGGAAGCAAAAGCGATTTAGACAGGATTGCAGAATTTGGAGTTTCACCCTCAGGCAGTCATGTCTTGTTCCCCTTCCAGAGGCAGGGGAACTGCCTGTCAGGTAATGAACCATTCACTGCAGTGGGGTTCCCCGGTTCTGCACATCCTGGTCTCTGGCCCCCTGATACTGCGAGCAGTCCTCGGGCTGGAGAGACCCGAGGGAAAAGAGGTTGGCAGCCTCCTTGATCTAGTGTTCGCCCCGGGCCAGACATTGCGCACGTCTTAGGGGATTCGTGGGTGAGCAAGGCTTTCCCAGGGCTCATGGAGGGTTACCCCGGGAGACTGAGTCACGAAAACAGGAATCTTCATGAAATGAGTTCTGTGTTAGAGAAGTACAGTGTGTCACGGCAGGGATCCTCGACTCGGAGTCTGGAAGGCTTCATTTCCAGCAAGGGAATGAGCTTTGGGAATGTCTCTTTTCAACAGTCCCAAATTCTCAGACTAAGCCCAGCTCTGTCCGAAGCCCAGGCTATGGGCATATGGACCCTGGTGGGCAGCCTGTCACAGTCTGGTGGGAAGACCAGCCCGCTTCCTTTCAATATGGTATCGCTCCAACCTCCACCTCTTTTACTCTGGGTCCACATCATTGTCCATGGTGCAGACCCCTCAGGACCACTGCCCTCTCTTTCACTCCCGGATCGTTCAGTTGGATCTTTCCTGCTGCCTACCTCACACCCCCTACCAGCCCCCACCGGAACCAGTCTATATGAACGGACCGCACCTCATCCTTGGCCTTTTGCTGGAATGTGCCCTCTGCCTCCTCCACTTTCCCGGTCATGCCCTTCCCTAAATCTCTCCTCAACTCGAATGGAGGTCACTTCCCCGTTTTTTTCTCACGATTAGACTGCGGTTCTGGTTTTTTGGGACAACAGAAGTCAAGTGCCATTTTTATTATCTCATATCAAGGATGCACACTGTCCACATGGTTTATCGTTATTGATGTTGACCTTGATCACCTGGCTGCGACAGTGTTTGGCTGGCTTCTCTAATGTAAAATGACTCTTCCTCACTCCCTTCCACAGTGTATTTTTTGACAGGAAGTGTTTATGCAGAGCCACTAAAACTTAGAAAGTAGGGAGTATTTTTTCCTTCCTTGAGGGCAGAGTAAGAAGATAATTTATTTGGAATTTTTCTGCAAGAGAGATTTGTCTCTTCTCCCACATTTATTTATTGTCATTTGCTTAAAACAATGTGGGCTCATGAATATTTATTTTATACTCTGGGTTATAACCGAACACTATTTTATTGTTCAAATTGTTCCAGTTTGGGCCTTGGGAGCTCTTTCAGTTGGCTCCTGTGTTTATGGATGTATCCTCATCAATGCAGGGTTTTTTGTTTTGTTTTGTTTTGTTTTTTGAGCACTTTCGTACTTTCTGGCATAAGATACTCCAAGCTCATCTTATGTGTTTTCCGGCCCAATCTTAGAATTGGCCATTGCTCCAAGAAGTCCAGTTCTTTTTATTGGAGAGTAGTATTAGAAACCAAGATCTAGGCTCTAGATGTGCTTGTTGTTACTGGGGTGTTACTTCTAGGTCCTCTTAGCCAACAAAACAAGGAAATAATATATGTGTTTATACTAACCTGTATATATACACGTATCTATAAATGTGTTTTATGTAATCATCTTGTTTATATTAAGCTAAACTTGAGTCCATACTGACGTCTCCAGCTCTAATCCATTACCGCATGGATCAGATCACTCTAGCCTCCTCCCCTAGCTTATCTCTTAAGTCCCATTCTGACCATGAGAAACCTGGCTCCCACCACCTGCCATCTGTTTACTCAATGGTTTAATTCCAGTAGATCTGAATAGCAATACCAGAATTAACTCATCTTCATGGGACACATCTAGAAGGCAATACTTACGTGCAGTTCTTTTAGGCTTTGGTCTTGCTGACTCTATTCATTTCTAAAGTTACTCAGGTCAGCACCTTCACAGCCCCTCCTTCAGTTAGATTGTATACAACTTTTGTGATACAGTTAAATTCTCTTGTTACAGTCTGCGTTCCTTCTTGGGGTTCCCCTGACTTTCCATATATATTTTTTTAATTTTATACATCCATGTTTACTCTTTGTACTGTAAATTCTGATGGGCTTAGCAAATGCATAATGTCATATATTTGCCACTGTAGTGTCCTGTGGAATAGTGTCACTTCCCTAGAAATCCCCCAGGCTTCAACTCTTCTCTCTCCCTTCTGCCCTCATCTTTTTACTGTCTTTATAGCTTTGCCTCTTCAGAATGTCACAGAATTGGTACCATACAGTACTTTTTCCCCAGTCTTCCCCTTCCTTCCTTCCTTCCTTCCTTCCTTCCTTCCTTCCTTCCTTCCTTCCTTCCTTCCTTCTTCCTTCCCTTCTTTTCTATCTTTTCTTTCTTTCTTTTTAATGAGATGCTGAGAAGAGGCTCTCTAACTTGGAGAGGAGGATTCAGAAAAGAATCTAAGACCTCTGTATTTTACTTTGAAAACCTTGAGAGTGGTTTTCTTTTTAAATCTTTATGTTTAACCTTGTTCTTTGTGGTTTTTTCTTCTTTGTCTGTGTGTGTATATTTTCTTCAGAGTGTTTCGAATCATGGATGATAATAATAACCGAACTCTTGATTTCAAAGAATTTGTGAAAGGGTTAAATGATTATGCTGTGATCATGGAAAAGGAGGAGGCAGAAGAGCTTTTCCGGAGGTTCGATAAAGATGGAAATGGAACAATAGACTTCAATGAATTTCTTCTCACATTAAGAGTAAGTGGCCCCATGAATCAGCATGTCTGTCGAGTTTGGCTTTCACGTGGTTTGGGTTGGCTATCTTGAGGTTTTGTTTTCAGAAGTTGTTAGTACATTGTGGAGATGATGGGCAGGAGATGCAGAACAGATTTGGGGACTTTTGGGAGCAATCATAATGTGTATCACTTAATGGTACAAAAACAATTACACATCATTAAGAAGAATCAGGCATTTTAACATGTATGGCACAAAACACCTCATTTTCTTGCATATGCCTGTGTGTGTATTTTTTCTATTTATCTAGCCTCCAATGTCCAGAGCTAGAAAAGAGGTAATTATGCAAGCTTTCAGAAAGTTAGACAAGACTGGCGATGGTGTTATAACAATTGAAGACCTTCGTGAGGTATACAATGCAAAACACCATCCGAAATACCAAAATGGAGAATGGACTGAGGAACAAGTATTCAGGAAATTTCTGGATAACTTTGATTCCCCCTATGACAAAGATGGATTGGTAAGTAAAAGAGCTTAATCTAGGTGGAATTTCTCCTATCCAATTTCTAATTGTAAATGGAAACAAGTCTAGAGCCTTGAACACACACACACACACAATACTATCAACAATAATAATAATACCACACACACACACACACACACACTAGTAGGGGATCCACATAAAGCTAAATACCCATCATCTGGAGAATATGGTATTTTGATTAATCATTTCATTTCATGGTTACCATATTTACCATACACAGCTAGGCACTTTCTAATGAACTGGACTATAATAAAACACATTTAACTTCAAAATGAGCCCATAATTCATTTTTTTTGGAACACGAGTCACAAGACATTTCGGGACGTTGCCGTGTCTTTTGCACACATTCTTATGAGCACCCTTTGTCATCACACTTTGCCTGGCGGAAATGCCGTTTAAGGGAGGCTTTCATCGGAAGGAATGCCAGATAACAGAATTTACTCGGATTTAATTCTTAGTAGGCTTTGAGCGTAACCTCCATTTCTAAACTGCAGTAAACTTAGAAACAAAAGTAACCATTCCATCCCCATTGACTGTTATCTTTAAATTACAAATGCATAGCTTGGTGTAGTGGTAGGGATTATATCTCCAGAAATGTCATGTCTTTTATCAACAACCATCAAAGGACCATTGAACTCAGAGCCAGTTCTGCTCTGAGGTGTCCTGAAGGCTGCGGTGGTGGGGGAAGGAAGTTCTCTCCTGGGCTGATAGTCAACAGCAGCAGAACCCCGGGGCGGTTACCCCTTAGCCCTGTGCCACACAGAAAGGATTAGTGGGACAGTGGGCGGGAAGGAGAGATGGTGCTGACAGGAAGGGGAAACGAGCCTTCTTTTTCTGGAGAGAATTTCTCCCAACTTTTTCCACGGGACTTCGTGGTGAGTCCTATTAGCCAGGGGCGATAGGAAGGAGAAAGCTCTTTGTACTTTCCTTTCCTTCTGCTGACGTTTTCCTGCTAGGGACATTTTAGACTGAAAGGATTGTAGAGGTAGATTTAAAAAAAAGGTAGGGGCAGATTCCGCAGGGCAGCCAAGTGCTTAGGGACAGAAGTAACAGAACTCTGTTTTCTTCCAGCATTGCGGGCCTTTGATCTGTGAGATGGCAGTGGAAAAATAGTCAACGGCCATTTCCCCAAATTAGCCCAGCCCTACATGGGATCCCAGGGTGTCTTTGCCTCCTTTCTGCAGGTGGTTCCTTCTTATTGCCAGGAGAAACCTCAGCTGCCTTTTGCTTTAACTCAAGTCAATGTCGCGAGTTGTGATTCAGCTGATTTAAAGTTCCCACCCCCGTCTCTTCTGACATTTATGTTAACATGCCATATTCAGCTCTCGAGTACTCCTAAAGGTCATTGGGGTTTTCAGCAGTTACAGCCATTAATGTCACCTATCAAAGACCCTGTATTGATACCCAGCTCTGTTCAGGATCTTCATTTGGAGTTTGTATACCTAATGTAGATTGCTGGCTGCACCGCAGAACTATGAAATCTGATTTTGTGCGTATGTGTGTGTGTGGAGCTCAAGAATTTACAGTTTTAATAAGTGCCCCAGATAACTCTTATTCACATTTGTATTTGAGGTCCTTGCCTCTAAAAGATTCAGACGTGCCCGTTTAAACTACTAAACATGATATGCAAATTAGCCTTATTTAGCATAATTGTGGATCTGGGCAATTTTGATTGAGTACTTATTATCTACTAGGCATTGTGCCAAGGGCTTAACAGGGCTATCTCATTTAATAGGCACAATGAAAGTGTTTCTGAAAAGTGGTATGTGATTCAGACTTTTGTTCATCAAATCATCTTTTAAATGCACAGGAACTTTATAAAGAGAACAATTGACCCCTAATTTACCTTTTTCAACCTGAGTTGTTTTATACATTAAGATTTCTTAGGGTGAAATGTAGATACTCTTGGAGCCAGTGTACTCACTTATGTTTAGAAAATATGGTTGATGTCCAAACAAGACTGAACTTAGAATGAGACAACAAAGTTAATTTACTTCCTAGCCAAAGAGGACGTTCAAATTTGTGAATTTTTAATCGTGTAGGCTACACTCTCGAGTAGTCATGAAGGTCACTGGGGTTTGCGGCAGTCATAAAGTTGGGTGCCATAGATCCTGTGTGAATATCCCACGCTCTGCTCTCAGAGCAGCCTGAACAGAAGCCATTGGATGGAGCAGGGAAAAAAACCAAAGAACACATGAGCGGACCTTCCTCACCCGATTCTGTCCCCACACCCTGCCATGACTGGGTCAGACTTTCACTTCTTATTTATTTATTTTTTAATATCTAGGTTTTGAAGTTTTCCCGTGTACACGTTATTTATAATTATAAATACTTTAAAAAATCTCTTAGAACTAAATTAGCCTTTGAGGTAATATGAGTCTTAATTGCCTCACCTATCTCAATCAGAAATTAACAATTAAAAATTCTTTAAGTATATTCCTGGGTGTATGTGGCTAGCCCAAACTTATTTTACGATTTTTCTAATCTGGCTGGAGCTGAGTAAAAGGGATGCTATTCTGTATCATGACTGAGATATTTCTATTGCCCCCATCCAGGACCTTCTCCTGTATATCATATTTACTCTGTCATTTAAGAGTAGCACAGTCAAGAGGCTCACTAAAAGCGGGAGTGTCTATTCTCTTAATTTTCTAAATGTCAGACAAAATCATCAAGTAATAATTGCTTTTATTACTGAAAAGTAATTTACTATGATGAGGGCAAACCTGTTGGGGAAATCACAGAGTTTGTGATTCAGGCCATTCTCAATGTAAGTGGAGTCTCAGGGAACAAGCAGATGCTTCTCTAAGAATAACTGATGGCCTTTTCCAAAATGACCAAATGTATTAGTTTCATGTAGTCTGACTTCCGGATGGGGTTTAATGCTCTATAAATGGGGGACACAAAAGACAGAAATAAAGAGATTCAAGACAAGAAGGCATGAATGGTATTCAAATATTAATAAAAGCTAGGCACATATATTATTTATTTCTACTTTCAGACCACTAATAAGCACAGCTCAACTATTAATTCAGTCAATGCCTTTCTTCCTACTGCTTTTTATTTTGGGGGGGCGGGCGGTAGTGGTAGGTACAGGGGGAGAACTATGGATCCTGTAACTTTTTCCTCCGCTCACTTATAATTTCATTAAAAAAGATCAGTGGTTGATCAGCACATATGATTCACAGGAGAGATAGGTAGGTCTTGCAGAGAGAGGAGTTTGATGATATGGACTAGAAAGGGGTTTTGAATTATTTATGGATTTTACTTTTCATGATCTTTTAAACCTCTCATGACACTTAAAATTGAGGGCTAACTAGAGAACAATACATTTCCAGAATGGCCGGAATTATTGTATCTGTGTCCCCCATATAAGCAGGGCTGTCCATTTGGCTGAATTGACTGGCAGTAGAGAGCAAACAGGACAGTTCTCTCTCTGAATCAGCTATTCACGTCAGGCAATATGGTTGAATAGGAGTGTATGTATTGCCTACAGCTATTAAAACATAAGATTGGTAATTTTTTCTTTTTACTAAAAGGAATATGAAATCCTAGCAAAGATAAAAACCTTCGTTAATATTCCAAAGAGACATTTAAAGGCAGAGGATGGCGAGACAACCCAGGGTAAGGGTGGGGAGGCAAGAAGCAGGGGCCACCTTTCTTTTACCTGTTCTGAGCTCTAAATAAGTAATTTGTATCTTAAAAAAGCATGAAGCCATGGAGTTCTTAATTGAAAAATCTGTTTCTTTACCCACAGGACAGAACTCCGTTTTTTGAAATGTGAAACATTCCTGGCCCTGAAATGAGGACATGAGATGCTGTTTCTGATGTGTCACAAAAAGACAGTATTAACCACAGTTAAAAAACTCTCGTTTCTGATTCTGAGTTTCAGATTCACTTATCTGTACCAGTGGGCTTCTGCTCTTACAGAAAGAGAGAACCTGCATCTCGCTTTCCATTTAGATTGGTTTGGAAAGTTTCAAGACTGTCTTCCTCTCTTCCTCTATGCCATCTGTCACCGCCATCCCCAACTTCACTTTTTCCTTGTTTTAGATTTATTTCTCAGCTGTCATCACTAAAAAGCCCCTTGATTAAAATTTTTGTTCCACTTACAGGTACTGGAGATGGGCCTCTCCTGCAACGGGGAGAAGCAAAATTTCATTTCTGTTTCTAACTTTTCCACTGCAGGTGACCCCTGAAGAGTTTATGAACTACTATGCAGGGGTGAGCGCGTCCATTGACACGGATGTGTATTTCATCATCATGATGAGAACCGCCTGGAAGCTCTAAATGTATGAACTGGGGACCAGGGCTTTGGGTACAGCCACATGGCTCCAAATGATTAAGCCTCGGCTCGAAGGCAGGATAATATTTGAGTTGATGTTAATCTCAGTGTTTCTTTCATGTCAACACACAGAGTATTTGCTAAGGCAGAATAAAGACACTAAGTTGTTAACTATGACTTAGCTTCTCTGACGCTGTTTGCTTAGCTCTAAAATAGAAATTAATTAAAATAAGATCTGTAAAGCAATTAGAGCCAGGTTGATATATGCAGATGTAGAATAAACATGAGATGTCTTCCTTGGCCATTAACAAAAATTTGAATATTTTAATTCTAATCCCCACCCATGCACCCAGTCTTTCTCCACCTCCTTTTAGATGGTCCATTTCTAGGTGAGAGAATTCATTTGTTTTTATGACTGATTGTAGCTCTCTAAGTGCTTCTGTCCCAATTTGGGGACCATATGAGATCATGCATTGGCCTCGATTTCTATCATTGAATCTTGAGTTGCTTTGCCTATGGTTTAGGGAGGACTTGGTTTGCAAATAGATTTAAAATGACATTTTGGGGTCATTTTAAAAGTTAGTGTGAGACTGAAGGCCATTTGTTGAACGGGAGAGCCAGTTCAAAGTGTTTCTGTGGTTGAAATTTGAGGCTGGGCTGTGCTCTCTGATTTTATGTGGGACATCTTGCTTTGTGAGTGGGCAGACCGTATCAATAAGCATTTGCCTGGTGAAATGTTCATCTCTTCCTTCCCTGCCATTGGCCAATAATGTTGAAGTTCCCACCAGAACAAGGAGGTTGGCGTGCTATAGCCTAGGATCACAGACATACTCCAAACCAGACCGTCCACCTTGACACTTTATGACTCCAAGTGTTCTCCTAACTCTAAGCCTTGGCTTCATATTTTTAATGTGTGAGAATCTCCCCAGGAAAGTCTTCTAAGCAAAGGCAGCCCCAGCTGCTGGAAAACAGATATTGATACCATAGTTCTCATTCTGTGTGTTCTATGTCTGGGCCAGAGATAAACGCGCAGTGACTATGGTGTTGGAGGTAATGGATTCTTTGCCTTGTTTCTCAGGGATAGTCCTCCTTCTTGCCACCTTTCTCCCTGACTGCACTCATTTTATGGTTTGGGGTTGTGGTTTGGGGCAATGGTCTCCTTTAAGATCGTACATGTTTAATTGATTCTGAGCGTACTTGCCATGCTTTGTGTCAATTAATTTGTTTACTTTTTATTTTGCAGACTTAGAGGTCGAGATCAGGATATACATTGACTTAAATATTATGAAAACAGGTGTTTCCAGATGAGAATTATAGCAATCATTAAAGCGGACACCTAGCTTTGTTTGTTGTTGAGCAGCTAAACTCTCACCCTAGTGATAGGCTAGGAAAGATACTTTTTTCTTGGGGATAGGGGCTTCCCCAAAGAAGCTAGCTTGTTTTGGAAATTAATTATACAGTCTGGTTTTCCACTGAATTTGTTATCTAGGCTTCTGTTGAGGTTGGCAGGCCAAAATATGAAAAAATATGCAGAAATAATGTAGAAAACCAGAAGAAATTACGAAGAAATGTATAGAAGAAATATCCATATTTTCTGCAGCCTGTACCTTGCAGATTGTAGCTAGGAGAGGTCCCCGGTTTTCTGGGCATGGTGGGTTTCAGGCCTACTGCTCTAGATAGATTGTGTCTTTGATTCTGGGTATGACTCATAACTCTGCTTAACTGGGGCCATAAAGGGAGCATGTGATTCTGCACAAGGACAAGGTTGCAGCTATCTGCTCCGTCTTCCCCAGTTGTACTTTGCTTCCTGTCTAATTGGGGCACAAGGCACAATCAGATTTCAGATAACCCATGCCTCACACTGTGTTTGGTCACATTCAGTCACCTCTCTTCTAGCAGATTCGGTTCTGGGCCCACAAGCAAGGTTTTCACCAAGGCCTTCTTGCCCTCTGTAAACAAGATCTAACAACCTGGTGGCCAGGGATCATGTCACTGCTGTTCCTAGTCTTACCTTTGATTTCTGGCCTAGTCAGGATTCACTCATTACTAAACTCTACTTCTAGTAGCAGCGGAAAGAGTAGAGAAGGTCCTTTAAAAAAATCACTTGATAATACTTTTCTGGAGATATATTTTTGTTTATTTAACTTACACACAATTTAAGCATTATCCATTTGCAATTTAAAAAGCAAACACTTGGATCAAGAGAAAAAAACACAATAAAAAGTCTCTAAAACAGCTCTTGGGAGCACCCTACCCATTGCACCTGGACTCAGAAAGGCAGTGAGCAAATAAGCCAAAGAAAAGAGGATAAATTAGCATCTTTTTATGAAATAGGAACAATGTATGTAAAAATTCTGAGAATCAGGTTTGGTCAGAACAAGCCACCAATGTCAGCACTGAATCTGGGTTCTAATTCCCCCAAAGGCAAATCTAGATAGGAATAGAGGGGCCCCTGACTCAGCCTCTGGTTCACATCTGCCTGAATTCCATTTATAATGCAAATGAGAAATGCAAGACCTGTTGAGCTGAATTGTAGATTGGGGCAGAATTCTTTCAGCCAATCCGCAGGCCTGATTTTCACAGACATTTACACCTTGATAGGATTTCTTTCCAGACACAGATGGAGGTATGGAGGAAGGTGTCTGGCTCTTTCTGGTTTGGGGCAGGTGTAGAGTCTCCTTTTACACCCCAGTAGCAGCTTAGAAGGCAGAGCTGAGCCCCCTCTAAGTAGGCTGTAGGTTGACTTTGCACACATCATGGTTTTAGGTTGAAGATACATCCCATCGATAATTATTTATTGAGCCACTGCAATGTACCAGGTTCTGTTCTAGGATATGGGGGCAGAGCAATGAGCCAGAATAAATGCAAACAGGATCACTGGCTTTCATATCAAACAGACCGCAGTGGTTGAGCGATCAGAGAGTAGGGAAAGTATGGGTATTGCTATTCTCCTCTCGGAGTTTCATCCAGCTTCTGGAGCCAAGACAGTGGGAGTCCTTCATATGGCAGTGTTGGGGACTTATGTAAGACATTTGTTGAATGTAGACAATCTATCAAGACAACTCAAGGAAAGTCTCCCTGTATTCTTGAAGGTAGATAATTGGCCCTTCATTTCTCTTGGACAATGTAAATGCTTCATTGGGCCACAAGAGTACAAGTAGGTAACTATTCAACCCTCATAAGGCTGAATAGTGGTGCAGTTTGTTCTGCTAATGTTTAATCAAGTGGAGAGATTAAATTAACCGAATGGATTCTTAGATGCTGTGTGGGTGCCCTCTGCTCCTCATTTATGAAATGCTATTAACACCCTCTGAGTAGTATATCTTTTTGGAATTAACGCTTATCTCTTTTGGGCATAGAATGAAAAACCTCACAACTTCCAGTTTTTGAGATTAGTCAACAAACATGGATATTACAGGCTGTTTCTTTAAATTAAGACCTTGTTGAAAGAAGCAACAACATTTTAAATATTAGAAATGTTCATAATTCCAGGAAAAACAAATGTGCCAAAAAGTCTGATGGACTGTCCTATAATGTTATTTATATTTAATTCATCCTTTTCTAAGTGTGGTTTTACTTCTCCAAGTTGCTTATGTGAAAAGTACATAAGCTTGATTTTTATTGTAATAAAAAATACCCACTAAGTGAATCTCCTAAAATTATGTGTTCTAAAACAGAAGATAGGTGAAATCTGTTGAAAGAAACCTACAGAAATGATTGATAGGGGTTCTGAGAACACTGCTGTGTGAGAAGCTTTCTTCTGCCATCTCAGTCGGTGTGGTGAGAGGTTGTGGTAAAACAGCTCTTCCTCTCTGAGAATAGCATGGCCTTCTTATTTCATTCTCACACCTGCTTCGCCAAAGCCAGTATCATCCCTCAGCAAAACAGAGTGGAAGGTGCCCTTCAGGAGTGAAATCCACTGAAAATAGAAGCAACCAACCAGCAGCTGAGGTTGTGATAACGGACCTTGCAACTACCAGAAAGGTATATTGCATCAGGGGGAAAAAAAAAAATCTCAACATGTAATGGCCTATTTTCTTTTGTTTTCAGTTCTTCTCCTTATTCTTCATAAATGGAATTTATTTATTCATTTCTTTCTCTGGAGTGTTAAATAAATCCTAACAGCCACTGAACACTGCTGACGCAATTTCTGTTTCACTAAAGTTCTTGTGAGCATCATGGATTTCCAGCTGTCACTCCGGCTCCCAACCCTGGAACCGTGACAAGCAGCTCAAGTTGCAAAGGGCCACACCCAGATGTACACTACGCCACCCATATAACTATCGTTCATCTCCAATATCCTTCTGCTCTAGACCCCCTAGTAAATTTACAAGGAACTCAGAGGTTAAATGCCCAGAATTTGAAGCAAGATTTGAGTATGTAGTTTGTAATCCAGTCATCAGAGACTTGAACAAATTTTTTTTTTTTTTTTTTTTTTTTTTTTTACTGACTTTAACACTTGGCCCTCTGAGACTTGTATTGATTCTGGGAACATCTTGATCTTAAACCTGAAAGGCTTGAGTTGTTGGTCTCCTAGGAACGCTCAGGCCACCTGTGGAACTGGTGATAATCAGTGCTCCGAGAGAGCCTTAGAACAGAATGGGGACATTCAATTGAGAAAAGAATGACAGGTGGCAGAGTGGCTTACTTCTTCCAGGGATATAGTGATCCTTAGAGTATTTCTGCCTTGATGGGATAAACTGTTGTACAAACGCAGGCCATTGTCAAGTGTCAGGCATTACATTAGGAAACCTAGATCGTTCCTTTAGTTTCCAAGGAAACCGGGAAATAAAATACCTTTCACAAGCTTCATACTTAGTCATACTTGAAATCTCCTTTGGCAACATCATTCAATATCCATTTACCTATCTTTGAAGTTACAAAGTGAATCTAGTAAATTACCATTAATTCAGGCTCCATTAATTGAGCTCATTTAGGTAGAGTTTGATTGAAAATTTACTTTTGTTTCATCTGTATTAAAAAAAGAAAAAAAATGTTGTTAAGCAAGTCAGTAATTTAAAAAAGATTGTAAAGGCTGTGCCAACTATCTTCGTATAAGTTTTACAGATACTTGGAGACATCTACTTGCATATAAATGTAATTAGTATGCTAGTCATAAAAAGTTCCCATATACCTTTTATTTTTAATTTTTTTCCCATTTTTAAAAATTAAGTTCTTTTGGAGTAACATTGGTTAATACAATTATATAATTTTCAAGTGTACGTTATCATTTGACATCTGTATATTCTATTGTGTTTACCACCCAAAGTCCAGTTTCCTTCAGCTATCATATATTTGATCCCCTTTACCCACTTCACCCTCACCCTAAACCCTATATTTGACCCCCTTCACCCCGTCTACCTCCCTCTTCCTCCCCGACCCCACTAGTAACCACTCGTCTATAGTCCTCTGGTAACCACTAGCCTATAGTCCATGTCCATGAGTCTCTGTTTGTTTGTCCTGCTCATTTGTTGCTTTTAGGTTTATATCCCACATATAAATGATATCATGTGATTTTCGACTTTTTCTATCTGACTTATTTCACTTAGCATGATTATCTCGAGGTCCATTCATGTTGTCGCAAATGGCAGTATTTCATCTTTCCTTATGACTGAGTAATATTCCATTGTATATATGTACTACAGCTTCTTTAGCCAATCATTTATCGTAGGGCACTTCAGTTGCCTCCATGTCTTGACACTGAATATTGCTGCTATGAACATCAGTGTGCAAATATCTTTTTGGATATGGGTTTTCAAATCTTTAGGATAAATACCCAGTAGAAGGATTGCTGGATCATATGGTAGATCAATTCTTAGTTTTCTGAGGAGCCTCCATACCGTTTTCCATAGTGGCTGTCCCAATTTGCAGTCCCACCAGCAAAGTATGAGTGTTCCTTTTCTCCGCATCCTCTCCAACATGTGTTATTATTTGTCCTGTTGATTATAGCCATTCTAACAGGTGTGAGATGGTATCTCATTGTGGTTTTGATTTGCATTTCCCTAATAGCTAGCAATGTTGAGCATCCTTTCATGTATTTGTTGGCTATTTGTATGTCCTCTAGGGAGAAGTGTCTGTTCAGGTCCTCTGCCCATTTTTTGATTGGATCATCCCCTACACCTTTTAAAACAATCCCTGGCTAGTTGTTAGTTGGCATCGCTTTATTTGCATAGCTGTAACACACGCTGTTTTCTAGATAGTGAAGTGTTCGTAGATGTACGCATATGTAAATTTTATCTTGATAGTATTTTAAAATAGAAATTGAATAGAAATTATGCTCAAAAACATGTTAAAGCAGAATTTCCAAGATAGTTATCATATAAATTTAAAATATTTTATTTAGAAAGTTGTACATGCATCTAGTGGTAAGCTATGCATGCATTGAAAGCAAGAACTTGTCTCTCATGGCAATATTTCAGATATCGTTACTAGGAACCAGAGATAGAGTTTTTAAGCTACAAAGTTAGATATGGTTTAATTTATAATACCAACCTTGTCCTTTCTTCACATTATCAGACTGTGCCTTGCTATTAATGTAGTTCTGATTTCATAGAATTTCCTCGATTTCAGGCTTAAAACATTAAGTACTCTTGTAATATAAGACTTCATTTAGGTTTGTATTTCCATTAAAGTGATCCTAAACTATATTTCTTTTTACTAGCTAACATGTTATATATCATGCTTCTTTGAAAGTTTATTTTGTCTGACGGTGTTCTTGGATCATTTAAAAATGTTACTTGTGTGATGTTTCAGTTACAGGTGATGGAAGCTCTTTGAAAATGATAAGGTGCTGTTCAAATTGCACACTCTTGTACTCTTAAAAGAACAAAATGTAATTACTCATAAAACCATTATTCTGACAGCCAAGAATGAGAGTTTAAAAATTTGACATTAATATTCCTTTTCCTGCAGGGTTGGACTCCTTCCATCTAGCTGGTCAAGCAAGTTCTCAGAATGCCCAACCTCTGAGTGGTGCTTCTAGGACTGTGGGGAATAATATTACCCTATGGGCTGGTGTTAGGGAACAAGGGAGGTTAAGACGGAGGAGAGAGAGGTGGAATCGAGGCGCTGACTCCTGCTCTTTGTGTCTTGCTCTTAACTTCACAGGAAGCACAGGACCAACCATGAAGCACCAATACACATCCCAGTCAAAGCTGGGAAGTTGGGAGAGTTTGTGCTCTAGCATCTCCCATAGGGCTAGTCTCTGCACCCTGCTGTAGAATGATAGGCATCACTGTACACCTGGTGCCTGAGCATCATGGGAAGTGCCCCATTCTCTAGTTCTGTCCCTACTTAAGTGTTTGGTCTAAACTCCTTTTCTCTAAAGAGTTTTTACCTGTTCATTTAGCTATTAACTTCTCTACCCTAAAGTATTAATAATAACAGTATGATCACACGAACTACGCTCTAGAGCAGCACTGTCCCATAGAACTTTCTGTGATGCTGGAAACGTTCTGTATTTGCACCCTCCAAGATGTCAGTTACTAGCCATGTATGGCGATTGAGTGGTTGAAAGTGTGGCTGAGGAAATCAATTTTTCATCATTTTTTATTTTAATTAAATTTCAGAAGCCACATGTGACTAGTGGCTATTGTAGTGGATAGCACAGCTCTAGAGATTTTTATCTTAATGAAAAAAAAGTAATGGTTATGGGGGAGCTATACCTGGCCAGTGGGCAGGTGGGTGTTTGGTGACTCTTGCAAATGTCCCACCTCAGAGAGCCACCTCTGAGGGGAAAGGAAAGCCAGGCTTCCTGACCCACCTGACCCAGCTTGACTGCCAGTGGCAAATCAAATTCATTAGAAAATATTTTGGGAAGAACGTAGCATGCTCTACTATGATTCAACATATTCTGACACCATTTCCTTTTTTTCTCCCTTGCCTTTGATCCCCCTCAGGTTTCAAAAGAAGACTTTTTAAACTACTATGCTGGTGTTAGCGCTTCTATTGACACCGATGCCTATTTCGTTTTAATGATGACAAAATCTTGGAGATTATGACTTTTGTCTGCTAATTCCTTTGGAAATCAGGGACTCCCGGAGGGTGGGATGAGTTTGAAAGAAGTCCAATGCTATAGATCTCGGTAAGGTATAAACTAACGTTTCTGAACGATCTGGAATTGTAAAATCAATAGATCTTCACTATCTTAATTACCTAGATAAGTTAATTTCCTTAAATGCCTGAGGACATATTTTTAAATTGTAAAGAAAGGAAGAAAAGAAGGAAGAAAGGAAGAAATAAAAACCACGAACTGAGACTGGGCAGTAGTTCTTAGGTGAAATAATAAATACACTTCTTGTTATAATTGTTCCTCTTACAGGCATAAACAGAGCTGTTTCCCCACAGCTTCACTTTATAGACTGTCTTTGGAGTCTGTAGCAGGAAGCGATAATAAAAGAATTAAAAGAACATCCATTGTGTAAAATTTCCTGAGCTCACTTATTTTTAGGTTTCTCTCGGTGAACACTTTATTTTATGCTGAAAATTTATTTTATGCTGAAATTTAGTAACTTTTGGGGGCTAGATTTATATTTGAATTCAGACATTTAAACTCGGCAAATCCCCACACTTGCATGAACAAGGCACATAAGTGCCTCTGGTCAGAAAAGGAAGGTGAGCCCAGCTGGCTGGCTACGATGAAAGCGGGGCTTTCATGGAGTGGCTTCACTTACCCATCAGCCTCTGAGGATGAAAGAGAATGCACAGGGAAAAGGAAGCGCCTGTCGGAAACCTTGGAGGCTTTCTGGAGCTTTAGGGCAACCCAGGGAGGAGGACTTTGCAAGTGTTTTTAGGAACTCATCTTTTGCATCCACTTCTCGGTTCCTCCACGAAGTGGATGATGTCGGGTTTCCTGACCCACTTCTCTTCCTCTAATAACTGCTTCTCGGGTAACAAAAATGGCATAAGTTGATTAACACACATGCCCACAGGCTGTTCCTCTTGGAAAAGGGGTAGAAGTGAGGGTGGGAGAGGAGATGGGAGGCAAAAGCTGTGCTTCTCAAACTTTAAGGAGCACACAAATCACAGGCGGATCTTGTTAAGATGCTAATTCTGATTCACAAGTCTGGGTGGGGGGACAGGACGTCAGCCTTTCTAACAAGCTTCTTTATAATGCTGATGCCTCTGGTCTTCAGGTAACACTGAGAGGTGGGTTGCGGGGTAGAGAGATACCAGCTTGTACATTTCTAGTGCATTTGGCATATTATTTGCTTACCTCTGGTTGGCCGTCATAATTTATGATTTTTGACTGCTGGGCCATTCTTTCCTCATCTTTAAACTCATGAAAATATAAAGGAAGTATCAGAGAAAACATAAGTGCCTCCCAGGTACATTTAGAAGAGCACTTCCAAGAGGCCTTGTGTGGTTACATTTCAATTGAAGAATTTCTCATAGACCAAAACTGAGTTCTGCGACCTTTTGGATTCAAAGATCTAAATGTATCAGTCCACTGGGCATAGGTTCATGTCTTGAGAGACCTACATTGAGCAAGCTCATAGCAACTGATGCTAAAACTGAAATGCTAAACCATTAATTTACCATGGAGAATACAATTCTCATGTTTGCTGAGACCAGATCAGAGAATCTTACCTGGGTCTGAGGATGTAAGAGAATGACAACAAAGCTCTAAGTACAGGGTGGCTTTTAGCCATTTGTTCTCAGATACTGCTAAGCAGTGCAAGAGAACACGTATATAGTATGTTAGGGTAATGATAGCTGCTGTAACAAATAAACCTTTAACTTTTACAAAAGCTCAAACACAATGCAGTAATTCTTCAATTAATGTCGATGATAGGTTCTGTGACTTTAAGCAAAACGATGTATAATGAAGCTTATTTTACCGTAGGCTAATTGATATCAACAAGTGCTAAGTTCTTACAGCATCTCATCAAGGTTATAATGAAAATATGTTGAACGAAACAACGTTATTCGAGGACCTGCTGTATACATTTATTTTTTCTAATGAAACAGTATTATGTATCTGCTGTTCATGGTCAGTGAATAGTTTCACTCCATGTAGTGATTCCGGTTTGCAGGATCCCTCCATCCTGTGGTTCTGCTGTTCTCTAGCGCTTTGTAATCAATGTAATCTCCACGTGGCTGAAGGGGAAGAGGGTGTAGAGAAGACTGAAAAGCTTTCTGAAAGGCTTTGGCCTGGAAGTGACACACATCACTTCTGCTTGCATTCCATTTGATGATCACTGGTCACAAGATTACATCTAAATGCAACGGAGACTGGGAAGTATAGTCCTGGGCAGGAAATTTTATTGCCAATGAAAATCAATGTGGTGGCAAGAGAGTACAAATTTTGGTGGACAACTAGCTGTCTCCGCCACTTGAAATAGCAGTCCCCATTGCCTTCCATTGTTTTACAGAAGCATGTGTTAGAGTGGGGGTGTGTCTTGGTAGCCAACATGGAGTGAGATATTTGCCAGGTCTGAGGAGCGTAGAACTGAGTTCTCTCTATCCTTAGCCATGTGAACCATTGAGAAAACAACTTCTACAGCTTTATAAGGTAGTAATTCTCTAATCGGTAAGTCCTGTTACTTGGGCCTCATAGCCCTATTCCAGGCTTTGAAATTCGTGCTGCCACAACACTGAGACAACTCATTCTTTATCTGCCTCTATAATACAGGGCCTAGGAATTTCCTATCTCTGGTTACCTGGGAGCTTTTTGTGGAGAGTTATAGCTGTGTTCTATCACTCAAACTGGAACAAGTTATTTCTGTTGGTAAATGAGAAAATTTTTGACTTAGAGTCAGATCTCTTATTGGAAATCTAATTATAATTATGAAGTCATTTGGCCATTGGAATCAGAACAAAGGGCATGAAGATTAGAATATTTAATGATATTAGACTGACAGTTTATTGCATTCCTTTTGCCAGTGAGACCATAATATTTTTTTCCCAACAGTCCCTGAAGGAGATTAGTAAAGATGCCCTCTCTTACCCCTCTCTTTTTCAATGCTTCATAGATGCTAAACAACTCATAGGAAGGACACATTCTTCACTTCAGATGTGTTAATTAGACATGTCTATGAAATCAATCAGGATCAGGCCTGCCTTGCCTTTCTGGGGTGATGTTTGTCTCTTTAGGGTACTTTTATATACCCCTGTTCTAATTCATTGTGCATAAAACATCACAGTAATTTTAATGTTGGTTTGAGGGCTTTCTAGCTTCCTTGATATTTAGAATATGCCTCACTGTAGCTACAGTTAACCAACCACAGAAATCAGGTACTTTCTTGTTTCCTATTAGAAGAAAAAATTAAGTCAGAAGAGAACATTAGTAATCAACATGGTTTAATAAATCATAGGAAGGTGACTCATGGAGAGCACCTAGACAGTTTCAGAGTTGGGGTTAGTCATCAGCAAGACTAACCATATGATTAGAGAGTTGGAACTTCGGGCCAGCCTGACCTCTCAGGAGGGGAGGGGTGCTGGAGATGGAGTTTGGTCACCTGGACAATGATTTAATCAAGCATGCCTACGTAATGGACCCCAATGAAAACTCTGAACACTGAGGCTCAAGTGGTACTTCCTGGTTGGTAAACGCATTGATGTGCTGGGAGGGTGGCTCACCTTGATTCCAGGAAACGAGAAGAGAGAACTCTGCATTTCCTCTCAGACTTTGTCCTATATGATTCTTCATTTGGCTGGTCTTCCTTGTTTGTATCCTTTATCATAAAACTTTAATTTGTAAGTATAGAGCTTTCTTGAGTTCTGTGAGTCATTCTAGTAAATTACTGAAACTGAGCGTATTGTAGAGGCCTGCATTTTTAACCAACTGGCTATAAATTCAATACTTCAATATAGAAAACTTGCCCAAGTTTTCAGTCTGCCTGGCCCGCCCTGTAGACTTCAGACCTAAAACTGCAAGGTCAACTCATACCTGATGCTAGCCTGCCAGCTTGCCCTAGAGATTTAACATATGTCAGCCCTCATAATCATGTGAACCAATTTCTTAATATAAATCATTTTATCTCTTTCTCTATACACACACACACACACACACACACACACAGCATGTACACACGCACACACACGCCACACACACGCATTAACATACACAAAACACACACACACACAGACACCGCACACACTACTCTGTTTTTCTGGAGAACTCCGACTAATACAGAAATACATGGGGCCGGGCTCCCCACCCCCTGCCACCAATAAGAAGTAAACACCTGAAATAAGAGAATTCCTGTTGGAAACGGTGCCTTTTAACTTGTGGGATCTGTCTTCAACTCTGAGTGGTTAGTGCCAGAATTGAATTGCATAGCACCCAGTGGAGTTGAAACAAATTAAGTCATTAATCACTAAACTTGCTCATATTTCAAGGCCCGATTCAAAAGTTAAAGCCTTTACAAAGCTTTCTTAAGTTTTCCAGCAAGATTGACTTGTTCTTTCTTTCTTCTAAGCCCCTTTTGTTGAGTATATATGTATCTTTATATGACAGTTTATGAGTCAGATATATAATAATTATTACTTTATTGTCTCTAATAGACACCCAGATTGGAGCACCCCCTTCACCCCCATTTAAAATGGCTGGCAGAAAATATAGCTTAAATCTTTCTTGGGACTCCCACTTAAGGCTATTCCCTGGCTCTTAGATCTGTTATGCAGGGGAGAGTGGAGGGTGTTATCTCAGTTGATATTTGAAATCACCGAGTTTTGGCATGTTTGTTACTGAGCATCAATGTAGCCATAGCTAACAGATCCACTGCTCAATCTATTTTTTTCTCCTTGTGTGACTGATAAAGGAAGCGAGTAATAGAAAGGTAGAGACCTCTGCAGCTTCCCCTTCTTAAAAACTTTTGATAAAATGGGTCAGAGTTTTGACAAAAATAGACATTTTTTCTTTGTTGATATATAAAGCTTTACTATAGTTCTTTTAACGATCTCGTTAATAGTCCATAGTATGAATATGCCATATATTTTTAAAAATATTTACAATTTTTTAAAATTTTAAACAGTGCTGCAGAGGTATTTTTTATACATACATACATACATACATACATACATATATATATATTGAGTTCTTCTGTGATTGTTTTCTTAAAAATGGAATTTCTGGGTATACCCATTAAAATTTTTGCTATGTGTTTCCAAATTGCCCTGTTAAAATTTGTACTAATTTATACTACTACCAACAATATATGAGAAAACCTATTTTGCTATACCCTTTCCAGCACTGACATTTATCAATCTTTTTAATTTTCACAATTTAATAGGCAAAAAAATATTCATTTACTTGATTTGAACGGTTTTATTCTGAATGAGACTGAGCACATTTTCATATTTTAAAGGTCATTTTCACTTATTTTGTAAACCATCTGTTAATGTGCTTTATAAATTTCCTTCTCTCATTGTTCCTCCTTTACTTATTGACATGTAAGATTCTTTGGACATTAAGCATTTTAGCATTTTGCCTGTCTAATTGTTACTATACTTTTCTAGGTTTTTGTGTTTTTTTATTGTTGTTGTTGTTGTGGATTTTTTTTAATGCAATAAAGAAATCACCAGTATTTTACATTTTATGTAATGAAATATATTAATCTTTATTTTATAGTTTCTGGGTTTTATGTCTTATTTATTATTTACAGTTTTATTTTTTATGACTTATTTAGAAATGCTTTCCACATCCAAAAAGTATAAAATGATTCACCGATGTCGTCTAGCATATTTGTTTTCATTTTAAAAATTATTTATATTTTTGATCTAAGTGGGATTTATAATCCACCTTTTCTCCACTAGTTAGAAATGAATGAAATTTTGTAAGTACATAAATCTAGACACATGGTTTCTCTATTCTAGTCCATTGATTGCTCTGTGCAAAAGAAAAAGAAATAAAGAAAATATAACCAGCCACATCTATAATTTCTAGGCAAATAATTCCATGTTTTTTTCCCCCACCGATAATTATTATCATTTTGTCACTTCTAAATGGTGAAAGTAATTTATATTACCTTTAAAAATAAATAAAATGTTATAATCATTCATATAGTTAGTCGCTTTTCAATTTTTTTCATCTCCAGAATCATGTAGGCTCTTCTTAAACATGTATTTTATTACATGGTATTTAGAAAAACAGCGTATGTGTGTATGTGTATGATGAGGCATGGGAGTAGGGAGTGAGGTCTCTCTTTGTTATATACATCTGTGTTTCTTGAATTTTAGGGAACAAGTCAGTTTAGTAATAGAGATTCAATGAAGATTTAGAAATAGCTCACCATAGGAAAGTATTATAATCAAAGACCTTAACGAAGTCTTTGTGACTTTTTGTGTATTTTATTTTACTTGATCCCTTTTCTTTTCCAGATATTCAATCATTTCATCTGCCAATAACAATCACTTGGTTTCTCCTGTTTAATATTTATGCTTATTACTTTGTTTTCTTGTCTAATTGCATTTCCTAGCATTTCTAGAATGATGTTAAATGTGAGAGTGGAGTTTCTTTACTTTTAAATTTAATGGTGTACTTTTACTATTTTACCACTGACTTCACACTTGAATTCATAAAAGTTTATTTATATGTAAAATAGATTTTGCAGCATATTTATCAGTCTCACACTACAGCATATTTTGAACTTCTATTCAATTAAACTAATTATCCCTTAGGCTTTAAAAGTAATATTTCACTGTTATCAGTGGATAACAATATCTTTAGTTTAATATTAAAATGTATTCTGATTATTTTGTATTTTTGTCTAATGACTAATGCAATTTATACTTTGAAGCAACTAATTTGTCATTAAAAAAATGTTATTTTCAACTCTATAAATTCTCTTCTTCTTGATGAGAAATCTTTACCCAAAATAGAAAGAAACTGGTCCTCATAATTTACAGTTGAGGGGTCCACAAGATTAACTCAAGTGTTTCTGCAGAATTCAGCACTGAAACGTTATTTTTCAAACCTCAGGGGCTTTGTGTGTTGTTTGCATTTAGTTTTGACTATTGTCTTGAGGAATGTTAACATATTCCTGGACCCATTTTATGCATTTCCTTTGAATAGCTGTGAGCTCTACACAAATCCCACACGAATGCCACAAACTATTAAAATTCAGAAGTTGGTGAGACTTCAAAGTCCATCTAAAATAAACTAAATAAATGAACAAACAAAATTAAATACAGATATTCATCAGAGAAATGAAACTTTGGAAAGTTCTCTCCCCACCCCGCCCCACCCCACACCACCTCATTGTTTCCCCACTTCTGTGGTCACAGTGGTTAAGAATGCAGCTGGGGAGGTAACTGTGAATGGGAAGACAACTGACTTCTTATATGTGGCTGTCCAGATGTGCTATTCTCTCAGGGATGCAGTGTCTACCTCTGTCTGAACATCCTAGCCTAACATTCTTCTTTCCTGAATGGCAATGAGAAAGCACATTGACAAATACAATCTAATCTGTTAATATGTTGATTAATTCACTCCACATTTATGATTGATGATTGAGTGCTTTCTAGACCTTAGGTACTATATTTAACCCCAATAAACCCCAATAAGTCATAGTCTTCTCTGCCAGAGTGCTTAGAAGCCCAAAGGGGGAGTCAGACAAATTAAGTAATTACAAATGAGTGTGGGGACAATATAGGTAGGTAGAAGGTGCTATAAGATTCCTATTTAAACCCCGATATACACATGAAATTTATTATGCCACACCCTTGATTAAAATTCTCTCAAGTACCCCTATTCCTTGCAGACTAATAAAAACTTCTTAGTCTTGTATGTCAAATGCTTAACCATCGACCCCACCAATTTTGCCAAGTGTCTTCTCAACCACTGCTTGGCGGACTCTCTGGACTAGGAATGTTAAGCTAAGTAGATCCCTGGAGATGGCTTCTACCGAATCATCTGCCAAATGTCCCAGTGCTCTCCATTCTCCCAGTGAGATACACTGACACCCACATTGAGACTTGGCTGCTAGCAGGCTGACCTATAGTACACACTGCACCCAACAAGTGAGACATAACCTCTCAAAAATCAGTTGCATGGGTGCTCAAACTCGTTTAGGCCATTCGTGCTTTTTATTGTATATTATACATGTCTGTGTTTGTATGTACATATTATGCAAGCTGAGGAAATATGAGTATGTGAAGAAAGACTGATATTGATCTATGAGAACTACCTTGAATGGTTTGAAAAGGTTTGATGAAGGCATATTAAAAGAACATTGCTAGCATAGGATTGGAAAAGTGATGTTAAAAGATTGGGATGAGGGGATACCTTTAAACAGTTAGGCATCTGCACTTAGAGTTTTTTTTTAAAGCGTTTGAAAGTTCTGTTCCATTAAAAAAAAAATTAGAAAGGGTAAATGATATGTTGTGGTGTGTGTTATCTACGAAAGACAACATGGAACCACAGTCGATGTCCCCTCACCCAAAGGAATGGCCTTGGCCTTGTAACGAGAGTGGTGATTGAACATGCAGACATATGTTTTTGATTAAAATAAAATGTTATCAGCTGATACATATTATTTTTTATGAAAGTGCCTATGTCTGACTTTTGGAAGTAACCACTAACACCCTACTGTTTCCAGCTGAGACAGAGAAGACATCGCCCAGCTCATTTGTAACTCCCTGAATATTCCATATCCTGTCACAGCCCCATGACTTTGAGCATGCTGTTTCCTCTGCTAGAAAACACTGTTTTTGTTCTCCAGGCTCCTTCATCTGACACACACCTACTTACTCTGCAACTTCCTCCATATTACTCTTCCTGGCGCTTCTTCCCTAAGGCATCCTTGTGTGTGTGTCCTTTTTTTATTTTTCACCAGCAGCAGAACCTCACTATTTGGGGAATGCCTCACTCTACAAGGCAGAGCCTGCCTCTTACTATAGAAGATGAAAACGATTAGCTATTCTCTTCTCTGCTCCCTATTGCTAGCATTCAGGCACATGAGATAGGCGTAGTTGCAGTGGACCACAGTCTTGAGCTCTGCCTTTAATCTGGCAACCAGTGATGCAAAGTCACCAGACGGTGCTGTGAGTCCGCTCTGAGGCTGGTGGTGGCAGTGGTAGGGATGAGGAGTGACTCTGTGGTCTCTGCGTTTGGTTCTTTGACCCTCCCAGATAGATAGCCCTCTCATAGCCTTTAATCAATTCCCTTTCTGCTCAAAGTAGCTAAAATGGATTTTTATTACTTAAAGCTAAGAATCTTGGTAACACTTTGCTTTAAAGTAATGATACAACATTGTAACTGTTCCTATTTATGTGTTTTTGTCCCCACATGATCATGAATGGGAACATCCCATCTTATCTCTGTAAGCCCAGTGCCCAGCATAGAGCAAAGTAAGGGAAAGCAGATCTTTAATAAACTTCTGTTAATTCATTAATGTGTGAATTAATCACTTAATTGATGAAAAATTTTCCCCTGAAAATCCAAACCCACATAATGTCAGCAAATGACACCAAAATGTTTCCAGTAGCTGAGGAGAACTGTGGCCCATTGTGGATACCGCGCTACCCATATTTCTCACAGAAGACAAGTCGTGGAGAGTTTTATAGAATTTAATTAAATACAAGGTGGTAATACATGTCAGTTACTTATATACTTAGCAGCTCTGCGAAATGTTTGTAATGCATGTGGAAAGAACTCAGTCAAATCAGAGACCCTCGCTGTAGTAGACAATGGATATTTTAAAGAATAACTCCAAAGAAAAACCACTGAGATGGCAGAAATGCCATCTGATCTTCATTGTTTTACTTGTTCATCCATGTATTATCACCATCTCCCTGGTGGGTTCTGTCTTACTTCTAGCAATGCTATGAAAACACAAGTATGTGCATTTAAAACAGCCTACACTTGGCTTTCTGAAACAAATTCCCATTAAATCAGAATGACAGGAGATGCAAAGGCTGGTAGAAAATCAACCCAATTAGCCAGGGCTCCCGAGATCCAGATGTGGTTGTTGAATTAACCAAATTAGCTGCCTGTTTATCAGTTTTCTTTCCATTTCATGCTATACAGAACTAGCAGTTTTCATTTCTGATTTATACATTGTCTCTGACCAGAAGTTTTTCTTGCTTAGTAAAAAAAGAGGTTGATCAGAGCAAATTTGTAACCTTATATTATACATTGTCTCTGAGTACGTAATCAAGCATTAGCAGCAGTTATATTATAGGAGTATAATAAATGGATTTTAAATGTCTCCAGTAACAGACAGACATTCACACACCAAATTCAAATTATAACCTATGTCAAGCAGCACTGAAATAGAGGATTTTGAAGCTGGAAGGATCTCGACTTTTCTCCTCATTTATTTCTTTAAGAGATTGTTTATTTTTTCAGGGATACAAATTTATGGCTTCCAGTCCTGATTTAACATGTAAGGCTGAGAAATTTACCTGTCTTCTCTGTGTCTCAATTTTTCCATAAGTCAGAAATAATAACAACAAATACTTCATAGGGCCTCTCTGAATAAGGTACAAGAAAGCTAGGTTGGGCATGCGGTTTTGTGGGATGACCTCCCCTTTGAGGTCACCTTGGCTCCTATTTCTGCAAAAGGTAAAGAATACACGTCCATCTGGTGGAAGATGTCTTCTGCATTTACACACGGGGCAGATTCTGCTTTTCCACTATATGCAGATGTCACTTTTGTATTTTCCCTGTCTCCTATGGTGCACTTTGAATCTGCCTTCATTATAGCATTTCATATTATTATAATCATGTGTTTACAAAGCTGCCACTTTCATTAAAATTCACTTAATAAGGGCAGGGTCCCAGCCTTATTTGTCTGAGGTCCCTTGTGCCTATCACTATGGTTGGCACGTAGCAGTCTTTCCATAAATACTTGTCAAAAAAAAAAAAAAAAAAAAAAAAAAAGAAAGAAGAAAGAAAGATAACGTTTATGGAAGTGCTTTGAAAATCACAAAGCACAAAGCAAATGTAAGGGATTATGGCATTATATTCATTACTACTGATTCATTCCTACTTGAAAAATACAACACCCGATCGAAGAATAAGATAATATGATTACTATTAGGTTTCTAAATAAACAGATTATGTCTATTGGTCCACTATTTAAACTCCCGTCATAGACATCATAAAACAAACAAAAAAAAAACCCCAAGAGAATTAAAAACAGTCTCCTCCCCCCACAACAAACTAAAAGCAGAACAAAGAAAAAATGCAAAACATAAACAACAACAATGACAATTAACTCCAAATAGAAACCAGGATCTAGGTACTTTTTTACTTCCCTATACTGCCTCTGCCCAGCCTGGTTCTGTGTCCACCTCTGGCCTGCGGACCTGTGGGAGAGGGGTCAGCTGCACTCCCCCAGGCTGAGACTTCTCAACTGCCTTGACTTGGTTTGAGATAGTAGTAGTTTATCTACACCAAGAAATGTAAGAGGACACACATCCAGTGTTAATGTCTCTGCCCTGCATCTTCAAGAATGTGGTTTACTCAGTGGGTGGGCTTTTTATTACATTGTCTCCCTGAAGTTTGTGGCAACACCTGTGACTGTGGAACTCAGGATGATTTGAGGGTGAATTTGGTTGGGCGGATCTCTACACACATAGAAGGATTATTCCCTGGATCACACATTGGTCACACATACCAGTGTCCAGAGTGGGCAATAGGCTCTTCTTCCATCCATGGAGGCAGCTGGCTGGTGATAGCAAGGGGCTTGTCCTCTTGATAAGTAACAATAGAAATTCTGGGCTTCTAGTTTTCCCTCCTTGAACATTTTTTCAGAAAAATGAAATAAAATGGGCTTTGTGGCATTTCGCTGCCATCCTCATTTTTCATAGACATGTCTGGCCGTGGTCCTTCGCACATTGTAAGAACATTTCTCTCTCACTTTATCATAGCTTTTTTTTTTTTTTTTTAGCTTGAATGACCATATGTTCCCCATTTATCTGAGACACTCCCGGTTCATGCTTATTGTCCTGGAGTGATTATTTATAACTTCTTTCACTTTCAAAAGTGACCCAGTTGGACATGAATTATTCAGTCGCCCCGTTACCACTGAGGTCTGGCACTCGGGACTAGGCAGCCCCTAAGTAAGAGGAAGGTGCGAGGCTCTGGGAACACTGCCGTTGGACTCCTGGGCACCACCAGGTCTAGAATTATCACTGAGTGGGAAACATGGACCAGTTACTTTAAGCCTCAGTTTCATTGCCTATAACAAAGAGAATAACAACAACAATAATCACTCCCGCCACCCAGAATTATTGTGAGGATGCAGTGGGACCGCGCGTGCGGAGCTCGAGATCAGCATCGGGCACGTGGTAAGTCCCAGTAACCGGAGCTCTCGTTCTCACCCTCCTTTATTCTTTCTTCCCTTGCACCCTTTCTGTCTTCCTCACCCCTTCATCTCCACCCTTTCCTCCACCCTTTCTTTCACTCTTTCTTGCTTTTTTCTTTCTTTCTTTTTTTTTTAACTTTCTGAAATAATTGAATCACTCGGGTTGCCTGAAGCAGCGTGCTCTCGCCCCATGCTGAACGTCGCTGGAGTTGGGGAGGAGTCGGCAAAGCCATTTTAGGATCCTGTAGATTATGGAGAGGGTCGCGTTAATTTTGTCTCCTTGGTGCTGTGAGGGGGAGTAGGAGCTCGGTCATCTTTGTCGGTCACCGTGGTTCCAGTCCCGGGTTTCTTAAAATTCACTGGTTTTGGTAGAAGCTGGACATGGTGACATACGCTTCTTCTTGATTTGATCCTAAGCAAGTGAGGAGGGGCTGTGCCTGCATAGCTGGGGTCAATGTCAGGATTTCTGATTGGAAAGGAAACGGAGGGGATACGGTATCATTTGTAGTTCCAGGACCAAGCAGCAAGCCCTGGTACGCGTGAGGCCCTTTCTTGTCACCTTCCCTGCAGTCTGGGGACCTGGAGGAGGAGAGCACAGGGGCGTCACACGTGCTGACGTCCCCAGCCTGGCATCTGAGGGGTGTATCTCCTCTGAAAGTTTGGGAGGTTATGACTGCCTGCTCAGACATCCAGCTGGAGCCCTGCCCACCCGCTCCAGGCCTCTGCTTCTCAGGCTCCGCCGGCTGCGGAGCAAATGCATCTTGCAGAAAGCCTTCCACTTCATCTCTGGCTTGAATGCCATCCACCTTATGAATCTGGCAGTCCAGGAAACTCTCAGGATTGAAACTCGCATTCAGATTCTGCACCGAAAAAGAAAGACGGCATTAGAAGTGCACCAGAGAGTCTACCGCCACGCCACCCTGATTCCTCTGATCTTGGGAGCTAAGCAAGGTCTGGCCTGGTTAGTACTTGGATGGGAGACCATCTAGAAAGACCAGGTGCTGTAGGCGTAAAAAAATAAAAAGTAAAGGATTGTAAGCTGACAAGGTCCTTGCAATCCGTGAGGTCGATCAAGGGTTGCCTCGGCTAAAAATAAATAAATACATACATACGTACATACATACAGTGCACCAGAGAGACACGCCACCAAACTTTCTGTTAGGAAAAGATCTAAAGAAGTTCTAACAGGGATTTACCAGGGAATGTCAGAGATTAACCCACATGTTCTAGTTGACTTTGTACTTTTGGAGGTGCTGTGACCCCCTCAGGGTCTGAAGTGACCACTGGCTGCGCCTTCCAGCCCTGGGGAGAGGCCTGGGCAATTCTTAGTCTTGTATTTCATTTTAGTTTCCTACCTCCAGAAACTGGATCTTTGTAAGGGACCCTACTTTGGGGATGCACAGAAGACCAAAACCTGAGGTTCAATGATTCCTCACCCCACAATATCATTCTTGGTTGCTGGGATACCGTCACTGTGGTGATAGAAGCACTCACCTTTTTTGGTTTCTTGCACAGTTGCTCCAGAGTCTTCTTGTGGTCAGGGAGACTGGGCCATATAATAGGCTTAATTCTGAAACGAGAAGACATTGATGGATGAAATGAATGGCAGGGGGAGCAGGCACAATACATTTTTCCGTCTATTCTGAGACGGGAATCAAAAGAGTGAATCTCTAGTCTTGGCTGTGCCACTGCCAGGTGGATCATCTGTGGCAAGTGTCTTGCTTCTCTGGTCCTCAATGTCCTATCAATCCATGCAGGAGCCGGACCAGAGATTATTTTCAGTGAGCCACACTGTGAACACGATTTAACAACGATCTACCTCTGAGAAAGAGCCCTGTAGAAAAGCAACAAGGAAGCTTGGCAATTAAGTGGTTTGGTGTAGTTATAAAACTAAAATTTGACCTGCTTACCTACTCTCAATATAGATGTCATCATTTCATTCCTCCTTTTTACTGGTAGCAACCTCTTATCTCTCATTTTGGTAGAAGCAGGGAATATTTTCTGAGAAATTGCTTTAAGGTGGTACTTTTCAAACTGGAGTATTTTGCAGTTCTTGGGGTATGTGGCCCTGTGCTGAGGGCATTTTCCTAGAACATTAATTATTGACCGGTGTATCTCCTAAACATCATTTTTATGATGAAGTAGTCATGGCCCTATCATGAGGTAGAATGCAAAAGTCTCATCAATGTGTGTACTAAAAGTCAAGACATCAAATATATTCTGCATTTTCCATGGGTGCCTCTAGCTGCCCAAACACTCCAGAGGCATGGCTCCTAATCCTTTAAGAGGAAAAATCTGGTGGGGGGAGGATTTGCTCTATGTCCAGTTTATATATTTTCACTTCTTAGGAAATTAACTATGGAAATTCACCAGTGCCTGAGGATGAGGAAGGATGCTGAGCACTATAATTCCTGAAATGCCTTATTCTCCTTTGTAGTTTTCTCATCAATAAACTGGGTTCGAGCTTTGGCTCTCTGGGATCCCGCATAACCACCCTCTTGATAAAAGAAATTTACCTTTTTTTCCATAACACACAGGCCAAGATGACTATCAGAGCCACAGAGAAGAAACTCAGAACACTGACAATTAGTAGAACTGGATCCATCTCCTCTGGAATGCAAGGATAATTCTAGGTTAACAATCGCTAAATATGCAGTGGGATAGACTTCAAGATGCTTTGAGTTTATTTAGTAACTTGGGTTTAGTAACTTTCTTGAAAGTTGCTCTTCAGCGAACAAAATGATGTAATAGCTTTATGGGTGAATTTTGGCGTCAGTAAATGACACTTACTGAGGTGACCAGATCTAGAACATCTGCCACTTGAAATGTAAAAGTGACCTACCATTAAAGGTACCAGCATTCCCTCCCCGATTCCATCACCAAGAGAAGAAAGTTGAGCAGGGGTTGATGAGATAGACACTCTACTATGCAGTCTCAGCCATTTCCAGGGTGAGGATGAGAGGTTAGTATGACAGAAATGTTCCCCTCACCCCCCAAAGAGAAGGTATATGTGTGGTGGGTCGAGTCCCCAGGGGTCTGCTTGAATCATGTCCTTTGGCTCTTCTGGCCATTCTCTCTTCCTAGACCCCCCGGGATATCTTCGTTAATCTGGAAAAGGAGGCATGGAAGAGCCACATCAGCTTGCCAATCTGCCATGAACAAAGATCTTCCCTAGAGGGGCCTTAGAAACATCAGATATGGGGATCCCAGTCCGAATGGTAAACTAGAGGTGGTAGGCGGGGGTTTTGTTCAGAATATTAGCAGCTCTCAACAGCACCCAGGGCAATAGAGCCTAGATGGCCTACATCCGTCGATCGGCCACTAAAGGCCCTATTCCCACCACTTCCGTGTTCTTTACCAAAAGGGGCAAAGGTGGCATCTTCTCTAAAGAAAGTGTGGGAATATCTTCAAAGGAATCCTTTCTCTCACTCTCATGCTCACTCACACATTATGACCTGCAAAGCACTATGCAGAGAACAGAGACAGTCACTTCTCACCTGAGCCTTTAGTCTCTGGAGTTCTGAAGTGGAAACTTGGACTCCATTCACTCCAGAAGCCTTTAAAATAGTCGGTATTAGGGATGGATCGGACTTTAATCTCATACTTTGCATCAGGTTGTAGCTTTCTCTGTAGGAGTGTCAGCTTTGTACTGGATAAATTCACGCGCTAAAGGGCAAAAAGTGCCACTATATTTTTAGGATGAAAAAGGTGCCACCCAGATCTCCCAAGCCATTCAAGTGGAGGGGCATCGTTAGTCTCGTGGACATTCTCTCAAAATTCTCTCATATTTGCTGTAAACATGAACTCTTGAACGTAGAGGTGTCAGCAGCAGAATTTTGGGCAGAGGCTCTGAGCTCATAAATGATGCTGCAAATGGCGAAGGGGCCGGTGGCAGGTACAGTGGGTCTTCACTCAGGTGAGTTGGGCACTGCCACTTTGGGAGGAAATGCTCAAATCACTCCCAGCCTCCCACTTTTCTTGGCACATTTTAATCTTTTATTTTCTTTCTCTTTCGTTTTACATCCCAAGAAGGGATGACAGGGAATGATAGAGTTAGTGAGCAAAAATCATTTCCCTGCAGAAAGATACTGTTCCACATCGTGAATAACAATACAGATATGATGGTCTCTTCAACACTGTGTATTAATCTTAAGAAAATAGGAACTCTATCAATTTTATGGGTAAAAGTAATATTCTACTGTTATTTACATTTATATTTATTTGATTATTAGTTTTCGTGTTTATTGAATTTGTGTATTTCTTATTTTGCGAAACATTTCCAACTTTCTTGCTAATTTTTCTATTGTTATATTTGTCTTTTTCTTAATGACTGTAAAACTTTCTTATAAAGATATCAACCATCTGTCAATTGTAAGTATGGCACCTTAATCTTAATATTTAATTTGCCTTTCGATTTTGGTTATTGTGGGTGCTAACATTTATAAACCTTTATTTTCATGTAGTCGTATGTACCAGTTTTTTGCTTTCTTTCACTGCTTTTATGCTTAAAATGTTCTTCTTTATGTCAAAATTATCTTAACATTTACCGATTCTTTTCTAGCTTGTTTAGCGTTGTACTTTTACATAATTTCCTTATATCATCTTTCTGTGCTTTTGTTGTTAAACAGAGGGGGTTAGGCATTTAACTTAATTTCCCCCCAGTGAACCGATTATTCTGGCACCATTTTTTTCGAAATCCTTCCTTTTCCCACTACAGCTGCTTTTCCATTTGTGTAATTGTCCGACGGAGACTGGAAGAGGGCAGGATGGAGGCAGTCCAGTTTGTGCGTGTGTGTTGGGGGAGGAATAGAAGGAGAGGAGATGATTTGGAGCAGGCATTACACTTATGTGAGTAGCATCGGGCAGCGGACTGCAAACAAACGAGGCTGACCTCTGCCCGAGAAAGGAGAACTGTGTGGATAAGTAGGCACTCTTTTTGCCTTCAGAAAGAGAAACCTTCATCTGTTTTCCGTTTGTGTGATGCGAAAAGGACAGAAGGTAAGTCAATGGGTTCGGAGGAACCTGGGACACTTTGCTTTCCCTCCGCCCCCTTCCCCAAACAGACTGCAGGGACAGACAGACCGTCCCGACTGCAGTGAATCAGAAAGTCTAAATAACCCTCCGGATTATGAAGGGTGAAAATTTAGTGCTTATTTCAAGAATTAAGAATTCAAGCTTAAAAAAAAATGAAGAATATTTCTCCTTCTCTCCTTTTGTATTCCTTTATGCTTTTCTCACAACTTTTATAAACCAATTGTGGCTATGACTTGGTGACATTTTTGCCTGATTTGCCTGTGAGTGTGCTAAATGTGCTACTTTTTGAGGCTCCAAAACAAAGAGGATTGATTTGGTTTTGACCTATATTGTTAGTCCGTTAATCTAATTTAGGAACATTATAAAGACAAAAAACAGAGCAAGAAAAAAAAAATTGGAGCTAGAACAGGAACCGACAAGAGAAGATCCAGGTTTTGTGGGATTGATAACTTTTACACTTAGAAGCTTCTTTAAGTTAAAGATACATTTTGAATACAAAATTGCTAGGGGACCTCCTGGGGTAAATGTACCTGGGACAATAAAATATGTAACATTAAGAAGTTTCTATTTTACAGTTTTATACATTTACATATTTTAATTTATATATGTAATTTATTTATTAAGTATATTTATATAGACACCTTCATAAATTTCATAATCTATAAATGTAGTTGATCTACATACCATCCAGTCATTTTCATTTTTTTCCTGGCGGTAGGCTACCTCATGTATTAATTTTTTTACATAATTCTTTTGCAAGTGCGATGTATTAAATGTCACCACAAAGTCATTTGCTTCCTTGCGATAGATGACTCTTATGTCAAAAGGAGCCTCAGGTTTAACTGGAAAGGAAAAAGAAATGAGGTCAGCTTATAGATCAAAGAAATAATTATAATTTTTAAAGTTCATCTACTCTGGAAATCACATTCTTGTTCAGAAAACCATTTTTTCTTCCTGATTCAAAGCCTGACTACATTTCCCAGGAGCCATGTGTGGCCTAATGAGCTGTGTGAGTGGAAGTGATGTGTTCGACCTCTGATCCCAGCCCAGAAACCCTACATGTGTGACCTCGTGTTCGTTCCCCTTCCACCACTTGGAGTTGTATATCGAAGACAGTGGAGTCACAGCATGAAGGAGCCCTGACTATTGCTTGAAGGACAACTACCATTCGCAGATTAGAAATACCCGTTTTGGGCTCTTATGTAAGCAAAAAGTAAACTTATAGTGTTTGAGATATCACACATTTTAGGGCTTATTTGTTACAAAGCTAGTGTTAATTTTACACTAAAACGCATTCTCTTTGCCTTTTGAATGCTTGTTATTAATTAGACCCAAAATGGGAGTGTTTAAACTTCGAATCTTCATTATTCCAATAAGATCAGGTGATAAGCCTTGCACCTTATTTCAGCCATATAGAAGTTGAGGGTTTGCATTCTGGCCCTGGCTCAGAACTTCCAATGTGTGACTTCCTCCTTTAATCTTGTTTGCATTAGAGCTAAACTCCTCTCTGGCCTCCTCCTTCTGCCTGCCTGCCTCCCTCTTGGAGTTGCTGTTAGATCACATGCACCTTATATATGAAATGCTATTGGGGGAAGACAGGTATTAATTCATGCAGAACAAACCTTGAGAAAGGTATTGAATTCTTAGATGAACATGTATGTCATGTCGCCTCCCCACCATTGACTGGGGGCTTCCCTGTCATGGTATTTTAGTGGCTCTTTCACCAAAGGAGGAGGTTAGTTATCTAGAGATGGGGAAGCCACGTTTCTGTATGGCTGATCTCAGACAGGGATGGGGAAACACAGAGGTTAAGATCTAACCTAAGCCTTTTGTTAATGAGAGAGTGTGTGTCCATCAAATTTTCACTCAGTGGACTGAACTGGATTCTAAGCAGTCTGAGCTGGGCTTTAAGACGGACTTGCTGACCCAGTAAAATGAATTTGTGTGGTGGAGTTTGGCTCACTTATTATCATCAGCTTCTCATAGTGGTGGTGTCTACCTGCCTCAGAGGTACTGAAAAAGAGGAAGTGACTCCTTTTTTACCCTTGGCTATCTTGTGAAAGGTGAAGTTGATCCTCTTTTATCCTTAGAAACACTATAAAAACGGAAGATGCCTGAAAGGGAAGCAGGAGGAAAGGGAGTGGGCGTGGAGAAACAGATGGACAGAGAATACTGTTAACCTTTTTACCCCTATCAAGCCAGTTTCTACCCTTCATTCAAGGAAGTAACATTCTCAAAAAACCTTTGACATTGAGTTCCTTGTCCATCCCCATCTCCCAAGGACTCTCAATAAAGGAAAAATTAAGGGAGAACATACTAATATTGATTATATACTTAGTAAGTGCCAAGTGATCTACTTATGTCATCTTCCATCAATAATCACTTGTCACCACTATACTGATGAGGAAGCTGGGTCTCAGAAAGGTCGATTGACTTTCGTTCAGGACCCTGTTGGATGGTTTAGGAGGATTTAAATTCAATTCTGCCTGATTCTGGTGCTCACTCTTTTTCATTTCGCTTTTGTTTCTGGACTCCATTATCTCCATTGGCTGGCCCGGGCAATCTACCCACATGTCCGTCTCTAGCCCAAATGGTGTCTTTGAACACATTCAAAAAAGGTGCTCATTCTTCAAGAAACATTTTAAAAAAGTTAATTTATTCTTGCATAACCTAAACAAGTATATAAATTTATCCTGCCAAGAAAATTGGGAAGCAGGAAGCTGCCCATCTAGACTTATTGGGAGGCCTATACTTAGAGAAGAAGAAATAAATGAAGGGCAAGTGGTTGCAGGGGAGCTCTGGTTCTGGGGTTCAAGCAGGAATTTCCAGTGTAAATTCAATTAGATGACAGTTCTATTAATAAAATGTCACATTAGGAACCAGAAGAAGTTGCTACTGTAAGACACACAGTGTGCACACCTTGTCTTTCCCCCTTGCCCCTCAGATGAGGCGTGTCAGGTTTGTAGTCTGCTGGGTGGTACAGAATGTGGACCCCTAAAAGCCGTGGGCATGGAGATCTGGGGATTCAGATGGGGCGGAACACCACCTGGAGCCTGTGCGTGTGCCACGAGGGTTCACATGCTCACTCTCTGGAATGCATGCAGGCCCTGTGTGCTGGTGTGGGTTTCTGTAAGAAGGGGCTCTCCTCTGATGCTCCAGGACTCTGTCGAGGGACTGAGAATCTCTGCCCTCTCTGCCTGTTCTCAGAGAGTGAATATATATATTTGCAATGTAAATGAGGAACCTTTAGATATAGTGCTCTTGTGCGGGTCACAAACTGAACTAGCAGACTAGTCTCCAAATGGGCAAAACCCAGCTCGCTTGTGCTGCATACCCTGTGGCTGTCATCCCCACCTGGGCAGCACTCACACTGGTTGTGTCTATGTCTCTTTTTCACTACCACTGCTTTTTTTTTTTTTTTTTTACAAGATATTTGTTCACGTAGAGAACTTTTGCTTTTACCCTTTACCATCTTCATGAAACAAAGCTCAGACTAGATTCCAAGTTTATCTTTGATGTCTCTAATAAGTATTGCTCTCTTACATACCATTTTATTTTTGGAGGGTGAAAGGATGGGTGAGGATAGGGAGAGGTAGAGCCATAGTGTTTAAAACCAGCAAAAGAATCCATCTCTTCAATCACTTTCAACGATTTTCCCCCATGTACATGTTGTTTTGCCTATAAATCTTCATAGGTAGAATACATACAAGTAGTTAGTATTCCATTACACTGATATATGATAATTGGCTTAGACCTTCTCCTATACAAGCATATCTCTGAGGTTTTGAAAAGAACCTATTCGCCTCAGGGTCATATATCTGTAAGTAATGGAAGAAATTGTTGTGTCTATAGCCTCAATTTTTCCGATCGTTTTGATTTACTTGCCTGCTAACCAAATGGTTAATTAGTAATTAATATTGACTTATACCCAGATAATTGAATAGATTTACTGATTTGTATTATTGTATACATGGATATTATATAAAACCAAATAAAACATGCAGATGAGCTTAGTAATTTGAATTATAATGCTAACTTTATTGGAGGTATAATTATAATTTTTTTTGGCAAAGTATAATATGTGTATTCTAAGTCAAATCAGATTTGGCATCAATCTTCAATAATAGGTCTCTTAGGAAGGTGCAATGGTAACTTCATATGTCAACATGGTGCCCAATTGTTTGGTCAAGCACTAGTTGAAAGACATTTTTTAAAGACACAGCTAACATTTAAAGCAGTAGACTTTGAGTAAAACAGATTACCCTCAATAATGTGGTAGGCTTCTTCCAGTCAGGAGAGGGCCTTAGAAGCAGACCGAGGCAGCAATTCTGTGTCACGAATGCAGCATGGAAACCCTGCTTGAGTTTCCAGAGTGCCTGGCTTGCCCTGTGAAATTTGGACTCAAGACAACAGCATCTACTCTTACCTGACTTTGTAGCCTTATGGCTTGCCCCGCAAGTTTCAGACTTATCAGCATCCACAATCATGTGAGCCAATTTCTTAAAATAAATCATATATATATATATATATATATATATTCTATGCTTTGGTTCTTTTTCTTCTGGAGAACTTAATACAGAAGGCATATTTACTTTTTCAAGTAACTTGGTGATTTAGCTAAACACACAGAATATGGTGAGCAGGGGGGAGAAGATTACATGAAATTCAGTAAGGTAAGGTAAGGAAGGAAAGGACATAGGTGGGTGGATGACAGGAGGCCCAGCTTCAGTTAGGCACTTTATATAGATGAACTAACTCTTCTTGTAACCTGTAGGTGCCACGCCCTCATCCATGGCTGAGTTTGAAGATCCTCGGAATTCTCTCACAGTAAGAATTAATAGCATAAGCTTCAAAACTTTCATTTCTTTTAAAAATTATTTGTATTAGTGAATTATCTATTCTCTGTTGCAAATAGCTCTCATGATTTGTCTACTTTTAAAATCTGGAAAATCCAGACACTATCATTGTCTTCAGATACCTGAAACATGGCAACCATACCCCCTTTTTCTTCTTACCTATATTGACTATCTTCATTTTTCTGCAAGTTACAATCTTTCCTCCAAGCTTCACACATATTTTGCTGTCTCCAATCAGTAAGAACTTATTTGTCTTGACGAGATACATCTCTTGGTGTTTACTAAAATTCAGGCAATTTACACCCACAAGGGCCTCACTGTAGAAACAAAAAGGGGATCTGTCTTAAATTTAGCAGAAGTTTCTGTATACAATGGAATAGCATCACATGTACGTTTCAATTGCGTGACTTCAACTCTGTCCATAGGTATGTGAGTGGGTAGGTGCGTGCATATGCAAGAGAGAGGAAGAATTAAAATAATGTAGCTTTTTGCTGCCATTACTATCAGTGATGATTTACTCATATATTAGATGTAGTTGAACCTAAAATAGTCAAAGCATGTTCATAAAAATTATAAAAAATTTCTAATTTTTAATAATTGATCTTTGAAAAGCAAATACTTTGTTTAGATGGGAAGGTAATTGCTTTTTTTTTGATGTCCGACAGGAAAAAATTGAGAAAATAAAGCCTGTGAAGAAACATTGACCAAAAAGGGTTAATGTAAATGACAAAATAGTCTAAGGGATTATAAACATAAAACCATGTAAATATAATGGGTAATTTACAGCTTTTCATAAATAATTTTGATTCTGCTCTACTTCTAACTAATCAACAGATTTTAAAATCAACCCTTCAGTTATTGGATTTCATTAACCAATGTCACTATAAAAAAATAATAAATTAATTAAATAAATAAATACATAAATAAAATCAACCCTTCTCATCATGCTCCTTAGCTTAACAGGCAATAGCATTACTCTAAGAATTGAATTCTCTTCTGTGACTTCCTATTTCCAATTAAGATCATTTTTTTAAAAAACTGAGGAAAAGAGAATGTTTCTTACTATGCAACTAACATCAAAAGCTCCAAATTGTACTCTTTCAAAAAATTCCTGTTTAAAAAAGTTTAAGGTTTAGTTCCAGTAATGGCAGAGTAACTTATATCACACTAGCTCTCTAATACATAAACTTTATACAATATATTTTTGGAAATTCTATTTATGAGCATTGGAGAGTAAAAAGCAGGTAGAAGCTAGAGAGAATTTCAATTTCGTTCTTTTTTTAAAAAAATGAATGAGATCTTTATGATCTTTCTTTCTTTCTTCTTTCTTTCTTTCTTTCTTTCTTTCTTTCTTTCTTTCTTTCTTTCTTTCTATTTATTTATTTAGTCTGATGGCACGGTGATAGGCATTTAGAATCTAACAGCTACTGTTTTGTCTTAAGAAGTTAGAGAACAGAGTTTTGGACTGCTAGAGTAGCTGGCTATTTTTAAAAGGGAAAGCCTAGAGGTGAGGAAGATATAGAAATGGAAACACCAAGTCAGTATATAAACTTTGCTCAAATTATTATATGTCCCCTTAATTGTACATGTGTAGGAGACTTCTAGGAAACCACAGAATGGCAATAGCTAAAAGTCTCTAGAGAGAGCTAAGCATAGATTTTAGATGCTGACTCAAAAGAAGAGAGAATTTGGGGATTAATCTAGCCAACAGAACTAAAATTAACACTTGCCAGAGGATAACAGAATGCACCCCTCCCCATTATCAACGGAGTTCTTCCTACATCAGAATCTCCTACAAATGACCAGAAAAAGAAAAATGTGACCCATAGTCAAGAAAAAAAAAAAGCGGTCAATGGAAACTGACCCAGATGTTCACTCAGATGTTGAAACTATCAGAAAAGGACTTTAAAGCAGCTTTTGTAAATATGTTCAAGGTGTCATGATTATTGAACAGATGTTTAATCTTAATGAAGTAGAAACTGTAAAATAGAACAAAATGAAAATACTATAACCAACAAATACAAATATAACATTTAAAAAAATTTCCTGAGTGTATGGAATGGGCTTAACAGCAGATTGAAGATGGTAGAGAAGAGAGTCAGTGAACTTGAAGATAAATCAATAGACATTATTCAGTCTGAAATAACAGAAAGAAAATCTTGGTGGCCTGTAGGACGACATCAAGAGGATAAATAAATATGTAATAAGAGTTCAATAAGAGAGAAATAATTTAGCTGAAAAATAACAGCTCTAAATTTCCCAAATGTGGCAAAAAAATATCAACTTTTAGTCTTAAGAATTCAGTAAATCCAAGCAGGATAAATCCAAAGAAAAGCATATCCTAAAAGCTAGACATACCATAGTCAAATGGCTGAAAAACAAAGGCAAATAGAAAATCTTGAACTCATCCAGGGAAAAATATCACTTTTCATCAGAAACTATGAAAACCAGAAGACATTAGGATATCTTTAAAACTGTGAAAGAGGGGAATAAAAGATTTCCTTCCACCTTAAATTCTTATATGCACAAAATGTTCTTCAATAATGAAGGCAAAGTAAAGATATTTTCAGATAAATAAAAATTGAAGTAATTTGTTTTAGGAAATTCTTTAGACCAAGGTGAAATGATATTAGACAGAATCTTATATCTTTCATATAAAAGATAATATATGAAACATGAAAGACAGTACATATTTCTCTTTAAATTTTTTAAAGGTAAGTGATTGCTTAAAGCAAATATTATAGCATTATTTATAAGGTATTTATAAGGTATATAGATATAAAACACATGACAATAATAGTGCAAAGGATAGGATATAAGTGGAATTATATTGTTGTAAATTTCTTATATTTTACATAAAATAGTAAAATATTAACCCTAATAAATTCTCATAAGTTTGAATATTGTAATCCTGAGAGTAATCACTAAAAAGATATTGCCCAAAAGTGAAAATAAAGAAGAAATGAAATATCTTGAAAGTTCCATTTCTTTCAAAGAAATTAAATTTATCATTAATAAACTTTCTTACAAAGAAAACTCTACTCCCACATGGTTATATGCTGGTAAATTCCATCAAACATATAAGAAATAGTGCCAACCCTACACAAATTCTTCCAGAAAATAGAGGAGAAACAGACCCTTCCCAAATTATTTTATGAAGTTAGCTCATTAGTGGTACCAAAAGCTGGCAAAAATATTACAGAGAAGAAATTGACAGATAAATGTCTCATGTATATGTAAAATTCCTTAAGAAAATATGAACACATTAATGTTAATACATAATGAAAAAGTAAGATGCACCACAGAACATCAAGATAGGTTCAACAATCAAAGATCGATCAATATAATTCACATTAACAGAATAAAAGATAAACAATATGGTTATCTCAAGTGATGCAGATAAGGCATTTGACAAAATTCATCACCCATTTATGGTAAAAACTCTTAGCAGACAATCAATAGTAGGATACTTCCTCGACCTGATAAAGGGCGTTTACAAAAAGTCTGTACTTAATGATGAAATTGTGAATATTTTTATATACATTAATATACTTAATGATGAAATTGTGAATATTTTTCTCTAAGATAAGGACAAGACAGGAATATTCACTTTCACCATTTCTTTTCACCATCTATATGGTGAAGTTTCTAGCAAGTGCTAGGCAATAGAAACGGATAAACGGGAGCTAGAATGGAAAGGAAGAAAAAAGACTTATTTGCAGACAAGTTGTTCACATGGCAAATAATATTCTCCATTACAATTATAGGAACTTAGAAAGTGACTTTATCAGGTCATTGTACAAAAATTAATTATATTTTTATAGACTAGTCTCAAATAATTAGAAAATTAACTTTAAAAATAACAGCTCCATTTATTATAACAATAAAATATAAAATGCCTAGATATAAAATTAATACAAAATGTTCAAGACATTAATGGAAAACACAAAACATTTCTGAGAGTTATAAAAGAGAATCTAAATAAATGGAGAGCTACATTCATGAATTAGCAAATTTGATAGCAAAGAAATGGAAATTTTCTCAAATTGGTATATATAATATTAATCAAAATCTCAGAAGGATTTTTAAAAAATTGACAAGCTGATTCTAAAATGTATGTGCAAATACAAAGAATACTTAAAACAACATTTAAGAAGTAGAACAAATATGGAGGATTCATAGCACTTTATCTCAAGGGTATTATTAAGCTATAATAGGACAGTTTAACACCGGCATGAGAATAGATAAATTGATCACTAAAAAGTATAGGGAATTTGGATATAGACTCATACATACAAGGTTGATTTTAAGTACAGTCACTCAATCAATTCAATGGAAAATAGAAAATCTTTTCAGCAAATTGTCCTGAAACAACTGAGCAAATGTATGGAAAATATAAATCTCAGTCTTACATAAAATTAATTGGATATGGATTATAGACCTACATGTAAGTGTTAAAACTATGAAATATTTGGAAGAAAACATAGGAAAATATCTTCCTAATTTGGGGAGTAGACAAAGATCATAATGACACAAAAAGTACGAAACATAAAAGAGAGAGGGAAAAAAATAGATATATTGGAATTCATCAAAATGAAAACCTCCTGTTTATTAAAATACACATTAAGAAAATGAATGGCAAGCTACAGACTGGCAGAAAATAATTATAATGCATATATCTGACACACAAATGTATCTAGAATGTATAAAGAACTCATCCCCATCAATAATACAGGACAAAAACTCAATTAAAAAAAAAAAGACTTTTGCCAATACTTGCCAAAAGAAGACATACAAATGGCCAACAAGGGCACAAAAGTGGTCAACATTATTTGTTAGTTGAGAAATATAAATAAAATTCACTAGATACTATTTCAAAGCTGTTAGAAATCATATGTAGCTCACACATTGCTGCTAGGAAAGTAGAATGCTTTTACTACTTTGGAAAACTGTTAGTCAATTTTTTATAAAGTTAAATACACACCTACCCCATACAGCAATTTCACTCTGAAGTTTTTACCACAGAGAAATAAAAATGTGTGTTAACAAAATGATTCGTACAAGAAAAAACTCAAATGTCCATCAAGAGGAGAAAGGATTAAAGTTTGTAATCTAGTCATATAATGGAATTAATACTCAGCAATTGAAAAGATGAGTTATGAGATATGCATCTACATGGGTAAATCTCAAAAACATTTTGTCGTATGAAAGACGTGAGACAGAAAAGAGTAAACAGTGTGATATTTTATTTAAAAGAACTATCAGAAACTTGCAAAACCAGAGGGTGATAGAATTCAGAACTGTGATTGCTCATAGGGGATGAGGACATCCTTCTAGGGTGGAAGAAATGTTCTATATCTTGACTGAGGTTTTGACAATACGTCACATTTACTTCTCAAAACTCACTTAAGATCTGTATATTTCACCATAGGTAAATTTTACTCCCAAAATAAACTGTCATCAAATAAAAAGTAAACCAAATAAATTAATAAAGCACATAAAAATGAAAGAAGTAATGTCAAATATATATTCTCATTGTAAAAATAATTAAACAATGCAGAATAAAGTAAAATTACTCATTTATTCTCCTTTCTCAACCCTCGATTTAATTTCCCTCTCCTGTGATAACCATGGTTACCAGTTTGTTTTTTTCACATGCTCTTTAAACCCAAGCAAATAGCTTTAAAAAGAGGTATGTTGTTCTGGCTTTGAGAGAGAGAGAAAGTGAGAGAGTGTGTGTGTATGTGTTGGAGTTTCTAGAGGGTGTGTTCCTTTTTAGGCTAGATGGGTTTTCCCACTTGGAGCAGAGTTAAAGTAAAAAGCCAGTATATAAGGTAAGCTAGATGGATACCAGGGAACAAACTTGGGAGAATTGTCACATTAAAAGTTTTAAAGATGGCAATATTGTTATGATTTAATAAATTAGAATAAAAGGGGAGAATTGAGGCAGGATGTCATTTCTAAATTTTAGATAAACACATGATGTAGAGAAATTAGAAGGAAAATGGCTTTTAGTTCAATCACTGAGTTTAGAATTTATTTGGAAGTAAAGTATGTGTGGACTATCAGTTACAGATTCTTAGCGTGTAGCAAGTTCCTGGCACTGTTGGAAGTTTAAGAAGACTCTAAAATGGTATATTCAGTTCATTCCTATTTTGGGGAGAATGAGATCAATCAGCAATGAAAACTGAAGATCTCCACTGGGCTATCTTGTGAAACTGGGCATCCTTTTAAGGGCTCTGAACCCTAGGAGCTGCTCTGTGTGTGTGTTTGCAGGGCGTGGGGAGGGAGGGAGAGCCAGGAGACCAAGATAAAAGTGCCGCCTAGAATAGATAATCTCGCTTTGAGCCACTGACCCTGGCTTCAGGAGACTGGAGAAAATTTAATGTCCTCCCATGAGTAATTCAATCCAATTCATTTCAATTCACTTATTTAAATTAAAACAATTTACTAGGTTGCCAACTATGTATTGCTAGGGCTAGGAATGTTCTAGGACTACACCATCTAACACGATAGCCGCTACCCCACGTGTACTGAACACTTGAAATACGGCTAGTCCAAATCGTGCTCTTAATATGAATACACACCAGATTTTGAAGTTTTAGTATGAAAAATAAATGTAAAGTATCTCATCAATATTTTCGTTCCTATTGATTACATGTTAAAATGATAATGTTTCGAATATATTAGGTTAAATGAAATATATTATTAAAATTAATTTTACCAATTTTGTTTCTTTTTTAAATGTGGCTACTAAAACATTTAAAATTGCGTATCTGGCTTGCACATTTGTGGATTACATTGTATTTCTGTTGGATAGAGTCATTCTAGGGTATTTGGGAGTGGAAAAAGTATCCAAGTAGTACTATAGGCTGACAAATATGACCCTGTGAGACCTTCCCAGGGGACATCAACCCTAAGCCACTTACACAAATCGCCCCCATCATTCCGAAAATAGGGAGAGACTGCCAGGGACTGCCTTCTCTTTCCTAAATTTCCTGCCGTCTTGCATAGGTTTTGTGTGATGGTGCAAACAGATATTTACACGGGAATATTAAAAATAAAAACAAAAATAAACTATAGTTTTTATTGATTATTTGGCTCTGAAAGACAGAATCTATCTCAAAAATATGGAACAACTTTGAAAGTTAGTGTGGTTTGCTGTATAAAGGACTACATTACCAGCACTTGACGGATGTTGCTAGTGAAGCCTAGAGTGTGAGGTAGATTTGTCAGGGTGCAGCCTGTGATGGTGGTGGTAATTGATGAAAAAAAAAATGACATTTAAAGTGGTATCTGTAAACTGAACAGGGAAGTTACTGTGGTGCCCCCAAGAATGTGGAAATAAAGGAAATATGATTGTCCTCTGAGAGCTGACTATAAAAATTATGCAAACACCTAAAAAACAGGGTCTCAAATTCAAGGACGTAGAGTATCTATGCAGGTAATATAAATGAGAAAGTGGATTTAACTTCAGGACTGAGATTTAATCCCCACTTTATAGAAACAGCCAGAATTCTGTTCAGCTACTTTTTTGCTGTATGTGCCCAGTATTATCAAATCCGATTGTTAAAGAGATATCTAAATTTTTAAATGCTGGCAACTAAGTTTTAAAAATTAACCACTTTAAGATATGAGCCAAATAACTCTGGTCTTAAAATCAACAAATTTGTTTTGTTTCTATATTTACTAAACAATCTTTCGATCACATTTTAAATGGAAATCAGAATTAAGTACCATTTACAGGCACTGATCATATGCTAGATGCTAATCCTTCTACCGCAATGCAAGGCAGTTGTTGACGATCAGAGGGTGACAGGGCTAGTTGAGTGTTGCTATTGGAATTCCAATCTGGGTGTCCGTTCCAGCACTTCTGCTTTGCCACTCCAGGTACCTGACGGCTGCTTAGAATTCTGGTGAATGAAAAATTTTCAGGTCCCCCAGTAAGAGTGGATTTATACTGATACACAAACTACTGGCCCTCCCTGTCCCTCCTCCCCTCAAACACCAAATCTGTAGGCCCTGAGCCCAGTCTGAATATTTGGGTCTCTATGATAGCTGTATCTGCCATTGTGAAGTAGTCAGTTGGTCTGCTGGTAATCCAATTCCGAGATTTCGGCTAATCTAAGTCCATCCCTGAGAGATGGATCCACACATTGAATAATAAGTAACTTGGTTTCTAAACCTAGAAGATTGACGGCCAGATCAGGCAGGTGGTAAATTCATCTAGAAAAATGCCCCAGGTATGCCCTATAGAAAACATCATCTGGTTTTTATGAACAATCCCACCTGGGTAATGACTTCAGCAGAATGCACAATTTTCAGTGATTTCTAGTGTCTTTTTAAATAAATTTATATTAACGGAAAAGAAAAAGCTCCGATAAAGCTAGTTTCATTGTGGAAAAGAAACTCAGCCTGACCAGAAAATTGAAGTGAATTTAATTTGAGATAAGTAGCTTGTTCTGCACCCGGGAGTTCCACCAACCTACCTCCAGGTGTAGATACCCTTATGAAAACAGCTGTTCTCCAGAAGCACCGTAACCTATTAAGGAGTTCACACTTATTGTTTCACACTGAAAACATGTCTTAAGATAATATTTTTCCAATGGTAACATCTGAATCCAATTGAAAAATCCAAATGGAAGCTATAGATAGATTAAAATATGGCAGAAAATATCAAAAGACTTGTTAAAGGAAGCGGGCAAGTTTGTTTGAGCGGGCACGGAAGTGGTCAGATTCTGTGTGAGTGAAAGTGGACAGAAAGGTCAGCCTTGGCCTCCCCAAGAGAAACCACAGTGATCACTGCTGTCCACCAACTAGCTGGTTAGAGAAACCCAGAGTCAAACCTCTGTGTTGGAAGGGGTTTTGACCATAAAAATGAGCTCATTTTTTGAACGAGTTGTTCGGCAATTTAATGTAGTCTAGTTGCAGCACAGATTCTGGACAAGGTAGGTCCAGAATCTCCTAATACATTATATTCCTGGAAAGTATGTTAGAGAAATGAACTGACAGAGGCAGATGGGGAACACACTGTGGAATTCAAGTCCAAGACCACATTTCTCCAGTGACTGTGACAGGAAGCTTCTGTAAATTAATGTAAGACATGGAATTCAGGGCTTGTCTAGAATCTATATCGTGGGGGATTGGCCAAATGTCTATGAAATGTAAGAAGCCCTCTTTTACTCCTGTTGGATCTTGACCCACTTTCCTTACTAAGAAACTAACTAAAATTAGGTCATCTGATAGAAATTTGGAGATAGCTAGAAGTCAGAATTTCATATTAGAGTATTTTTTTCAAGTCACCAGAGATAGTAACTCTCAACAACAAGAGATGGTTTGTGGAGGAGGGAGAAGATAAAGCTGTCTGAGTTCTTTACCGAACTTTCAAAACAAAGACTTTCTCTGTTTCTTCGTCTTTTCTCTGTTGCTTCATGAAAACAAGAGCCAATTTATACCTGTGGGTTTTTGGAAGATTGATATTGAGAGTCTCATCTAAAGTCAAACTGCGCCAAGAAGGTGAAAATGAGGTCTATATTCATAGACTTTTGACTTAATGCTTCTTTTTCATTACTTATTACATAGTATGTGTCTCTAGTTAAATTACTCAAACATTAAACTATATAGTCATCACAACCTCCCTATGAGGTAGTGTATCTCATTTACCAGGTGAAGAAACTGCGGCATAGGTAAGTTACATAACAAGCTCTAGGTTAAACAGCCAGTTAGACCTGGTGTTGAGATTAGAAACCAGAGTGCAGCTTGAAGACACAAGATCATCTCACATCAGGCAAAGAGATTTTTTCGGAGTGTCCTAGGAGAACCAGGATTTAAATTCTGCTGTGAAGTCAGAAAGGATGTAGGATCTCCAAGAGCCATATCATTATTTGGCTGTAGCAGTGGGACCTGAAAGATAAACTCGTAAGAGTTTCTTTGCATGAGTCTTTTGGTGAAGGACAAGGAGTTCCGGAAAGTTTTTGGAATTCATTCGATTGTAGTATTTGATCATTAGCCCCACATGCTTTCCTTTGCCGCTGTTGCCACACAGCACAAGAAAAGAGAGACAGAGGATTTCTAGGCACCCACTGAAGCCACCGTTCCTCACCATATTTCAAATTCCAGATCGGTGCTGTTGACATCGGGGTCGTCAAAAGTACAGTTTAGCAAGTGCTGGGATCCATTCACTTCCAACTGACTGTAGCAGGAGAATGAGTAGTCGTCCAGTTCTGCATCTTCGAAGTCTCCTGGGTAGGAACAAATCTGCAGCTGTTAATGAAGTTAATACGTGCATCCCTTTGCAATCTGCAGTGACATTAATGAAAGAGCATGGGGCGCAGACATAAAAAAGTGATTATAATTTAAAGGAAAAAGGCCAAAGGCAAAGACAAGAAACAGTTTTCAAAAATGAAAACAAAAACAAACGAACAATAAAAACCCCAAACCAAAACAAAACCTAATGAGCACAGATTTTTCTAATAGAAAAAAAAAATCATGTAATTAATAAATAACCTCCAAATATTTCTAAATATTTTTGCCATTAAGTTAGTGCTTTAGAGATCAAACTTGTTAGTTTGTACATTTCAAGTAAGAGATATTTTATCTCCATTATTTATATGCTACCTAATCTAGCCTTTGACTTTATTACCGATCTTCATTTATTCCCTCCCAAGTATTTTTTTGAATGAAGAAAGATGATAGCAGTTTCACAGTCAGAGGTTCACTTTTTTTTAAGGGGTAGCTTTTCCTTGCCTAAATAGGTGTCCCAACTAAAAGCACCATTAATTACCTGTATTGTGTGGATATCTGTTTAAGGCACTTTGTCTTAAACTACTAACTGAGACAAATGTAATTAGAAAAAATTAGATTTGACATGACTTAGATCTGGTAGACTTGCCCATAAACCTCATAGATACTGCTTCTGTGCTTATCAATCTTCTATAGATACTGTATCTCATAGATTTTAATGAAGTCTAGAAGTATGTGGGGAACCAGAAATTTTTTTGTAGTCACTTGTAGAAAAGTACAATCTGTCACAGATAGTGTTCTATTTCTTAAGCTGGCTCGAGGCCCTTAAGTTTAAATAGACATTTTGTATGTACATTTCACAGTATTTAATAGAGAAAAATCTGTCAGTGAATATACTGCAACTGGAAACTGAGAGAATCCAGAGTAACAAAAGCCATTCTCAGAGCACTCAAATGTGAGCCCGTGACTGCTTCTAGGTCCATTGATACTAGAAATTCGATGTTTCTGGAGCATTAAATTGGATACGAAACATAGTAAAATTAAACCCCAGCTGAGGGTCCCAAAGGCCATGGGATGTACAAACCGCATTCTATTTAAATAACCCAGTAGGCTGTGGGAAAGTTAGTAAGGCTGGTTATGAGTGGATCAACCAGCTGAGTGACAGGTCAGTTCAGTCAAAGCAACAAATTGTGAAAAGCCACATCTGGACTAGAGCTGTGGGCACCGCTCTTTCCGAACATTCCTGGAAGCCACCCAGCTCACAGTTCTTCTCTCAGCAAAGGCTCCTTGTGTAATTTCGGCAGGGTATGGCCCTCCTCCTGATGACAGTTTTAAATAATGAGGGCAGCCCACCACTTAGGACTCACATTTCAAAGCATGTGCATTCCTAAGCTTACAGATTTAAATCTTGGTCCCTAGGAGCTGGCAATTTTCTCAATGGAATGATTCTGGTCTGTTTTAGCCTGCTCTTACATGGCAGCCCTCAAACTGCTTTGATGTATCTTCTTCTTTGGACCTTCTCTGTACAATAGAACCAACATAACTATTTAGATTCAGACATCGATGGATCAGCTTTGTCTCCAAAATACTTCAACATACAAAGCCAGCCAGAGAGACAACAGTACAGGAGATGCTGGGCATCGGCAGAGCAAAGCACTCCCATCGCCCTCAGCCATCTAGTCTGGCAAAGTGAGTTTGCTGCGTATTCTCATACAATGTGCAAAGCACTGTTCATATAATTAAAGTAGTTGTGTTTTGAGAAGCAGCTCATTGGCTATTTAGCAGGTGTTACCGGACAAACTTGTCCTGTAATTGAGAAAAATTCCCCTCAACAACTTGCAAAATTGCACGGCGTTTTACAAAGAGAATGTTATACCTGATTTAAGCTGAAGAAATTCTTAGGTAAGAGCAATACACACAGTAATTAAGATCCCCAGCACCAGAGCTGGGAAGATGTGGGTTTAAATCCTGGCTAATCTGTTTTGTAGCTACGGTCCTCTGTCAGGTTACTCAACCTCTCTCAGCCTCAGTGTTCTGATACGTACATTTATGTTATTATGGGGAACCACTGAGCAAATACTAAGACTTAATTTAGGATACAGTGAACACTCAATAAAGGTTAGCTATGACTATGATCATATATTTTTTTTTTTGAGAAATAAGTGATGAAAAGGTAAACTAAGAATTCTAATTCTGAGAATATGAACAAGAGACCTTTGGGGCTCCTTTGAAAAAGAGTTATGCATCAAAGGTGTCATTACTACCAAGGCTTTGAAATCATATAGAGCTTTTGAATGGTGAGTTAACCTGTTATTTTTCAAATGCTCACTATCTCAGCATATTTTTCCTTAAAAGTTGAATTTTTTTGGAATGTATATTATAGATAAGGTCTTGTAGTTTGGAAGTCTTCGTACTGAAAGGAATTAGTTGATTAAAGTGTATCTTTAAAAAGTAGCCCTTTCTTCTCTTTACCATCCTTGCAGGTACCAGAGAACTAACTTATCTTTCAACAAAAAGCAGCTGATAATTCTTTACTCCAAACTGAGAAGTGTTTTGAAGTGATCATGTGAATGGGTGGTTACAAGATTTCTCAAAAAAAAAAAAAAAAACCTGAAATTTAAAAAGTTGAAGTAAAAACTCAACTTTCAATTAAATTCTCATTTCTTTTAAAAATAGTATTGCCACTGGAGAAATAGATGGAATATGTTATACTCCAAAGAGTAAGATTTTTGTGTTACCTGCCAAGCATCTCTATGTACAAACACGAGACAACATTTACCATGGAATTATGATCATCCTACACAAAGTGATTCATACGTGGTCACACTGTGAAAAATGTCAATCTTCTGACAATTCCTGTAATGAAATCAATCTAGGGATTTCCATCCTTAGTAGTTATATGACTTAAAATATCCAAGCTGAGTCATTAGGCTGATGTGTTTGAGATCTTTGATAGGAAAATACTTTTTAACTCTTAAAGTGAAAGAGTTTAATTTTCAGGAAGAAATCGGTGGTCCAGCTTCCCAGGCTGCTCCACCTGCTGCTGTTTTTCCTTTGTCTACTCTTTTCTTCTAATTACCATGTATTTTCTAAGTAGGTAACATCTGCTTCTAGGTATCGAGCTTTTCAAAGATCCAGAAAGAATTATTATATGATGGTAAATTCGTTGATATAGAGATAATTAAATATAGTCCAATGAGACAGCTCACTCAGATATTTCTCATTCAATTATTCACTAAGAATCTCACATGAATCTATCAAAAAAAAGTATTTTGAAGAAATTTTTAAATATGTATTGAATGTTCACTAGGACCTACCCCTTCTTTCGGGCGCTAGGGATATAGCAAGGTTAAGTGCACACAAAGCTGTTGTTTCTGGACATTATTTTATCATGAAAGTTAAGCTTTTGGAACCCCCTAAAAAGTGAAACAAAACAAATCTAGCTTAATTTCTTAAAAAGGTATAACCAACAAGTACAACCTGTGTGTCTTTATGAATGTAAGAGCAAAGTTGTCACCAGCATTAAGATCCACATTTGGAGAGTCAAATGCACATTTTTTTTTTGGTGACAATTCTAAGACTTTTTAAATCACCCTCAGTATTGTCTCTTGATCCCCTGTCTGGTTGTTAGAACATTAAAAAATGATTGAATATGCGGTAAGTTCTCAAACTCCACTCCAACCCAGTGCCCAGCTCAGGTTTATGAGGAATCTGAGCAACCTAGAACCTATGCTAGAGAATATTTGAAAGAAAAATTAGAAATGACTCACCATTCTGTGCATAGCCACTTTCTCCAGAAACAACTCGAAGTAAATAGAAAACCATACCAAAAGCTGTACCTAGAATTGTCATTCTGAGAGAGAGCAAAAGAGGAGAGAAGGCGTGTGAGACTGTATATAGGAATGAATGAGAGAGAGAGACTTAAATCTATAGCTTTAGGGCTTTATACTTACTTAACCACAGACAGGGGGAAGTATAAACACAGTAAAAAAGAAGGCATGTGCCAGAAACAGGAAGTCAGAGTAAAAGTATTGCTGCTGTAAGCAGAGGTAACGGAAATGAAGGGATAGAGCATTTGAAATTATTGTACCTCTCTGGTATTCTTGGCAAGCCCCCAAACTTACTGTGCTTATTTCAGAGTAGTGTCGTAGATTCAAATCTAGACTTCAACTATTTCAGACTGGAGTATGAATAGGGCCCACTTTGAAAGAATCATGAGACAAAAATCTAAACTTTTAAAGCTAATCAATTGGTTGTCAGGGGTGCGTTTTGCTTTAAAGAAAGATTCTGTTCTTAATAAAGTAATTTATAGTAAGTATATTAAATAGTTCACTTCCAATCTCTGAACATGGAGAATTTCACAAGAAGAGCAATTTTTCTGTTTTGTAGCCCTAGTAATTACTTATACCTCACCCATCACGGTTGGCATTCAAGAATTATTTGTTTAATTTAGGAGTTGGCCGACTATTGCCAAGGGGCAAAATTTGGCCCCCCACCTGTTTTTGTAAAGAAAGTTTTATTGAAACATGGCCGCCTTTGCGTTACAACAGCAGAGTGGAGTGGCCGAGACATGAACTGTATGGCACACGGAGTGCGAAATCTTATTCTTGACTCTTTATAGAAAAATTCTGCCAATCCCTTGTTTAACAGTTAAAATAGTTATTTTCTCCATGAATTTAACATAGGATTCTATTTTTTAAAATCCGATTGCCAGGAACGTTGGTCCACACAAATCACATTAGTGCCTACACCTGCAGGGCAGAAGCCTGAGACAATGACAAATAATTTAGACTCTTCTTACACTTGTCTACCAAACAAAATTTTTGAACATGGCCTCATGGTTAGTTAAAGTAGTGACATTTGTAAAGCCTGGCTGACCTTTTGGTAATTGTTGGATTTTTGTCTTTGAGCCGTTATTAGTGTTTACAGGCACAGGTTGAGAGCAGTCCTGTTATTAACAGACAGAAATGTCTCCTGAAGGACACACTTTTGCTCATTAGGTGACTAATCTAACCTGAATTTAGGCCACAAAACTCCATTCTCTTGATTCGCAGGGGTTCTCTTTTGGAAAAAAAGCTACAAGACTGTGATTATAAGATAATGAGGACAGAGATGCTGAGTGGACAGTAAGTTACAAGGTTCTGTTTGATTCTCTGTTGTGGGTAGAATTGGTCCCATGGGCCTGTAAAAGTGGCTAAATCAATGAAGATAAACAACATCCCCTAGACCATAAAACAGAGAGTTTGAACTCTACTTGAGTTAGCTTGTCTCATCATTATGGTTATGTGATGATGTCATAAAATGAGAAAAGAGGAGGTGGGGCATTTGTCTCAGTCTCTGGGAACCCCTATTCAATGCTGAGGCAGATCTAGTGACAGAGATGGGGTGCCCTGTGTATAATATCACCTTCTGGACTGTAAACTCAAGGGACATTTCCAGAGCAAGAAGACAAATGAACAGGTTGGTTTCTTGCTCTTCTTTATCTTTCTTCTTAATCTGTTGAGGCCTTCTTTTGGAATTTTCAATCATCTTCCAAACAGACAAACAAAAAAAAGAGTGCAATTTGGTGCATCAGATAATAAAGCTTGGTTAGAAAATCAGAAGCCTGATTCACAAAACTTGGCATGTTTGGTGCATTGAGCTAAATAACCTTTCAAGAAATCTATAATTACAAATTTTCATGAACTAAGTGAAATAAGTGTTCAAGGAAAAATCACAAATTATATCTATCACCAACACAGAGCTCATGACTTGTTCACAGATTGTCACTCGGTGGGTAGTAATTGGGTCATGTCTCTTTAAATGCTCTTGTTTATCATTTAAGTGGACGATCATTTTGATTGTATCTCTTTCCTTTAGTTGTGAAGATGTAAAAGAACAAAGCCAAGACACAATATTTTGATACAGCATGTGCTAGTTTGCTCAGGGGATTTCCACTGGTGTGCTTGCTCTCTTTGGGTGGGGCAGGAGATGCCGAAGGACCTCAGAGAGAAAACTAAATAAAGCTCCCCATGCTCAAAGAAATGAGAAGGCTCGCCATTCCTTCTAGAGGTGATGGGGGAACAATGGTGCCTTCTCTACTTTTTTCACCCAGGTCTTGTTAGTCCTTTGGAAACTTAGAAAAGCAAGGAAGACCCGCTTCGCTCCACCCGTCCCTAGATGAGAGACATTTACTATACTGCTTTGTCATTATTGCTTTACTATACTGCTTTGTCATTATTGCCCATGAGAAAAGTAGAGAGATGAGAAAAGCAGATCAGGAAAGACACTCAGGACCCCTGAGTCTCCAACCAAGAAATCACGAACCTTGCCTTAGAGCATGGGCAAAGCAAGTCCTTTGATGAGGCAGCTTGGTTGAAGTATACATCTCTTCTCTCATCGCTTCCTTTAGTCACTACCTTTTCTCTTCCCTCTTTTATATGTTGTCTTCCTTTAGTATTGTAAGTTGCTATGATGTGTTGAATCATTAAAAAAAAGAAAGACATTTGATTGTTTCTCATGCACTGTGGTGCTGGTGAGTATAATTAAAAGGCTCCCAATCAGTCATGCCTCTCTCCTCCCTCCCTCCTCCCTCCCCCACTCCTTCCTCCTCCCTCCTTTCTTCCTTCCTTCCTTCTTCCTTCTTTCATTGCTTTCCTTCCTTCCATCCTTCTGTCCTTCCTTCCTTCCTTCCTTCCTTCCTTCTTCCTTCCTTCCTTCCTTCCTTCCTCCCTCCTCCTCCCTTTCTCCCTCCTTTTCTTTTCTTTTTTTTGTGATGGTTCAGACTATTTGTTAAAGAGACAAAGCACATAAAGAAGATCTTCCCTTTATTTTCATACCATAATAAGTTATGGGCCCTTTGTATATAACTGGTAGTGTCCTAAAGAGCTCAGATAAATGGCCCTTTATCTAGATTTGAGATTCTGGAATGTTAGAGTTGGAGGAGTGTGTGGACTCAATTTGGTTGCTTGTTGTTTGTTGACTTGGTAAAAGTCTGCCCCAAGAAGTCCCATGTTTTCTTTCTTTTCCCCAATCAATTAAGGACAAAAATTTTTCTGGGCTGAGCATCTGAACTTCTTATTGAGCTTCACTATCTGGACTCTTAGGAACAGAAATTTCATTTCCATTCTTGACAGAAATTATAAAGTTAATGGGTCAGATACCAGTGCATTATCTCTTTCATCACTTTTGGGAAACAGAATATTTTCAGAGCAAAAGTATTTCTCTGAATCAGTTTTCAGATGAAGCTTATAGACTAGCCCTTAATGATTCATTAATTTGTTATAAATGAGAAAGACTGAAAAGTTACTCATCTCGAGATTAAATTTTGAAAGATGCTAAAACGAAACAACTACACAGCAGTAATAATAATAATAATAATAATAATAATAATAATAATAATAATAAGCCGTATCTATTGCTATAGGAACATCCTGGGCTAGATCCGGTATTTGAAAATATTCAGAAAGTTTCAAAACACTGTATTAACTGCTTCCTTTCCTACTGTCACTTACCTTCTTTAGTAATTAGATTTTATCCATAACATGAAAAACAATCTTGGACCCCTGCCTTCTGCTGGAAAAAAAAGACACCCAGGCCAGCTCAGTGGAGTGAGTGGGGACTCCCAAAAGCCATGAGAAAGAGAAATAAAACCATCCAAGGGTGTCAAGGAGGTGAGGCTGGCTGTAGGGAAGTCTAACTTTGCTCGAGTCTTAAATGAACCGTGTTTAGCATTTTATCAGTGTGTGCTGAGTCAGCCTCTGGGGCTCTAAGGGGGAGTCCCAGCATCGTAAAGTTTCATTTCCAGGAGCATAATATTTTCCTTGTTGTGGCTCTTCTTTCATTTCCCTTTCCTCCTTACCCCTTACGTCTTCAGCCCCATGCCTTGCTGTCGCTGTGTTCTTTCTGGGCAAAGTTTGAAATGTCAAAGCTGTTTTGCTTCTACAAGATTTTAGCCTTGGTCTTTGGATGTAACAAAAATGAACCTTTGTCTTCATTCTTTGCTGAAGACATTTTTGCCAGAAAGCAAGTATTTTGATGTAGGGACATGCCTAAATGTCGATAAAAATGTCAACAAGAGTATTCATTCCTGGGGGAAGTGGCATGGCTTCTGGCAATGGTTGCAGATCCTGCCACTTCTGTGGGCATCTGGAGCAGCTGTGGGTCTATCTGGAGCTCATGGTCTCTCTCTCAGGCCCTTCTCAGCAGATTCATGGCAGGATCCTGCTCACAACCCTAATGGCAGGCACAGTGCCCCACGGAGAAAAATATGGATTAAGTGACACCATCCTGAGGCCTGGCCTATGGCCCTACACAGGTTTTCTTCTCTTGGGGTGGGCTCCTATCTTCCTACATAACACTTCCTATACAATCGCCGTGCTGATTGCCATGTCTGAGCTCAAACCCAGACAACGGGGGAAATCGGTAAAAGCCCTCAATCATATCTTCCCCGCCCTCTTAGTACCCAGCACTTCTGGGTCAATTGAGTCCCCCAGAACAGCACTGGTGTCCTGTAATTTCCCAACCTAAATATACAACGTCAACATTAAAAGTGACTCTGAGGGACAGCGCTCATGGACTTGCCACAGAGAAGCAGCGAGTGTTCCTTAAAAAACAAGCAGTGAGAGGTCTATTTCTTGCCAGACTACGTGACTCTGGGCAAAGTCACTTCCAGAAGCTTTTCAAGAAAAGGGAAAATGGTACCTACTTTTGCTTACCCACAGGTAAACCGTTTACTAATCACTCACAGGAGACTTTGGAATTTAATATAGGAATCTTTTTTTGTTGTTGTGTATATTAATTGGGCTATGCTGCTGAAACATGGGGACCTGGAAATGTGGTGGCTCTAACAAAGGCGCAAATTTACTGCTCACCATAGTAGATAATCCATGTGGTAGGCAACTTCATGAGTTCATTCATTAGGAACCCAGCCTACTCGTCCATTTCCTAAGATGTTGTTCTTGTCTATGTATTTGAAGTTACCATGTAAGCACCATGATCCCATTGCAGTCCTTGGGAAGTAGATACAAGAAAGTGAAGAGAAATTAGTTTCTTTTTTAAGGAAAGTTGCATATATCACTTCTACTCTTATTCTACTGTCCAGAAAGTAGTCACCATGGCTACTTTAGCTGCAAGGGAGAAAGGAAAATGTAGTCTGAAAAGGAGTAACTATATCTCCAAATAAAACTGGAAACTCTATTAGTAAAAGGAAGGAGGGGAGAATGAGTGCTGGGGAGAACAAATAGCCTCTGTAAGATTTGTATACTGACATGATACACACCAAAGTATGTATCATGGAGGACATAGGCAGTAGTAGCTATTTCCGCCTGTGGGAGGAGGGAGTAGGCATTTGATCTTGTGATTAAAGGATGTGAAATGGCCTATCAGGTGAGTGGACCTGGGAAGGGTGCAGCTTGCACTTGGCCTTTGGGGAAGTAAGATTTAATATTTATACCAGGGTCTGATCTCAGATCTCTGGTCCCAAGAGGCTTTAAAGAGAATCAAAACTCTAAAGCCGGGGCTCCAATTCAAATACTCCATGAATCTCCTGAAATATTAAGCACTATATGGGGGTAAAAGTCTTTTTCTTTTATTAGACTCTTTTGTTGTTGTCGTGTATATTAATTGGGCTATGCTGCTGAAACATGGGGACCTGGAAATGTGGTGGCTCTAACAAAGGCGCAAATTTACTGCTCACCATAGGAACCATGACCCAAAATTTTAAATTCCAATACATTAACCCAGAGAAAGACACCATGCCAAAGCAGCTGAGTTGTCATCATGGGGACCAAGGACTATGAGAGACCTAGGCAGCTCTATCTGAGAAGCTTGATTTGCATTTCTGTGTTTTGAGATACTGTAAGATCCTGGCCAATTATCTCACCTCAATCTTGGCAAGGGAGGGGAGGTATGCCCAATAGGGCATCTCAAGCATTGACTAATTGTGCTGGTCTTTACCATCCTTACTCAGGAGCAGATAAGAGATGTCCTGTCTTATTCTATTCCCAGTGACTAGAGGGACGTTGGCCTTGCTCCTGGGGAGGCTTCTCACCATCTTCTTTCTAAGTACTATCTGTGTCTTTTCCAAAGCAACTCCCTTCCTCTCTACAAACTGCATAGTCCATTCCATAACTCTGCTCAAATCATGTGCTTTCTTAGCTAAACTTTCTCCCACTGCTGGAAGCAGAAAGGAGGGGATTAATTTCTACTGAATGCAGAACGGTAAAGGTGGCAGGGGCAGGCAGGGACCGTTAGCTTTTGTACCAGTGCACATCTTATACTTGTTTTTTCACTGAAAGGAATCTGGGTTTTTCCAGTTCATTGTGGGAAGCTGATTTTTGCCTGCAGTGGTCATATTACAATGTTTCCCACAAAGGCAAAATCCAATGTTAAGTAAAATCTCAGGTCATTGTGGGCAGTGTTTTGTGCCTAGGTTTTCAGAAGGTCCTTCATAAAGGTTTTAGGGGCCACCAAAAGATGTAGGAGGAAGAGGAGGAGGCTGAGCCAGCATGCTGTGGCTGTAGGTCTAAAATGGTGATGTCTTGGAAATATTAATCACTGCTCCCTCCCTGCCCCTTCCCATTGGTTTTACTTCCCTGTTTTGCTTGTCTCATCCCCTTCTCTTCCTAGAAGAGCTAGGCATGATGAACTCTTGACTCCAGGCAAAAAAATGCCAGTTTGAAAACACTGAAAAAAGTCTCTTTCTGCTTTTGAATTGCAAAAGCCCGAGCCTTGGAAGAAGTAAAGAGAAGAGTGGCTTAAACAGAATCACAAAATAAAGGATTCTCAACTTCTCAACTCCTCTGCTTCCTGAAATATCACTCCATCCATCCCTCAGGCTAGAAAAGGATTCCTATTGGGGGAGAAGAGGATGGAGAACAGGGATGGGAAAAGAGGTCACGTCTTCAAGTTCAAGAGGGAGCAGCTGGGAGAGTTTGGGTGGAAACTGATGAAATCCTCAACCTGTCCGCCAATACCTAGAATCTCTTTGCAAGATGAACCAGAACTTCATCTCTCTACTCTGAGGGACTCTACACACCACCATAACTCAGAGCCCTGCCAGCTGTCCATCCCATGGGGCCAATGAGGATTTTACTTTAACACAGCCATCAATTTTCCCTCCCACTGCCCAACAGGGGTGATGCTCTAATGTGATCTGGCTTAAACAGGTAATTGCTAAGTTAAGGTAATTACTTTGGGGAAGTAAGGTAATTGCTAAGCCCAGAGAAGAAAAGTACAGCTTTGGACATTTTCAGATGGGGCTGGAAATAGAGAAAAGAGAAATCCCTGAACTCGAGTCAGGTCTGAGGGAGGCAGGGGGAAGCAGTTTGAGTCGAGTGGCTGTTGGTCAATTGCTCATAAGGCTTCATTAAGAAACCTAAATAATGAAAAGAAAACTACACTCCCTAAACTGCTTCTTAAAAAATATTTCCTATCTAAGATCCCTTTGGAAAAAAAAGTCCAATTCCATTAAAACAAGAGAAGGGGATTTGAAACATGTTGAGGACAGGGAGTCAGTTTTGGTAGTTTGCATCTTTCCAGGAATTTGTCCATTATCTAATTTGTTGGTATACTGTTGTTTATAGTATTCTCTTGTAATTCTTTTAATTATTGTAAGATCAATATTGATGTATCCTTTTTCATTCCTGATTTTAGAAATTTAAATTTTCTCTCTTTTTTTTTTTCTGGATCGGTCTAGTTAAGAGTTTGTGTAAATTCTGTTGATCTTTTCAAATGTCTTTCTAATTTACTATGGGTATATATTTTTAAGAAAATCATGGATTGAAGAGAAGAGGGGAAAGCAATACCTTGTTGAGAATATCTCTTAAAGTTTCATTCTTATATCTGATTGGGGAAAGTATTACTAACAAGAGTCATATTTTAATGTTCTAGTGTAATTAGTTAGAACCACTGCACAAATACAAGAAGAGATGAATCATAGTTCACATGATGTGATTTGAAGAATTATATGTCATTCATGGGACTCCAGTAAGACTAACCGAAAATCTCTCATTTCACATTAAGTAATAAGCTCACAGGGGATGAATATATCTATTCTTTGAAATTGTGTTTCATTTTATGGTAGCTACATGGTGGAAAGCATATTTAATTTACAATGAGACACTAAGGCATTCTCATTGGGTCTGAGAAATTAGACAAGATTAGTGTGTGGCTCAGTGAATGGGGCTGGCTCCCCAAGGGCCTGGTAAGAGGCATGGATGGTCACATGTGGCTAAAACCAGGTTTTAGACCAGAGGGTAGCAGAGAAGGGAGAGGAGGGAGGTAGATAGGGGAAAAAAATATAAATCATTTCTTCAATTAAAAAATATTAATTAATTTAAAAAAAATCAATAAACACACACACGAAAATAAAACCAGGTTTTAGTATTTGTGGACAGTTGACTTGTTTTATTTAAGAAAAGAAATGGCTAATATGTGTATGTGGGAGAAAATAGATATAGGCATGGATGCAGAGAGCTTGAGTAGCTAGAAAAGAGAAGGGGGTGAAGGATGAAGGTGAGAAAGACACTGCCTTTACCTTTCCATCTGCCTTCCTTTGCATTTTCTCTTGTTATTAGAAGTGACACTGGAGATTACAGCAGCATCAGTAACCTATTAACTGATCCAAGACTGTAAAACTCAGCATTCCTCCTTCTTTTGACTATAGTATTTAATATATTGTGTCGTAGGCTGTGGGCTAAGAGAGAATAGACAGTAATAACAAACTTATATAACAGAAACTTCTCATAATTGACTCTTCAGATTAACAAATGGTCTCTGTTTCCTCTAAACACACTGACTGATACTTATGGCAGTTGTTTATTTACTGAAGATAAGTTGCATTGGTCTGCAAACTTGTTTATGTCAGATGTACTTGTTATCATAATTATGCAAGTTAGTTAAATATTACATAAACTATTAAAGTAGTATTAATAGTTTGATGAACTATTGATGTGATAAAAAAACTATTTCTATGAAGATACATTTGAATTACTTGAAAAAAAGTTAATTCATTCATTGCATTGAAATATTGCAATCAAATTAGGTGTGAGACAATTGTTAATGATTGGTAAGAAAAAATCATGAACATCTAAATGCATTCTTCACTCAGTTTCACAAGTATCATTAGTTTATTAGTCCATTTAAAAGGAACAGAAACTGGAAATTATTGGATGAGTCCTTATGGGTGTACATGACAAACAACATCAAACTCCAATAAGGGAACCTATACTAAAAAACAAAGCCCTTAGTCTTATATCAAGATATTGGTAAATGAATACACATTAATTTGTTTTAAGTAAAAAATGTTTAAGTTATTGATTTTTAATGATCCTACTTTTTTATTCTACTATTTTCAGTTAATTGACCAATTTTCACTCCTAATATATAGGAGAGCTTCTGCAGTAATCATTTCTATTGTTGCTTACTTTGTGTAGGCATTAATTTTATTTATGTCTCACTATAACTCTTTTAAATGGTAGTATTATTCCCATGTTAGTCATAAATTATCTAAGACTTAGAAGTGTTAAAAGATCTACTCAACATTATAGAACTAGAATATCCATAGCAAGAAATAAATGAACAAATAGATTGGGAGGAAAAAAAACCTCTTTTCTAGACAAAATTCTTAAATTGTAATATTCATTCATCATGCATATCACTGAGCAATAGTTAGGGACTAGATCTAAAGGATATGAAAAGATTTTAAAATGTATTTTAAGAATAAGGAAGTATAAGGAAATTAAAACAGACAACCAAAGTACAACATGGAAAAGGCAAAGTGCCATTAGAGAGCTACAGGTCATATCAGAGAGAAGTTGCAGGGTGGTGGAGAGAAGGTGGCTGTGCAAACCACTTCTCTGAGTCTCAGTTTCCTAATTTTAAAAATGCATATAATAATGCCTTTGTAAAGATATGAGCCTTTACAGGCATCTGGGCATATAACAGGTATTCAGCAAAGGGTGGGGATTATTGCTGCCTGGGCCATCATCAGATCTGCTTTCTTTGTTGTCTTTTGTTCTGCTACTTGGCTCCCTTTGTTTGATTCCATGAAAACCTGAGCTCCTTCTACTCAATCCCCAAAGTCAGGTAATTCAAAATGAAAGCAGGCAAATAAATCTTTGGAGGACAGTCACACAACGCACTGAGCCTTCTCACTTTCAGCCTTCTTCCTTTCAGCCTCCAATTCTGGTGCTCTGTAGACACAGCCCTTGAGCTTGTCTCCCAAGTTAACCTGGTCCCAAAAGGTAAGAGAAGATAGGCACCTGGGGAAGAAGCAGCAAAGCTGCTCACTCTCTGAAATGATTTTAAAAACTCATCTTACTGGTGGAAGGAGGGAGAGTATGAATAAGTCTTCATCACAGTCTGTGTTTATTTCAATGCTTTATGATAGACGAATATTCCCTACATTTATCTTTTCTTCTTCTTATCTGATGTGAGTTTTTATTTGCCCTTCACTGGACAAACAAAACGTCCGTATTTTTGTTTTTCATTGTCAGTACTTTTATACATAGTTATAGGATTTTTTTTCTTTGTGTTCCCATCGATTTTGGTTCATGATTGCTCAGAACATTTTCTCCTTTTTGGTCATCAAGATGATAATTGATTGCTGTGTTTCACATTTGCAAATGAACTGAGAAATGAGATCTAAAAGTATATTTCACTATGTTTAAAGTTACTTGGAAATTTAAAATTCAATCACTTGGAAAATTAAATGAAAAATTTAGTCAAGACAAAAAAACCCACAGAATTTTGGAAGTATGTACTTAATGCTAACCATCGAATTCAGACAAAGACTTCATCAACTTGAGTAGTGTCATTTCTTCAAAAGTTTAGTCATAAAGCATCACTTTCAGTCTTTCTTTGATTAACAGTGAAAAAAGAAACCAGTGCCACTACTCCTTTCTCTCAACTTTCTAGGTAGATGTTTTGCAATTACGAGAAATGTTTGTTTACGAGGCAATTGAGAGAATGATTACGATGCAAAGTAAGAATCCATTCCGAATGCCAGTGGTCAGTTGGGAATTGCTATGACAATAATTGAGGGAGAGAATCATGAGTGCTTTTATGAAAAGAAAAGTCTGAAAGTTCTGAATGGTGAATGGAAAGAATCCAAGGCAGGAGAGAGAAATACAAGTCATAATAGGAAAGCTACTAGTGATAAAGTATGAGAGAAGGGCTACTCTTAATAGACTTGTAATTAGCAATAAGTCCTAAAAGAGCCAAGCGAGTAAATGCTTAAGTATGGAGCCCATTATCCTTCATCATCATCATCATCATCATCATCATCATCATCATCATCAACACCACCATCACTGCAAATATGTGCCAAGCACCTTGTTTTAAGCTCATCTGATTATTACAACAACCTTATTTAGTAGGAAACTAAGACTTAGAGGTTTTAAATAACCTCCCCAGGTTATTTTAAGGAGGATGCAGGTCTGTATGATTTCAAACCCATCCTCTTAACTGCTATACTAACCTGCCCCAAAGAACAAAATTTAGAGATGATATACTTTGTGAGGGAAGCAGAGTAAGCCAGACTAAAACATGCCTTTTGAGATATTGACCATTTTAAGCTGGTTATTTTTAAGAAACAAAAGGCTCAGAAAAAAACTTTGACTTCCTCGCTAACTGCCTAAAAAGAACTTGGAGGATCTGCTCCAGGAAGAGAGATGTTATCATAGATAACTATAGTTTAATATGAACTTGTGTGTGATAGATGGAGAGGAGTGTAGCAAGGTCCAGTTGTCGAAAGTCCTCTTTGTGTCCCATTGTTAAAGATGACCCAGCAAACATTTATTTACCAAACATTTGCTTTTCATCTCCATGTGAACTGCTTTTCTGCTCTTTGAACCACAAGCCCCATTCTCCTCAGTTCCAGAATGACATATAAGCCTCAACTGTCCAGTGTATTCTTGGGTCTCATATTATTATGGCATCTCTGTATATACATACATATGGAATTTGGTTGTTTTCTTCTGTTAATCTGTCTTAGGTTAATTTGATTATAAGCCCAGCCAAAAGAATTTCGAAAGGTTGGAGGAAAATTATTCTTTTCTGCTTCTACATTTGGAACGAGCCAAACTCTAAAAGTTAGTTTGGACCTAGAAAAGACTCTCCCAAAACCAACACAGTAAAAGAAAATGCTTCAATCTTGTATAGAGAAAGATAATCCATAGCTACTTTTATGCTAATGCTGGACAGTCCTCCTGTACCAAACGGGCACACACTTTATCTATTTCCTTGCTGCATTCCCCTGGCCTCCTGGGTGCTCGTGATAATGAGGGCACTGTTTATTAGTCAGTGTCCTTCACTAAGTGAAGAGTTCCTGAAAGAAACCTTGATTTCTTATCCATTTCTGTATCACCATCCTAGTACTTGGTACGTGGTTGGTACTCAGAATTGGTGAATATTTGTAGTATCAATTGTGAAGTAGAAGTTATAGAATCATAATTGTGTAGAACTTCATTAGAAGTTCAATTCTTCATAAACATTCGCTGAATAAAGAAAGCTTGAAAGTTAAGCTAATTCCTCCATGCAGTGGCTTAGGCTCATTTTTCTTTTGTTGAGGTCAGTGAACATCAAGAATTGCTGCTCATGGGTTTTCAGAGGAGCCTTCACATACATGAAGAACACGACTAAATTATAGGCAAATCTCAATCTTTTGTGTTTTTATTGCTGCATCATCTCCCAGCCCATCTAAATAGTACTCAGATATCCGTCCAAGTTCTGTTTCTGCTTGGTTTAAGGGCGAAGAATGGGGTTTTAGATGCCAGCAAATGCCTCTCAGCACGGACTCTTTCGAGAGCCCTGCCGTATTTGTGATAAACTGGAAAATACTCTTGCACCTTCCATGAGGGCAAATGCGTGTGCCGGTATTATTTCTGGGAAACAAAGAAGAAAAGAACAATTTTTCAGGGACAAGGTAGCTTCTTATTTAAATTTTAAATGGGTTGACTTTAAGTTTAAAAAGAAGATTGAATTAGTTAATCAATCAGGTTCAGTATGCCCCCTGGCATTTTTATTTCAATTTCCAATGAAAGCAAGCCATAATCTTAAATATGTTTTTGCCCATCTTTCTTCCTCTTTGGTCCTTTTTTTTTTTTTTTTTTTTTTTT
>NW_024351073.1:4774422-4870392 GCF_902729225.1 Pteropus medius
TTTTTTTTTTTTTTTTTTTTTTTTTTTTTTTTTTGGTTATTGTTGTTGCACATAACACACACTTGGCTCATTTCTGGCTGGCTGCAACTATTCCCATCTTCGTTATCTTGCAGTGAGTTACTATGTCAAAAAAGTAAGGGCTTAATCATTGCAGGCAGCACCTTGATGTTGCTTGATGATTTACCAATTTGCTTGCTGAACAACGCAAAAGGTATTCAGGTAGGCAACTTTAGAGAGATTAGGTTTTCCTGTTTACATAGTTTAGACAACAGTTCTGTCTTCACATAATGGCTTTTATTTTTGTGATGCATCAGAAGTTGATTTTGTCTTAGCCACTTTGAAATAGTGGTGCACTCTGAGACTGACTTCAGACAAGTAGGATATGATCTTGTTTTATAGGCAACAAAAACAATAAAAATCATGAGCCAATTTTGAATTGAAATTAAAAAAGATCCCTCTATCTCCTCTTCTGCTTGGTTTCTGAAGTCCAGTTCATCGTAAGCCCTTTTTTTTCTATAGACCTGTGAGCAGTGAGCCAACACATGATCTAAGTCAGCACTTGGGGCCAGAACCCTGTAGATATCAATTTTTGCTTACGGATACAAATTGTTCTTGAACAAATTGTGGGAAACAAAGAACTTTGTTTATTCTGACACTCTGCTTGTGGTTTATAGGTGTTAAAAACATTTTCCCCAATAAGAAAACATCCAAGTACATGTAATTAGCACTTTGGCAAGTATTTAATAAAAGTGAATGGGTGGCTGTTTTATCTTGGAAATTCTAGGACTTGCAAACTAATACTAGACCCTCCAAAAGCTTAATAGAGTGCCATTTTGAGTTGTATTTCCATGCGTCCTAAATAGAGACTATTTTAGTTCAGTACCAAAAACCTAATATCCAGGTAATGTCTTATATGATACTCGAAAAAACAAATGAACAACAACGAAAAAACAAATGAACAACAACATTGTTTTAATCCAGAGATTCAAAAAAATTCATTCAGATATGAGTCATCATTCTAGTAAGATGAATTTAACTGGTCACTTAAGAGGAGGTAAGAGTCAACTAAAGGAACATTTGGGTTCTTAAGTATGGTTCTTAATGAATTGTTAAGAATACTCAAGGAGAAAAAAAGAAGAACATGGAAAAAGATGTCTCTATTTAAAAGCAGAGTAGAATAGGATTTTTGGTAGCATTTTCTGTCATTTTGCTCCTGCCTGATTGAAGAGGCAATTCCATAATGATTTTAATTCATGTTCCCTCTCAGTAAGTGTTTCAGAGAAGGCTTATATAATTGGAAGTAGGTCAGCCAGTGCTGGTAAGTGATTTGCAATTGTGCAACACAGTCCCATCAAAGTAGGTCAGGTGCAATTGTGCCCTACTAAGCACAATTCTACTTGTGTAAGTAGAAGTTCAGGTATCACAATAAAAATCTGTGTAAAATTTGGAAACAAAAGGAAAAATTTAAGGTTACATCAGCCCTCCCTCCAAAGCGATGCAATATGAGTTGCAATCCATTCAGTGGGATTTGGTAGAATAACAAAAGCAACCACCAGTCTTCAAGCCAGGACAGAAACAGACAGACAACCACGGAAACAGTAAAAATTACTTTCAAAGCAAAATGTCATTACCATGGTACCAAATATTTCAGAAATCTGGTAACTTAGACAACGTAGAAGGAAGTTTAATTAGGTACTATCAATAAATAAAACACTTCCCAGGTCAATACATGATTAAAAAACAAACAAAAAACATGAGAGGGTATGATTAAGAGAAGAACATATTTTACAAGTACTCACGGTTGCTTTAGAACCAACACATTTACACATAAATTTGATGTTGTCTTATTTTATGCAATTTACCAAATCAAGATGAGATAAATTGTAAGGCTCATTCCAATTTCAGAGATGCTAACTTGTGGGGAAAATAGTCTATCATATGAAAAATGGCCTTTGATCAAGAAGCAGATTTTTCACCCTAGTTCCTGTAAATGCATGTCTTTGATATTCGTGAGCAATAGAATTATACTGCTCAGAGGATGCTATATTGCTTATTCTTGTCCTGAATTTATAAAAGGTTCCCTATTAAATCATACAAATCAGGTACCATGCTATAAAGTTACACAACAAGGGGTACTCAAATTGTGAAGCACATGACTGGTATGTGCCAAGCCTTATGTCTCGTCTTGGAATGTCCCTCCCAATCCACGTATCACCCTATATTTCCCTGCAATACTGTTTGGCTGCATTTCCGGGAACCAGCAACAGGTCTAGAAACCTGAATTTCCAATTTACCTTAATATTCTTAAAGTGCTGGAGAGAAGGCAGAATGAGGCTTTATCTCTCTAGTGCCTTCTTACCCCAGAGAGGCCAGTGCCTTGTTGGGGAGGTGTGGGCCTGAACATTTCCTACCCAGTGACAGTTCAGTATTTGGCTGGAAGGGGAAGTTGGGATGAATCAGAGGTTATAGCTCTCCGAGTTCCCTTGGTCATGGTCTCTACCATCTTATCCACATAGGCTTGGGGACTCTTTGGTGGATGGCATTTGGTTCTTACAGATGGAATTGAGAGGAACACAAAGTTATTTGCCAAGGAAGACTCAATGTTTATACTTGGTTGGCATCTGAAGCCCTTAAAACACCAACTTTTGCAGAGTCACCTTAATAAACCATAAGTAAATGCTGTACTACCCATCGACACTATTGTGAGAAAAGTTAATGAAGGTGACAAGAAAAATTAGACAAAGATGATTGTCTTTGTCTTAATCCATGACTAGCAATTTCCTTTAGGCAAGAATTGTCTTAGAAAAGAAAAAAGTAGATATCAGATGTTTGAGATGTCTGGATGCCTAGATGTCTAGATGGCTGAGTCCTTTTGAATTTCCCATAAAAATAAACATTTTGGGTGATGTAACTGAACACATTAGATTATGTTATTTGTTTAGGTCTAATAGCTTTGCCATTGAAGTCAAATTAAAATCTTTTCCGTGTTTACAAGGAGAAAAAGCTAGAAACCTGTACTTTGCTCCATTTCTGAAATAGTTAAAGCATTGCCCTGGACTTTAAAACCAGGGCTATGGTTTGGAAACAATCTTTGATATTATCTGAAAGTCTTCAAAAAAAAAAAAAAAAAAGCAAGTGTGGCCATATATTTTTTTTTCTAACTGATCTGCTGTATGTGTATTTTAAGTGTCTGTCTGATTATGCTCAGATGTGGGTAAGTGGTAGAGAGAAAAAAAGAATGTTTCTTAACTCTGTAGATAAAAAAAACTTCAAATTAGTAGTGTCTCACGTACTTTAGTAATCCGCCCCACATTCTGCACCATGATGTGAGATAGAGACTGCTAATTGGTGTTGACTTCTTCGGGGGAAAACAAGCTTTGAGGAAAACGTTGTTATAACTAGGTGGCCATTTCTGAGCTATATGAAGGGAAATTGGTGATACCTCTCAATGAAGACCTCGAGGGGACTTAATCACACTTATGGCCCCTACCCTTATGAGCAACTGATTTTGGAAATGCCAAATCCTGTCCTCCCTGGTCATTATTGAAATATCAATCTTTACTCTCATATTTTCTTCTTCTGTTGAAGCAACCAAGCCAGGAGGCGCCATGTAGGCATGGATGGGCTAAGCAAGGGTTCTCAGACATTCATATCAGTCATTTTATGGAGGTTTAGAGAGGAAGACCATGCTCTGAGAACATTGAAGTCTCCTCCTTTATCTTAAAATGTATGTATAGTTAGTTCTTGATGCCATACATAGGTGTTTGTTTGATATAAAAGTGATGTTTCTCAATTTATTTATGCATAAACCTACTTACACACATACATATAATTTAACATGAATATGCTAATATCATGTTATTTTTAACACAATTTTTTCCCTGATTTTCTTGTTTGCCCTTTTTACCCATAATCACCTTTACCCTCTCAATCCAAGTCAATAACTTAGTGTGTCTTTTCTCATATTTTTCTACATGCTTATGAATCATATATAGAATGTGCACATATTTGTATATGCACACTACACAAATATGTGAACATGCATATATATGTATGTATACACTATACACCTATGTATAAGCACAAACATACATACGTATTTCATTTTTTCTTTTGTTTTATTTTACAAAAATAATATAATACATACTTTCCTGAATATCTGGTTTTACTCACTCAATGATACCTTGTAGAAATTTCTATAAATCAACTAGTTACCTCTGAAGTTTCTCTCTCTCTCTCTTTCTCGCATAAAAAATGACTGACTGCAGTGTCTCACAGTATAGATATATGACAATTAACCCAATCATTCCCTGTAAGTAGGCCTTTCCCCCATCTATTTTCACTGAAATAAAAACACACACACACACGTGATGGTTTCCCCTAGGCTAGATCATTAAGAATGGAGTTGCTGGGTTGAAGACTTCAAATATCGATTTTAATAAATGTTGTAAGAATGCTTTCAAAGATGTATTAGAGTAAATATTCTAAATACTGGCTATTCGATGTGTGGTCCATGTACCAGCAGACTTGGCATCACCTGGGAGCTTGTTAGAAATGGAGGTTATTAGTCTTACTTAAGATTTACTGAATCGATAAGGAAGGGCAAGTATGTTGCCTAAGATCAAACGGGTAGTAGATGACAGATATTAAGCTGATTGGTAGTGCGAGATTTGCACTATGGTAACACCAAACTTGGTCTTGTATGCATCTGGTTGAAGGAAAAAAAAATAAATGGAAGTAAACTTGTGTTGAGAAAAAAAATTACTAAATCAGAATCTGCATTTTAATAAAATCCCTGGGTGAATCATACAAATTTTACCGTTTGAAAATCACTGTTCTAAATCACTTGCAACCTGTGTTAAATTGAGAGGGGGTATATCGGTCAAGTATCTTCTCTGCAAGGATAATTAGGAAATTAGTGATAGCAGTTGACTCTTGGGTGGAGCATGTGGAACTGGCAGACAGAACTGAGATGGAAACTTGCTTTTCACTATCTATTTGTGTAAGCTTTACATTTTTCCATGTGCATGTTTTATCTGTTTAGAAAAAAAAAATTAAGATCAATTCCTTGCAAATATAATGATTACTTTCCAACTTCCAACCTCCAGGGAGATGGCCGCCCTGGGACTCCACTCACACTGCTGTTTTTGTCACTGGGAAAGGAAGATTCTCTGAGCAACACAACTTGCTTTTTGAGGATATGAAAATGTAATGATGTCAGTGGGGGTTATCTGACAAGGGAACAGTTGACAGGGCAAATGTCAAATGACAGAGTGAGTCAGTATCACAGGGCACCTTTGAACTTTTTTGCGACATCCCCATAGTGTGTACTGTAATCATCTGCCCAGTGTTAAACTTGCAGTAACATACACTTTCCCAACACTAGAAAAACTGCATTAAAAATTACACTGCTGATTCAACTTCTTGAAATAGGAGAGTTCTCAGATTTCTTGTAAATCAGGGAGCTGGCAAGCAGGCACGGAGTATGTCACTTTCGGAGTCCACGCTACATCTGTTGACATCGAGATGAGGGGAGGGCTGAAGGAGCAGGGTAGGCAGCTCTGCCTCTTAAGGGTAGAAACAGAACATTCTCATCACGCTGTTGGTTCCCGGAAGTCTTCCTGGGACAAGAATCCCCTCTACCTCGATGATTCACCATACATATAGCTTCATCTTAGGAAACATTCCATGCAGGCTAAATTGAAAATATATGGAAATTCTAAGCAGGTGTTGAGGCTTAAAATATATGAATCTTTTAAATCTAGTTTCTCCAGGTGTTGCCACTTTATGAGTCTAAGTGGCTTTATGTTAAGAGTAATAATTCAAATTTCTTTGGCCCTTGAAACCACCCACACCCCCAGGACCACCGACCTCCTGAAAAATGCCCAGATATTTGGGGGAACTATTTGGGAGGGTGGAACTGGTTGTTTTATGTACTCACAAACAAATGAGGTTGACCACCAGGGAGCTTGTCATTTTTTACTTCTCACTGAATTTGTCTCCTTCCTCTGGGCATCGCCACTCCTGCCAGGAATTTTTTTTCTCCTGCAGAGTATCTTCTTTCTCCTGTGGCCGTCAGTCACCAGCTGCATCTGGGACACTGGCATCCTGGTGTGTATGTGGGCTTAGGGCGATCGAAGCTGCCTGGAGCTCTTCTGGAATGGACAGAAGAACTTTGTCTTCTTTCGGTGTCTCTCTTCTTGAGAGGTACCATGTCTCAGTGTTTAGGTGAAATAGCCCTTTTAGCATTTACATGCAGTCCCTTCTCTCCAGAGGCCACAGGCATGAGAGGTTTGGCTAGAAGAGAAATCCAAGTGATAGAAACCAGGCCGCGGCCTCGACGTCGTTATGGAACCTGCTTGCTGCGGCTCCTTCTCTAGACGAGGTACATTTTGCCTCAGGATTTTATCTTCCACATATGGGCTTCTGAATCTCAGATTAAATATATGTTGGGGCTCCTCCTACACTCCCAGCAGAAACTCCAGGATAGTGAGAAACGGTGGTTTATTACCTGGACTTCTCTGGGCCCTGATACCTAAATAAGAGGTTTCCATGGCTGACCAAGAACCATCTACTCAACTTTTGAGGAACTTCCAAGGGCAGAGGACCAGCCAGCTGTCCAGTCATTGGCTACCTGGCAAGGCCGGTACTACTTGGTCTTTAGCCACTTTTTCTTGCTCTCTCCAGCATGAAAACGGAGATCGGTTTCACCCTGTGTGGGAAACTGCAGCACGCATCACCTCTTCAGGGATCCTGCTCCATTCTCAAGGCGCCGGCTGCCTCAGAGATTCTTCCCAGGTGCAGCTCAGCTGTGAGAGTGTCTGGTGTTGATGGGTGGGTGCTGGGAGGTGGGGAACCAGAGGATGGGAGGAAAACCAGGGAGTGCTTTCACCCAGAGTACCCCTAGAATTAGTAATGAGGTTTTCAAAAAGCCTTATTTCCCAAATAAGAAAAGGAGATGTGACAGCGGCAGAAATGGGACAGGGTGATGAAGTAAGCACGAGGAAAACATCTTCTGACTGTGCTTCTTTTTTTTGCCTGTGGGAGTTTCTTTGAGAGGAAGAGAACGTCTTAGGAAGTGGGTCTGCAGCCAGTTTGGAAATGATCCACCAGCTGTGGCTTCAGACAACAGTTTGATCATAGTTAATAGGTGAGTTGTTAGTAATCACTACCTCAGTGGCCTGGCCCTGTTCCTATTCGTAGGGGGAGGGGTGGCTACAGGAAGCGGTGCTGGCTTTTCCATTTCAATTTAGCCTTGCAGATAAAATCGAGAGTTAGGTAAAACGTGCATTGCTGAACAACCTCGTTATGTGATCGAACATGTGGGCAAGGCACTAGCAGATTGTGCAACATGTTCGTGTGCTTATTTGTGGACTTCTAGTTTACCACTTCCAGGTTTCTTTAAAGGTGCAGCCTTGTCCCTCGCATATGTACAATATCTCTGTTCTACTTGTCCGTGTCTAGCATGGATGGGAGATGTAGGCAATGAGAAAATGAGACTATAGTGAGGGTTGTGCCTCTGAACTTGGTCCAGCTGTGTACCTCTAGCCTCCTCAAAGATCCAATGTCTGGCTGCCCAGGAACTGTGGAGCAACAGCTGCAGAACCCTGGCTGTTGATTGCATTCTTCAGATTATTTTATTGTTTCATCTACCTGGTTTGAGTGTCCAGATATGCTGGGTAGGACCACGCCAAGGCTACTATGGATGGCTGGGCGGTTTGTGCACTGCAAAAATGCCACCAGTTAAGAGAAGAATGTGGGCTGAAGCTCTATTAGCCAATCTGTTGGTCCCTGCCATGGTGCCGAATCAGTAGAAGGAAGGGACGTCTCCCAGATGTCTTGTGGAGAGTCACACGGAGGCGTTGTAGGAGCTAGTGGTGGCTCTGGGCACATGGTTTTAACTGCGAAATGTTGGATTTGGTAGCCTGTCCTTGCTGCCATGCCCAACCCTTCTGACTAGCTAGGAGTGACCCCCTTTGGGAAACCCGACTGTGGAAAACTAATGGGCCACAGGCCACACACAAGGCCTATGAAATAATCATTTGGATCACAGAGAATTGACCCACAGAGAGTTTTAAAAATTTGAATTAGTTGTCAATATTTACAATTTAAGAGATTTTGCATACGGACTGCCGGATAGCATTTGTTAACAGCCATTCAGTATATGACCATCCTCGCCATGCCCTGTGGCCTCTCTAGCACTGAGGATGAAGGTTAATTGCTGTTTATCATTGTTCTTGTGCTCTGTTTTCTTACAGGAGAATATTTTTAAAAAGTGAAATCTATCTAATGTTCTCTTTTAAAAGTGGGAAAATTTAAAAAGGACTAAAAAACCATTGAAAGAAATCTGACCTAAGTATTTTTAATATGACTGGCAAGTCCCTCTAGCATTTATGTTTGCAGTCTTTACTCTCATGGCCATATCATCTCATAATCATGCAATTGAGGAAACTGGAGAAATCCAATTAAAGCACATGAGCCTTCATTTGGCCACTAAATTAAGCTATAAGTGTGACAGAAGAACCTTAATTTATCGTGATCCCTCTGCAGTAGAGGACTTGCCTTGTGAAGTGCATTCTGGTCTCATCTGTCAGCACTTTTCTCCTTCGAAAGTGCCAGTAAAAAGGGATTAGACTCATCCTGCTGAACTGGGGGGGGCCCAGATGGTGAGTAGACCACATGGGGTCAAGTCAGGGGTCAAACGGAGGGATATTGTGATTAGAAATATGGAGATCCAAGTAGGGGTAAGGCAAGCCAGGTGGCCAAAGAAAGTCAGTTATGTCTGTCGATGGAGTCAGATTCATATGCTTTGTGTGTGGCCTGTGGTCTATTAGTTTTCCATGATCAGGTTTCCCAAAGGGGGTCACTCCAAGCAAGTCAGAAGGGCTGGGAATGGCAGCAAGGAAAGACTGCCAAATCCAACACTTGCTCGTGAAACGTTGTCAGTGGGGTGGCAATACTCAGGGGCAGAGGGTTGAAGAGACCCATCCTTAGCTGAGGGAGCTATTGGGACTTCACACATGTGGTTTTACCTTGTGATGCCTCTACCTGACCCACAGGTGATAGGGAAGCAGCCCAGCGGAGGAGTTAAGGGCAAACACTGGAGACAGAATCCCCCCTTCCTGAGTAGGGATCCTAGCCTCTTACTAGCTGTGTGAGTTAGGTAAACTCCTTAGCCCCTTCACACCTTAGCTCCCTTCACTATATAATGAGGATAGTAATATAACTACCTTATAAATTTGCCTATAGATACGAATTAAATGAGCTAATTCTTAGAAAGTGCTTAGAATAGTGGCTGCCACATGTCAAATACCCAAGAAGTATTTATTACTACCTGCTGGCTACCACTCTCATCATCTTTAGGAAAATGTGGTTGTCGGCTTGGAGGAAGCTGCCTTCTGAAAGCAATGACAGCAGCGTATTTTTACAAGTGGCATCGTAGCATTTTAAAGGAACTTTCCAAATAATCTCACTGGCACAATGGGAAAACTTTATAAAGGAGAGCAAAATTCAGAAAAAGACTGTAAACATCTCCTGCCACATGAGAAAGCTGAGTAATGTCTTCCAGTTCAGGACACTTTTCCTGTAGACTCTTTTGCAAGGAGCCTAGTGGCAAAGGCTCTTCTTGATTTATGGGGACTTTTTCGTGAAATGGGCTCAAACAGTGAAACCAGTGGAAGAAGAGTAAGCCCTCGGCCTTTAGAGTGCATGGTGAAGTCTGCCATAGGTGAGAGGATGTTGTGGTTTCAGGCTGGTTTGTGGGGGCACAGCAAGGTGAGGCTTTTTCAGACAGTGTTCAGTGTCGCTGTCTCTGTGGTTAGCGTGAAGTGAGCAAAGACACAACAGCATTTGCCTGGAGCTCAAGTGCTCAAGGTGCTGCTTTGAGCCAAGTGTGGCCCTTTTGGGGCTTTGAACTGCAGCCGCAAGATTCTAGTGGCATCTCTTTCCAGATTTGTTTTGACACAGGCATGAAAACAAAATTTTACTCTGTCCTTATGCTAAGAATCTGAGAGTGAATGTGCTTAAAGATTTGTTTATCCCTAGCTCACCAGAATCCTTGGTGATACCTTTAGAAAGAGAGGATGCCCTGGCTACGTCTGTACCAGAGAACGTGACAGAAGAACTATTGGAGGCAGGGGAGCTATTCCAATAGGGAACATCAATTTGTTATTAAGACAAATAATCCAATAAAATCAGAGAGACAGAATAGTTGCAGAAGGTATTGGGGGAAGAGTTAGGACAAACTTTGTTTAGAGAGGAAATGGGTAGGGATTTGGGAAGGGGCCTAGAGGGAGCCCAGATGGTGGGTGCTGCTAGGCTGACTTGTTCAGGCTTAGACCAGACTCCAGATCCCCAAAGGAGCTTATTATAATAGAATTCTTGGTTTTCATTAGCTTCCATGAGTCAGTTAGCCTCTAGTAGATGTACCCTAATGTCACTCAGGCTCTCTTCTCCAGAGCTGCAAGGAGCCATTTAGAGAGGAAAAAAGTGACCCTCCTTCTACCTACCTCCCCACACACACACACACACACACACACACACACACACACACACACTTCTAAAAGATTAAATCAGTTTTCTATATCTAGCATGAGAGACATATAATATTATAGAAACATTTTTACTATAAAAAGCTTCTCTTTACCTCCTAGAATAGACATTCCTCTTCATTCATTAATTCATTCCGTAATTATTGAATATCTGAGTACCAGGAGCTGCGTTGAGTGGCTCTGTGTGGACTTGAGTGTGAGAAAAAGATGATAAGCATGGAAAGATAGAATCACATTATAAATAGCATTCTAAGAAATGTAGAATTTATTTTATAGCAAGAGATCAGAGGGATGGTTTTTAAGCAAAACGTGATGTGCCTAGGCAGAGTTTCGGTAAGATTATTTGGGAGTAGTGTGGAGGCTGGGTCAGGGTAGAAAAATGGAGGATTTGGGAGACGATACAGAAAGTTAATTGAGGGCTGTTGCGAGAGTCTAGGAAAAAGACGTTGAGGGCTTTTGAAAGATGGTGGACACCGTGGGACCTGAAAGGAGAGGACAGATGTGAGAGATGTGTATAAGGAACAATCAATAAGACTTGGGTGTGAAGGGAGAGAGAGGATGGGGCGGCAAGGGCTCAGCTGAAGTTTTGCCTGGGGAAGACCAGAAGAAGTGTGGGTGATGCCATTACCACAGGAGGAGAAGTTAGGGGGGGAAGCTGTTTCCAGAGACCCTCAGGGATGGATGGGGCCATAAAGTCATCTAGCCAAATGCCCCGCTCAACATCTGCACCATTCTGTTCCCATTGCAATCTTCCCTCAGGGGACCACAGGCTGGCCTGGACAGGGTAACAGCTAAATAGCTGGAGTACGGTATTGGTCTCTACGGGTAGAAATTCTAGTGCAAGGAAGTATGGGGTACTCAAACAGTGGGATAAGCCTAGTCAAACTTCTCTGAGGAAAAGTGAGACCCACACATGACGACGACTAAGCCAAATAGGCCTTTTGGGGAGATGGAAGTTGGGGTGGCACAGCTGAGAAGCTGATTCATTAGAGATAGAATTGCAGTAGGAACGGGACAAAGGAGTAAAGTTCTGCGCTCTCGTCATGCCTGCCCACTCTCCTAAAACATGGTGTCTTGCCTCTCTCAGAATACTTCTGGCAACAGGAAGCTTGTAGCTTCTCATGATCAGCTCAAATCTGTCATGCTGCAACATCCACCCTAGGGTTGGTTCATCCCTGGGGACCACAGACAAGATACTTCATCTGGATAGCTTTTCAAATAGTTGGAGATGGCTCCTTTTCCCCTTAAGTTGGAAGCTTAAGGGAAAACTCAGCTCTGGCTTAGTGAGTTCTCTTACTTCTAAATCTATATCATCTATATCTATCTATATCTATATCTATATCTATATCTATATCTATATCTATATATTTATCAGTTCCTCTGCATATGTGAAGTGTGTGGCCATGACCTGTACACACAGTTGCAGCTGAGGTCTGACCACTGCAGATCAGAGGAAAATCAGCATCTCCCTTACTACTGCAAATGCTTTATGGACACTGAATTCTTTAGGGGTCACATCACACAGCAAATTATATTCAGTTTACTTTGAACAAAACCTTTTGTGTTTATTTTTAAATATTACTAAGTCATATTGTCCTCCATCTTGTGCTTGTGCAATTGGTTATTTGTACCCAAGTTTTAGGGTTAATATTGGGTTCCTAGTCTGTGTCTATCATTTACCAGCTGTGAGACTTTGTACAAGTTACATAATCTCCCTAAATGTCATTTTCATTACATGTAAATGGCAATCTTAAAAGTACCTATTTTACAAAGTTGTGAGGACTGAATGAGATAATGCCCGTAAGCTCTCAGCACACTACCTGACTCATACTGAACCCTCAATAATAATAGCTATTATTATCTATTGTTACCTATTATTAACATCTTAACCTTGTTATTGGGTCCTCCTTCTCTTATTAAACATAATTTAATTCAAACCTCTTCCAATGCTGTCGACCATAATTATAATTTGCTTGGCTTCTGTCTCTCTCTTTGAATTTATTTATTGATGTTTTGTATCACAGAGGTGAATTAGACAGACATGGTCAGTATCTCCTATAGCTAAGTGTCCGTGAAGGAAGAGATAACGAATAATTCATGTGATCAATATTCTGTTTGCTAAAGTCATCCCACCAACATTCACTCCAATACAAATTCACTTGTCTTTGCATTCAGCCCATATTTGTTTATCTCGTTCCCAAGGATGTCAAGAAGGTATCATGAAGAACCTTGTAAAACACCACATGATATCTAGAGGAAAGCAACCAGGATAAAAGATTTCAAATCCACCACACACAAAAGTGATATCTAGAGGAGATGGTAATATTTAGTGCAAAAAAAAAAAAAAGCGAGAGCAGTTACACAGAGTGGGGTGGGGGGCAGAGAGGGAGAGGTGGTGCAAATAATGGAAGATGCTACAGAGGGTGACACCTTGGTCAGTGAGTTTAATGAGGAGGAGAGAAGGTAGCCAAAGTTGGCATAAACTTCCAATGAGGACAATACTGTGTTGGCAGAAAATGATCTAGAAGTAGCTAGTTCAAGGAGTTCATGCTAATACCTCCTGGACCTATGATTTAGAAGAAATGGTGACTCCCTTGCAGGCTTTCTCCAGGAATTAATCTGAGATATCAATCTTTATTGAAGAGGAAGAAATGGCTCTTTGAAATAAGTGGACATTGAGAGTCAGGTGTGAAGGAAGAAGAGACCTACATAGGGGAAGAAAGAGAAGAGAAAGAAATTGCAGAGGATTTTCACTTTTTTGAAAAAAGCCATTACCATACTAAGATAGGTGTTTCGTAAGAGTAGGTGGTGTAATGTAAACTTTCAGAAAGTAAGGGACATCTGTGTTCCTCTGTTCCCCTCTCTAGAATAACTAGAATTATCCGGTAATATCTAGAATTACATGTGAATCAGTGCAACTGAAAGTTTGAAATCTCTGGCAGAGTTTCTTCTCCATCTCTGAAGCATGCTTCTGGGTCACCATCCTCCATTATCTTGAAGACAAGAGTTCTGGGAACGAAGCTTTGCGTGAACCTTAGCCCATAAGAAGCAAATTTAGGAGATGCGTCACTCTCTAAACGTAGAATATAATTCCCACTGATAATAGAAATCGTCGCTGGATTGCTCATTATTTTAGTGATCAATCTAAAGGTGATATTTTGATACATTTTGCACAAATGTACTGACACAATTTAAAGCTGACTCCGATTTGAGTCTTAGCTTCTGGGGCATAGCAATCAAGAAAATACACAAAATCCCTCACTTCATGGAACTTAAAACCTGGTGAAGTGACAGACAAGCAAAAGAGTAAATATGAAGTTTGTCAGACATTAAGTGCAATGGAAACAAATTAAAGTGGGGGTGAGGTATGTGGAGGTGGTGAGTTATTTCTATTTTGTGTTCTGTGTTAAGGCAAGGCTGTACTGACAGTGTTGTTTGAACGGAGACCTAAAGGAAGTCTGGGGACAAGCCATGCAGAGATTTGGGAGAAATTCCAGGCAGAGAGAAAAACAAGTGCAAAGTCTCTGAGGCAGTAGCATGCCTGGTAAGTTCCAGGATCAATAAAGGGGATTTGCCACTTAAGCAGAGTGGTTAAGGGGGAGAATAGCAGGAGATGAGATCAGAGAGGCAGACCGAGATGAAGACTTGGACTAGATTCTGCATGAGATGGGACACCAGTAGAGGGCTGGAGTAGAGGGGTGATAAGATCTGACATGAATTATAAAAGACTCACTCTGTTGGCTGTAGATTTGCAATGGCTATGTGTTTGCAATGACTCTGAGCTGTCCATGTGGTAAACATGTGGACAGTAAGAGAGAAGTCTGGTTTTCTGGAGAACGGAATAGAAATTTCAGCATTAGTCTCTGTAATACCCATAAAATCATGGAAAGGGATGAATCATCCAGGGACTGGCTGTAGAAAAGACTGAACGCTCAGGCCTCCCAACATTTAGAAGGAGATCCAGCAACATTCAAAAACGGTGGATCCAGCAAGATATCTTCAGAAAGAGTAGCAACTCTGGAGGCTCAGAGGGGTTTCATAGAAGCCCTACCGCTGAGGATAGACACATTATTACTCACTTAAAACAACAAAAACAAAAAAAAAAACAAAAAAACACTTTCTTGAGATAAGTATCATTGAATTTGAGTCATTAATTTATACAGCTGAAATGATACAAGTGTATATAAAGGAAACAGTTATTCTATTATGAAAGAATTATGAATAGAAAATAGCGACATGGCTGCACTAGCAGTTGACAATGCATTCTTTTCCTTGGCTAGTGAGATGAACCCTGGAATATTATTGCATGTGGAGCAAGAACTACTAAAGGTACATGCAGAACTGCCCTGATGTGGAGCTTTGGGGGAATCGTCGTTGCATCTGCGTCATGTAGATCCTTCTCGTAGGGATTATTCATCTGTTGATTTTTGAACATATTGTTCTAGTGCCTTCTAGTTACAGATACACTTCAGAATACATTCCTTCTTTGGATTTTTGCTCTGAAATTTAAATTTATTACAGAATATTCTTTGAGTTAAAGAAAGCCCCCCTTTCAGTGTTCCTCGTAGCCTGGCAGGGGTCATTTCCACACTTACAATGATGATAACATATATGACAAACACCACGTTTACATTTGATGGTTAGAAGATTCATTGCCAAATTATAAAAATCACATTCTTTTGCCTTTATTTCTTTTCCTCAAGAAGTCTTAAAGGAGATCTCTCTCCATCGCTTCCTTGTGCATGCTACTCCTTTGGAGAATTATTTTCATAGCCTAGGAAAAGAGATTCAAGGGGAAGTAACAAATATTTATAAATGATTTAGGACTAATGCTCATCTACTACACGGCAGTGATTAAACAGAAAGTGAGTTTTTATTTTTTTCCTTTGAGAAATTTGTTCTCTATTTAGTTTGAATCCTGCAGCTTACTAGTTGTATCCCTGGAAAGATATCAGAGATCTTGGAGCCCGCTTTTCCTCATCTAATGATAGAATTGTCATATTAGATTAAATAACACTTGTAAAAGCAACTACACAGAATTTGGCACAAAATGGGAAACCCAAAATATTACTACCCTATTATCTAATAAAAGACAATGTTTATCTCCTATTAAAGGAAAATTCTAATGCCAATTTAATCACGCCTACAGATTTGTAGAATTTTAGAACAGCGGATTATTAAGAGAATGGGGATTGCCTAATTTCTCCATTTTTTTTAAATATCAGGGTAGAATGATGTTTTCCATCCACTTATAATACCCAGCTAGCTTACATTTTTAATCATAGATGTTTTTAAAATAAACTTAAAATATCATCAGAATGTAGAAGGGGTACAAACACATGTGAAAAAATGTAGAATTATGTCAATGCACTTTCTAGGTTTTTTTCCCCCTCAAGTCTAGGGAAGTACCTTAAAAATATGTTTCTTTTCTTCAGAGCTGAGTTCTAAAGGTCTTGATGTGACTGTGGTAATTTTACTCACAAATGCTTGCATAATTCATGATCAGAGGTGCTCCCTGCCAAGTGACGTGCACATTGCTTATATCAGTCACTGCCAGGAATCAGAGTGAATTATTTTCTTGAGGGACCTTTTCATTGAAAACTCAGATCTCCTTCAGTCAAAGGCTAATCTTGAGTAAATAAATGAAAAAGAACAGCTGCTCACCATTGACCTTTCTGGTCCTGCCCACCACAACTCTTAATTACATATCTTCTTTGACTAATACACTTAGAATAACTAATCCTGATATAGACTGGTAGCTTGGGGATTAAGGCATGAGCTGATCTGTGGTTGTCTGAGGAGAGTTATAAACTCCAGATATTTAAGCCAAACTTGGCTAAGTTTAAAGTCAAAATCAGGGCCCATAATCTTCAGGAGCAGGTAACTGAGTAAAGCCTGAAAGCATCTGGAAATGTTAGACACGGGTGCTTTGAAAATGCAAAGTGCCGAAGCAGCCATCATATTTTGTTATAAAGATAAAAGAGAAGGTTGGAGTATATTTTGAAGTGAGATACCTTGATAACAAAATGGAATAAAAGTGTCTTCAAGTCACGCTCATATTTATAGGTATTTTGTCCTCATTTAATTGGGTTCTTACAGAAATTCTCCTGTGACATTCTGATTTTAACATCAAAAGATTTGTTTCTATCTCCTATTGAATGGAAACCTTAATTTTGAGGATATATGCTCCATTTATTGGTTTGTTAAAAGAAATTTACATTTGCTCAGAATGTGTTCATTGTAAGAAACTACATTTCTTAGGCTGGTGTAGAAAATCGTGCGTTCGTTTGCATTTGTAAATACATTTGTCATAGGAGATTAATTGATTTTAGTCACTAATAACCCAGGTACAGTATTCTCATCGATCTTGCTACATTTAACCAAAGTGTTTTCTTAATAATTTAGGAATATTATTTGAAAATAACCTCTTGGTATAAGGTCGATGAAAACTGAAGTTAAACAAGTGACTTTAATTGAATAACTATAAAATGCAACATAAAATCTGAATTTTCCACATAGGTATTGACCACATGGGGCTTCCTGGGGCTTCAACTTAGACCTTTCGTCACCGTGGTACTGCATCGGTGAAAGCTGCCTTTCTTTCCAAGAGCGGATGCTACACTCAAGCAATGACATGTCAGCTTATTAGTTCATCCACATATAGTTTTACATAGCTCAGAAATGTTTTCTGTGTACCGCAACTAACAGACCAGGAACAACAGCAATAATAATAATGTCTTAACGTGTATTGAGTTATTTCTATCTGCCAAGCACTTGATACGTATTAAGTCCTTTAATCTATATAAGGACATTGTGAAGTATTTATGATAACTAACCCTATTTTACTGATGGGGAAACTAAGGCACCGTGAGGTCACTTGCCCAAAGTCACACCATCGGTAGGTGTGACTGCAATCAGTGTGGCTCCCAAGCCAGCTCGCCTAACCACACGCCAGACCTGCCCCCTCATGGGAGCAAAAATAAAAATATCAGAATAAATATGCATACTCAGCTCTTTCAAATCTGTATTTTTAAAATGTTGCTGCTTCCAAATTCAAACTTCGCAAACAGCTGTTGCCTAACAGCTCTGTTGGGCAACAACATTTACTTCCCACTGTTTATGACAGCAAACAACATTTTAACCTGAAAAACCACACTCTAGCTTTTGCTCTACTTATCTTGAAAGATCTTTAAATAACATCACTGTGGTTAAAGTTCATTTTAAAATGTGATCTATTTACTTGTACATGGATATCTGGAGCAAAAAATGATGACAAGATGAGTGCAATAGTACCTGCATCTTCAGAGATCTTTTTCTTTCTTTTTCTTTCTTTTTCTTTATTCTTTCTTTCTCTCTTTCTCTCTTTCTTTCTTTCTTCTCTCTCTCTCTCTCTCTCTCTCTCTTTTTTTCTTTCCTTCTTTTCTTCCTTCCTCCTCTCCTCTCCCCTTCCCTTCCCTTCCTTTCTTTCCTTTGTTCCTCTTTTCTTTCTCTTTCTTTTTTCTTTTTTGCTTAGTGAAAATGAAAAGAGAGCATCTCAGTGGAAAGGGAAGCTCTTTCATTTTAGAGTATCAGAATTCAGGCTTTTCAGGTTGTAAGCTCGACTCTCCTTGATTCGTAATCATATGAATGAGCTCCGATGAGGGTGGTCCGCTGCCTTTCATTAGCTTCCTCTGTGAGCAATAGGGAGGAGATGGGACAGACAAGGAGAAGAAGCCGACTCAGCAGAAGCCCTCTGGCAGTGAAGGAACTAGACCGAGCTGACTGACTGAGTGGCAGACAGACTAACGCTCTTTCTGCCGTTGGAGCGTCAGGCCATGCTGGCCCTGTGAAACTGCTTCCCGGAAGGTCAGACCCCCGCCTTCCCCCACTCAGCCTAAGGGGTCTTGTGTACCAGGGGAAATCAGAGAATGTGCAGAGTGGGTTTCGGTGGTCAGTGTTATCAAGGTGCTCCTGGAACATAGCGGGCAGCGGCCCAAAATGTTAGCTATCCTGCGGCTCTGGAGACAGACCTTCACGGAGAGGAACGTGCTGTCCAAAATGCCGGTAGGATTTCAGCTGAGGTGCACTGCAAGCTGGTGAAACTCCTTCCAGAATGAACGAAGTCAGAATACCATTTTGGGGGTCGGGGGCTGACTCTCCAAAGCAGTCATCTGTTGGCTGTTTTCTTTTCTCAGGAAAATGACAAATAAAATCTTCTCTGCAAGTTAATCATATTCAGTCACTCTAGCCAGAGTAAGGATAATTCCAAATTGTGTAGGGAGTTTTTCTTCCATTAGGGGAGAAAATAATTGTGGTGTAATTTTATGCTCCTACTTGTTCTTTTCAACAGAAGATAAATACTATTATCCATAATGCTAAGGGATTTTGAAAGTTATTTTAATGGTTCAGAATAAGAAGGCTGTCCCCTGAAATGCGGAACAAAACATGTAGGATGAAAGACAGTCTAAGTGGTGGACCTCTGGAACCCAGCTTATGCAAAATGGCGTTTGCCAAGAGGAAAGCAGAAGAGGGGCAGATCCCCACGGGTGGTGACTCTCCCCCATCCTGCCTGTGACACCGACCCACCTGCCTCTCTCCACCCCGTTGTCTCATTCTGATGTGCTCTGTCCCCAGTAACTCTGACTTATGCCCTCCTCATCTTACTGAAAGCAATGAAATATAAGATGCTGCAAAGGGACAGGGGACACCCTAGTTTCAGTGCACACAGTACATGGCGGAATGTATGAATACAACGGCTTGGAATAACTGCCAACCATGTTCCAAATATTTCAGACCTATTTAAATAATGAGATACAAATAATTTTAAAAACAGCGTCCCTGTTAAATGTAGGGATAGAATGATGTGATATGGTTAAAAGACAAAGAAACACGTAGGGACAAAGAAATCAATACCATTTCACACCCCTGTTCCGAAACCTATCCATTCTCCCTTGCTTTTCAAATCAAATCCAAATTTCCCTGGGCGACATCTGGGTCCTTTGCAATCTGGCCTGATTTTACCAATCTCATCAGATCACAGACTGCTCTTCAGCCGGTCAGGGTCCTGCTGCTTCCATGCAGTCCTGCTTCTACCAACGGTCCCCAAACATTTTGGCACCAGGGACCGGTGCTCCTTTGAGAATCTAATGCCTCGTGATCTGAGTGGAGCTGAGGTGGCGATGCTAGCGCTGGGAAGTGGCTGCAAATACAGACGAAGCTTTGCTCGCTGGCCCGCTGCTCACCTCCGGCTGTGTGGCCTGGTTCCTAACAGGCCATGGACAGGTACTGCTCGTGGCCGGGGGGTTGGGCGCCCTTTACCGATCTGTCCTTGCTGCTGGGATGCTGCCTTCTCTCCACTTCAACAGCAAAATCCACAGAGATGTCCTCTCCTCTTCCTTCACTTTCCCAAACCCTGGCCATCCTTGAAGACTCAGCTGCTGGCCTATACACACAAAAAAGGTCCTATTTTTTGAATTTCTATAATTTTGTGCTTGAGTGGTTTACCTTATATCACTCTCCTGTAGTCTTGCAGGTAAAAATTCTCTTGGGAACGGAAGTGGACTGCTTGAGAGCTGCAACTGAGTTTTATACTCATTATTCTCTCCTCCATGGATCCTATATTCCTGGCCTCAGGACTCAGTGCTTCGTACCAAACAGTAATCGTAACAGCCATCATTTCTGTCATTCTTGCCGTGTGTCAGATACTATGCCAAGTGCTTTAGATGCACAAGCTCATTTAATCCTTGCTACAACCCTTTAAGTAGGAATGGCTATTATCCCCATTTAACAGGTGAGAAAGCCAGGATCAAGAGAAAGTTAAGGTCAGGTATCTACTGCGTGGTGGACCAGAGGTTCAGTCCCATGACTTTCTGATTCCACAGCCTGTGGTCTTAAATGCTATAATCACACTTTACTGCTAGATGTGCTGATGGTCTGCTCGCTTGTTAGAAATGAATTTTAATTATTACTAACATAGGTGATAAAATATGTATTAAAAAGGATTAGCAATGTAGAAAAAGTAGATTTAGTGCAAAGATATTTAAATCTGGATAGTTTCATTTCTGGGTATAAGGAGTTATCACTGAGAAGTCAGGAGAAATGCATTATACCACCTGCATTTTATCAAAGTGGAAGTGTTTTTATCTGAAACTTGGCAGACTTTTTAGTCAAATAAATAACTAGCAGGAGCCAAATAGGGGGACTTCACGCTGTCAAACTGGTTGTGAGAGGATTAAAGCATCTTGCCGCACTCGGAAAGGGGGTCAGCCTCTACCTCCCTTAGCCCTTGCTGTTGGAGACCTGGGCCTTGTCACGGTGAGGCACATTCAGCACGTGGAGTTGAAACCTGCTTGGTTATTGTGTGAGCTCGGAGCGGACAGTTCTTCCTTTCATCCTTCCTTCCTCCGCTGGGTGGGTCTGGTTTCTTTGGGTTTTGTCCTCAGTTTCCCCTTCTTGAGTACTATTTCCCTGATGGAACTGACATCCAATCTTTCCTAGGCACTGTCACCCCATACACTTTGTGGGCAATGTGAACCGTGAGTGCGTAGCCCTTGGCTGGAGATTGTGGTCTCCTTAGTTCTCTTTGGCAAGGCAGGTTGTATTCTCCATACTCTTCAATCACGGGCTAGGGTCATTGGCTGGAACGCTCCAGGACACTAATCCTGCCATCCCCCGGGCTTTCACTCTCATCTACCTCCAGCCTTCTTGTATCCCCAAGGTGTCCCCATAGTCCTGATGAGGTGGCCGCATAGTGCTGAAGGTGCTGTCACTAGTGCTTACAGCGATCTCCTCTGTGCCGGGCCTTGCTGCCCTTCAGTACGTGGGCTGGCCTGTCTGGCCTGATGCTACTACGAGCTTAGCTGCCCCAGATCCTGCTCTGGCCACGTCTGCTAGTCCCCTTCCTACTAGTCCACTTTTGAAATGTCCCACCATGCCCTGAACCTTAGCTCAGCCAAATCGAGATGCCTTTGGATAATACTCACAGGAATTTTGTAGTCTGGATAACTTGCAATCAGATCTTGAATAAAAGGATGCTTCAGAAGAACAGCAACTTCAATGGGCTCCAGGTTCTTGGCACCAAGATCCTGAAATACTTTTGTGAAGTTCTTTAAAGAAGAAGAAGAAAAAAAAGTAATTAACTTTACAAAATTGAAGGTGTTAAAAAATGGTTTTACTTAATAAAGAAATTCCATAAAAATATGTTCAAAATTGGGGGCGAATTTCTTCTGTCTAGCCTGCCCCTTTTACAACATAATCTAACCCACCTCTGAATAAATGTTTCCTGTCTTTAGGTGGCTGGCAAATCTGTGAGCATCCTGTGCTTCGTTTCCTCCTCGGAATACTTTCAACAGTGTTTCCATGGAAATCTTTTCGGTGTTGGCATTTTCAGGAATTTCTTCTTCCTTTTCCTCCCCTTCCTCTCTTAGTTCCCTTTCCTCACTTATAAAATTTTCCTCGGGTTCAGGATAGTCTTCAATTGGACTTATATTGGTAAAGGAGTAGGTCTGTACAATTACATGAAGAGAACATGAAATCAGACTTAAGTCTTCTCAGTAACAGAGTCATTTAGAAAACAACAGTTTTGTCATACACTTTTTCATGCAATAGAATGATGGTGCCTAGCTGGAAACTAGCTAAATGAAGTCCAGGAGAGAATATGCTTGCTGAGCTGGAAATCACGTAAAAATCCTAGACCAATTCTGCTGGTAGTTTAGAGGCCTCAGTGTAGAATGTGTCTTATTCATCTCTAAACATGCTTTGGCTTATTCCTCAATAAATGGACACTGGAAGGGATTCATGTAGCTTATGTCAGACTTCTTCATATTGATGTAGATTTTTAATAGGATTTGATTTAGAAATTGACTGCGGACAAGAGGTTATGGCAAGTTCATTTCTCAAGCTTGATAGATTCTAGGTGCTTCAGGAACATAGGTTTGGATACCGGAAGTTAAACCTGATTAAACATTCAGAAGGGAAAATAGAAAACAAATTGAACATAGAAAGTCAGGTTGGGATTCTTACTACAGCTCTTTGGAACTCGGCCAGGAGCCATGAACTCAGGCATTTCGAGAATGGTAAAGAGCACATTACTGAAGTAATTTTTTGTGTATCAAATGCCTGAAAAATATTCCTACTCTTGCACTCGGTAATTATAGATCTAGGAATTGATTCTAAAGAAATATTCACGTACAAAGACTTTTGTATGTAAATGTTCATTCAGTGTTACTTACAGAAAACAGAAAACCTAAGATTCTAAAAATGGGAGAATGGCAACATAAATGATAGTATATTTCTGTGATGGAATACTATGTTGCTATGAGTGTTTTGGTTTAAAAGAATACCTAGTGATGTGAGAAAACACTCATAGGATAAATGCAAAGAGAAAACAGAACACAAAGTAATCAACTGGGATCCTCACTTTCTTATATCTGCATACTTATTAATAAAAAGAGAAACAAATGCATTAAAGAGTTAACAATGGTTACTTCTTGTTAGTGGAACAGGTGATCTCTTTTTTTACTTTGTTTTGTACTGTCCAAATTCTCTACAGTAGATTTATATTTACTGTATTTACCATAATGAATGCATATATGTGTGTGTGTGTGTATGTGTGCATGCTTGCATATTTCTGATGATGAGGTCATCGATGTCTGGTGATTTGCTATAGAAAAATGGGGATTTTTAAAATGTCGGCTGGCCTGATGTCAGAGAACACCTGAACACTGATTCTCCTTTACCCCAAGGAGGAAAAATACTAACAGGCTTAAAAAAAAGAGAAGAGTGCCAATGTCTATAAATATTAAATTCAGGAGAAGCATTAAGTGAATAGATCATGCAAGTTCTTTTCTAAAGTCCCATGTATATAAGGATGGTGTGGCACAAAATTAGGCCTCTAGTAGTTGTAAGTCCCTACAAGGAATTTGTAGGGGCTGTAGGCATTGTAATGAAGACAGGTTGCAATTTCTCTAGTTTGTGTGGGTTGTGTTTCTATACCCTTTGGTAAATTGGAAATTTAATATAATCTTAGAGAAAGGGTGGAGAGAAGGCGAGAGAGAGAGAGAAAGAGAGAGAGAGGAGAGAGAGAGAGAGAGAGAGAGAGAGAGAGAGAGAGGGAGGGAGGCATGGAATGCTCTGTCAGGTGATTTTGGAATTAAGTATAAATTATCTATCTATCGTCTATTTATATCTATCTATCTATCTATCTATCTATCTATCTATCTATCTATCTATCTATCTATCATCTATCTATCCAGCCTCTTTTCCATTTTAAACAACTGAAGTGCTACATGGCAGAAATGTAAAACTGGCCCTTCTGTTTCTATGTAGGAAGCTTGGGTTTCATCACATTGGCCACTCATTGGTAATTTCCCAGGGCAAAAGAACATTTAGTATACTGAAATGAACGTAGTTGAGATGTAAAATAGCTTGCTGAGTGAGTAAAGAGTGAATGAATTTCTATTCAGAGTGCAGCAGAGGTGCTGTGTGTGGACACAATAAAGACAGACTAGTGAGTGAGCGAATGCCTAGTTGGGTTAGACGAGCAGGCGATATCGAAATTAAATAGAGAAGTAACCTCGTCTCTGTACCATTTTCATAATTAGAGAGAGACTAAGTTTTCAAAGGCCCGACATAAGCACCATCGAATAAATGAATTTTTTTATTTTAGCTAAAGGTAACAATTTAAACATTTAAAATCTTAGTGAAGAACCCGTAACCAATTAACGTCAGAGGATGCTTTTTATATTTTTGCTAACTTGCTCTCTGAGGGAGTTGGGACAGAATAGAATTAGTGATTTAGTGGGTGGGCGGGGGGACTGAGGCTGAGATTAGGACCAAAGAGCCAGCTCGGCATCCTGGTGGGACTGCAGGGTGTGCAGTAGAAGGGAGGTCTCTTCAACAAACATCTTGGAAAGACCATGAGTTTGAATGTAGGTGCTTGATCAAAATCAGAGATGCCAGTTTGCAGAAAAACCAGTGCTTCCAAAAGAGCAATTAGTGACATCAAAACTCCGTGTGAGTCACTTCATCATCTAAGCAGTGGGACAGATTATGGCACTAGTGAACACCATGTCACACTCAGCTAACTATCAGAGGCAGCCCTCAAGGACTCCCAACAAATGTGTACCCAGAATGGTGCCTGACCATGTATTTCCACGTTCAATTAGTTTAGTCCCACATCTCAGGCAGAACAGGTCACTAATGGAACTCATGTGGGCAAAGTGTCAGAGAGTAAGATGGAATGAAAACGTATGTGTTTCAAACCCCAGGGCCTCCGACGCTCTACCAAGATGCTTTAACAAGACTTTCAAAATGTGGGAGAGTCAAGTTCACAATTTTCTGAATTCCAACATCATAACCCCACAGCACACAGGCCAGAATGAATCCTTTTCCTAAATGTCAACTTATTTAAACTTTCACTGGGACTGGTGCATACTCGTCAATGCTTTGCTCTTGAACATCTTTCAAATTACCCAGGGAGTGGATTTAAACAAGTCTGCACCACAATGACTAGAACAACGTGAGTAAGAAAAACTGAAATATCAGGGAGATTTTCAGTTGTTGTGGAAAACAAAAACAGATTGATCTGGTTCAACATCTTGGGAAGTGAATATAAATCTGTTGGAGTTGTTACTTCTGAGGAGGCTCATTATGGCTTCCTGGGATGTGGTTGCCCAGGAAACTAGAATACAGTTGGAAAGGGTACAGAAACAGAGTGGCATAATTGGAGGCAGGGTGGCAGGACTAGGGGAGAACAAGAATGAGGGAGGTGGGTGGATCCTGTGTGTCAAAAGCTCCTAGGGCTCACTTGAAGCCAAGAAGAGATCAATGCATGTGATGCGTGGCACGTGCTTTCTATCCCCTGCCCCCAGTTTCCTTCTATTGTGCCGTGGTTGTGGGTCAGTTCCAATGCAGTGTCCTTGGGCTCTGAAAGAGCTTTTAAGAGAAGCACTCCAAGGAGCTGCTTCCTGGGAGGGGGCACTAGCTTACACTAAAGAGTGATTCAGGGATGGAAGGGATGCAGCATCCTGCAGTAGCTGGCTTAGCTGCTACCCATCAGAGCAGCTGTCTGTTGCTGTGGCAACAGTTCTAGCATGTGCTTCTTTTTTTCCCCTGGTCTTTCTGGCTCATTGCAGCCTCCTGGATCCTACTATCGCCTCTGTCTGGAACATCTGCTCCTTTCCACTCTACTTTGGAGACTGGATTCCATTCTTTCCTCTCTCTTTCTTCCTCCCTTCTTTCCTGCCATGTTCACAAACATTCATTGAACACTTGCTATGTGGGATCTACTTTGGGGTGACATGTTGTCCCCAACTCAAGTAAAAATAACTTAGCAGTAGGATTCAATAGATAAACACACCCTTTCCTGAATTCCTCGCTCTCCTTCTCACCTCCTTTGCTTCTCTACAGTCTGATTTCAACACAGCAGCCAGAGAGAGCGCGTGCATTTTCAGCCAGATGGCCACGCTCCCATGACTCCTCATCTCATCTCTTGGCAGAATCGAGTCCTGCGAAGCCCCCTGAGCTCTCTCTCACTCACTTCCCTTTCCAACCAGTCCTCCGGCTCACTCCTCTCCGACTACAATGGCTGACTCTCTCTCTGTTCCTGGGAATATACCAGGTGTGACCCCACTTTAGGGCTTTTGCATGTACTGCTGTCTTCACTTGACGTGCTCTTTCCCCAGAGATCTGCAAGGCCCTCTCACCTTCTGCAGGCCTCTGCTTCTATGTCTTTTCACAGAGGGACCTTCTGTGACCACCCTCCTCAACACTGAGACTACCACCCCAACACTTGTATTTATCCCTATATTCTTTTTTTCCTGTAGCGTTTATTACCACTTGACATAGTGTGCATTTTACCTATTCTACCCCCAGGTTAAGGGTTGTTTCTAGCACGTAGAGGTGTTGGATAACTATGTGTTGAATATGTGCACGTATGCATGTGATGGTGCTCAGCCTTGTCAGAGGGGATCTGATGATAAAGGGGTCCACTTGAGAGAGTGCTCACTGTTGTTTTGGGGTGTCAGAGGAAGCTTCACGAATGATCTGGCAGCTGAAATAGGCCTTAGATACTGGGGGAGGCCTCAGACCCTTCAAGATGACAGTCGCTCCAGATGGAGGAATCAGCAAGAGGAAAGATAGGGAGATGGGAAAGAAAAAGGCACAAATACCTCTCTTGCTTGGTAAGGCCCCATGGTACTCTGTTCCCCCCAGGTCTGGGATATCACTGTCTCATTCTTTTCTGCACGGATGGGGAAACTGGATGGCGCTCCTTCAGGGGAGCAAACTTGGTTTCTTCTGTATGCCTAGCAGGACCATGCAGAGGGTGTGATTTACAAAGCCAATTAATTAATCAATTGATTAATCCACCCAATGAAATATTTACTGAGCTCTGTGCCAGTAATTCAGGTTCAGAGATGTGGTGGGTTCAGAAATACAGAATATGACAGAGGGCCCATCCCAACCCACAGGGTGCTTAGACCCAGAAAGGAAGCTGACCCTGAAGAAATAGTTACTTGTGAGGGATATCCTGAAGGGAGAAGAACAGCATCCTATGGGAACATAAGGCAGGGGGGACCCGACACCATTGTAGGTCAGGGAAGTTCTTGTGGAGGACAGACATTGAAACGAGACCTCATGGCAGGCTATGATCCATGCCAGAGTTAGGTCAAGGAGGCCCAGTCGATAGGGGGGTTGCAGTAACACCCCTGAGAAAGTGGCAGATGCAGTCCTGGTGAAGGCAGACGGTACCTAACTCCTTATTTAACCTGGAGAAATTCAAATTGGCCTTCCTTCTATTGTCGAAGAAGACACATTCTTGAGTGGAAACAAATGTGCCTTGCTGAGCTTTCTGTCGCTGTGTAAAGTGTTGAGGGGCATCTATAGCACATCGGGCTGAAGAGCCCTGGGCTGTCATTTGCCTGGCATCCATCTGGCCTCGCGATAGCCCTGATGGCAGGGAAGGACAGCCTCCTGTTCATCTGTCCAAGACCAAAATTTAGAGTTGTTTCTAAGAGAGGCTATTTCTTCCTGGAGGAGAAAGCTGTCACAGAAACTTCCTTTTTCTTTTTTTTCTTTTAACCCCAAAGAACCCAGAATACTCAATTTTGACAAACATGTATAAAAGGAAAAGAGGTGTGGCTGGGATGTCTGTGGAGTTTGGATTGGATGTGACCCTCTCTTCTCTCAGTTCACATAGGAAGAGCAGAAAAAAGCATTCCATCACGAGGGCCACAGCTCTGTCCCCAAAAGATCAGGACAGACTAGAGAGCCATGCTAACAGGCACCTGAAAAGCACATTAGTTAGTACCTTGTTCTGAGGCTTTTTTCTACCTTAAAAAGCCGGGGAATGCCAACCCCTTAGATATCTAAAGGGAAATGTGAGGTTTATTAGACAGTAAGCTTCTTTGACTTGGATATAGCTGACACAAAATGCTTGTGGCCTTTAGGTGGCTGGGCTATGGCCAGAAAAACTATCAGTATCGCATATATGTGGGATGTGTCCTAGGCCTAAACTTGTTTTATACAGAATTTCCATAAAGTGCGACAAGCACATTGGGTTGATGCCCAGGTCTTTCTCGTTTATCAGGATCAGTACTTCATGCAAAAGAAAGGCTGCCCTTTACAGAGTAAACTTTGAAACTTTGAGCAAATTTTTGGTCTCACTATAAAAGCATTTTTGAGGGGGACAGTGGGTCCCCAGTTCCTAATCCAATTGAGTAAGACTTTATTGAAGACCTCATATATATAAAGCATTGTGTCAGGTACTCGGAAAATATAGAGATAAAAAGAACAGAATCTCCGTTGTGGAAATTTAGGATCTTCTGGCATCCCCCTCCAGACCCAAATGTTAGTTCATTTCTGGAACGCAATTACCTCTTCTGCAGTAAGATTAGGCGTTCCAATTGGTTGAAAGATATGAGTCCCCACGGCCACACTGAGGGCCCTGTAGACCCCTTCCACAGGATCCGGATGGCAAGCAAAATAAAGCAGCATCTCTGTGTAGTCAAGCTGGGGTGGGTCCTTCTCACAGTCAGCAAATAGCCTGAAGAAAAACTGCCACATAAAAAGAATTAAAAAGTAGGGCTCAAAGATTCTCATGTTAAAGGAAATTGCATGCTATTCAATAGTGCCAACATATTTAGGAAAGAATGCACTAATTAAGGTGGCAGGGGCTACGTGGTAGGCAGGAAAAGGGAGCCGCAGGAGCAAGGACCCATTTGTCCATCTTCAGTCCCATCCTGACCAACTAGGCTCTGATTCCTAAACGTGAAGCTTCTGGTACATTCCTCTCTGTGGGGAGTGTGGGGAAGGGGAGAGAACAGTGGGACTCTAGCCATTAAAATCTTTAAACTGACCCACTTTGCTCTGAACTTCATACTTAATCTATGGACAGTAACATGACTTCTTCCAGTGTGGGCTCACCTCCAGGGTGAGAGTGCGCTAACCAGTGAGTATCAGTTCATTTGGCAAGTCTCTCTCATTCTAAGGACTGAGCTGACAGTCAGCTCTGTGCATTTGGCAGCACGAAGAGTTAGTCCTTGGAAACCTAATACCCTCCAAAGCCAAGTCCAAACCCTGGGACGCACAGGACACACTTAAGCACCTATGCGGCCCTATTTGGAGCAGCAACTGACTTTTTTCCAACATGTGCTTACAATGACCTGGAGAATCTTTTAAAAATGCACATTCTGTCTATGGCCATGCCACCCTGAACAAGCCTGATCCTGTCTGATCTTGGAAGCTAAGCAGGGTCGGGCCTGGTTAGTACTTGGATGGGAGATGACCTAGGAAGACCAGGTGTAAAAATAAATAAATAAATAAGGGATTGTAATCTGTGAGATTCTTGCAATCTGTGAGGTCAACCAAGCATTATCTCTCCTAAAAAAAAAATGCAAATTCTAGTTAAGCAGATGGTTCTTGAGCAGAGTTAGATTTTGCATGTTTAGCAAGCTCTAGGTGATTCCACTGCTGCTGGTCTTGGCTTACACTTTGAGAAGCAAGTGCCTCGATCCAGAGATAACATGTTATTCTCTAGTATCAACAATACTTACAGCTACGAGCAAATTTAGTTAGACATACATGAGTTTGGAAAAATAAATTTCTGATGTTTGACAAATCTAATGAAAATTTAAATAAAAATAACTTCCATAGGGAAATGCGTAAAATCTGTTATGCTACAAAGCAGAAAAGAATCATAAAAGTCAATAGGATCAGCCACACTTTCATCAAGTGTTTACTGAGTGTCTGCTGTAAGCCTGGCACATAGGTAGGCTGAGACGTTAGAAACACTCCCTGATGTTACGGCATTCTTAGATTTTTCAGGAATCATGATCCAGCTGTTGGGTTTGTCCAGGACCTTGCATTTTCTTTGTCTTCTCACGTGCCTTTGAGTTGCTTCAGGGATTTCCAGCAAGACTAAGAGCAGTAGGGATACTGACACTAACAGATGACCATGGCATTGTCCTTGAGTGCTTATCTTCCACTTCTTTCATATTAATCATTGACCTTCAGTGGTATTTCTATTGAATTGCTCTGATAAACGCTATGTAGGTACAACTCATCATTATTGCTCTTAACAAAAAAGGTGAATATGATCTATTGAAGGAAGATGTGCGAAAATAAAATAAGTTGATATGTGGACACTTTCTGTAATTATACAGGTTTAATTTTAAATCAATGGATTGGACATTTCCAAAGGGCAAGGCTTGCTATGCTCTCAAGATCATTTCAAATATTGTAGTAGGCAGAATTCTAAGAAGGCTTCTAAGAGTCCCACCCTTGGAGTACATATCCTGTATAATTCCTTCCCCGTGAGTGTGGGTGGAACTTGTGATGGGATATGATGGGAAAGTCATTTCCATGAGTAGGTTACTTTATATGGCAAATGTAAAGGGAGTCTGCAGATACAATTAAGGTCTTTAATCAGTTGATTTAATCAAAAAGGAGCCTAACCTTGGGTTTAACCTAAAAAGATGAGCCCTTTAAAACAGAACCTAGGTCTAAGGGAGAGATTTGAAGCCATAGATATGCTCTTCTGTGTCTGGGAAGAAGCAAACTGTCAGGTCGTGGAGCGGGCCATGTGGCAGGGAATAGCGGGTAGCCTCTTGAAGGTGAAGGTCTCAATCCTGCAATTGCATGGATCTGAATTCTGCCAATAATTCATCTTGGAAGCCATTTTTGGAAACGATCTTGAAATTGGCCTCAGATGAGATTGTAACCCCATTGACATCTTGATTTCAGCCTTGAGAGACCCTGAGCAGAGAACCTAGCTAAGCCATGCCTGACTTACAGAAATTGTGAGATAATAACGGTATTGACAAGTACTCATTTGAGCACCTATGATGTGCTAGGCATGGACTCTTTTCAGTGCTTAAAGTATATTCACAAGGAAAGAGATAAAGATGTCTACTCTTGAAGAGCTTATTTTTTAAAAGCAGAAGATGGACAATAGAAGAAAACAAAGGAAATTAAGTAAATTAGTGATTATAGAAATGCAGAAAAAAGCAGGCCAAAAAAAGAGAGGATTGGAGTCAAGACTCCGGGGGCGGGGTGCAGATTGCAGAATTGAGAAATCTGAACAAAGATTTGGAGGAGGGCAGGGAGTCAGGACATCTCAGTTAAGAGTATTATAGGCAGAGGGAGCCACTGAGGCCAATATCCTAAGTGGGGACTACACCTCGCACGTTTGATCAACAAGGACTAGGCCAGTGTGGCTGAGGCAGTGGGCAGAATAACAGGAGATGAGGCGAGAGAGGAAAAAGAAGAGTCAGAAGATGCAAGGCCAGGTTGGCTTCTTTAGGACTTGAGCTATTCCTCTGAGTAAAAGGCAGAGCTGTGGGATGGCTTAAGGAGAGGCTGCCATGATCTGCCTGTAATCTGAGCCAAGATGAGGGAGAAACATGGAAGTTATCATGAGGCTGTTGCAGTCATCCAGGTGAAGGTGACTTGGAAAAAGTGGTCTTATCCTGAATATATTCCGAAGGTAGAACTACTAGGATTTCTTGAGGGATTCCTAGGGTTTGGGCATAAACCCTGGAAGGACAGAGTTGCCACTGGCTAAGATGGGGAGCTGTAGGTGAAGATGGGAATGGTGGGGCAGCGGGATGGATGATCAGGCACTTAGTTTTGGATACGGGTACTTTGAGATGTCTTCTAGCACATTCAAGTGGAGATGTCGCATAGGCAGTTGCATCTAGGAGTCTAACATTTGAAAGAGAGATTTTGGAATAGGGAATAGACATTTGGGGTTTGTTAGTAAATAGCTAGTTCTTCAAACCATGAGCCAGGCTTCAACAAATATTGACAGCCTAAAGTAAGGGAAGGATTTCTCAGGGACAGAAGCTGTGGAGACATGAAAACAATACCTGTGAATATGAACATAGCGAAATTCAGTTGTATTTTCTCAAGAAATCGCTACAGATTTTTAAAATGCTGGAATAGCTGCTCTGGGTGTTGAGCGTGTGGAAAGCTGGGAAGCCAGTAGACGGCCTGCTGAATCTCGTCAGTCATTAGAAAGTACATTGTCACTGTCAGAGGACTATGATACGATTGCACAACAGACATGTCTCAAGGTGTTTGTTTGTTTGTTTTTAATGCAGCTGGGCCTTTTATTCAATGCCTGGGACTCTGATGTCATCCAAGGCCATGGACAGTGATCATGGCCTGTCTCCAGGAGTCCCTGCTGGCTGTGGCTTGAGGCAGGCCTTGGATCATGGAGAGTACAAATGACAAAGTCGGGGAGCTGGTAGGACCCTGGATTGCAGCCCAAGCTCTCTCCTTGAGAGGATACGGAGGCCCTGGGAGGTGAAGAGACCGGCTCAAGGCCCTAGGTGAGTCATGACAGAACTGGGAACAAAGCCCAGGGGTTCTGACCTTCAGAATTCCCACTTTATGGGGCATTTTCCCTACCCGATTCAGTCTTTCCTCTCTTATTACAGCCAAAGAAGTAAGCTTGCTTTATGTTTTCTCTTTGCACCCCTTTCTTTAGTAAGCTGACCATTAACCATTCTTTAACCACGTATGGTTAGCGTGGTTAGCTTCTGTTTAGCTAACACTTATATAGGGCCAGTCACTCACTCTCCACAGCAATGCTGCCAGAGAGGGGTTAAAATAAACCATGCCACAGAGATGTTAGGTAACTCCATCAAGACCTTGCAGCTTGTCAGCAGTGGAATCTACCTGTGCTTTGAATCCCAGTTTAAGAGCATCGAGATTAATGTAATGCTGAACATCCAGTCCCCGAGGCGGAGATAGATGGAAAGCATTCCTTTCTATTCTTCTGTCCTGTAGACATTACACACACACACACACACACACACACACACACACACACACAAACTGTCAGCCAGTTTTTGCCACATAAGAGCACTTCTTTCTCAAGCTTCGTGGTCCTGCCTCAGCTCCCAACTTTGTTCCTTTCCTCCATGTCATTTTTCAGCACTGTGGGCAGTAGCAGGTGGAAGCCACTCCCTTCATTGGTACCCAGAGGCCCTTTCCTCTTTCCCAGAGATGACCAGCACCATGGGCCTTATGGCTTTTGCTGCTAACATTTCTAAAAACTTCTGGCTGGAAAGGAAAGTGCTATTCAGCCTGCCAGTTTCTTCCCAAGTAATGAAGAACCTATTTATGCTGTTGGCAGATTTGTTCACAAAATCATGTAGAGATGGTCTCCCAAAGCTTTATGGGAGAACAGATCTTAGTCCTTAAGTTTCACATTGTGAAAAAACCAACAACAAATAAAACAAAACTGCCTCTGCAACTGCCACCCTCATATCTTGGACTTTTTTGAGAAATTCTTTGACTTCTTTTTCTTACCTGCTCTACTACTAGCATCTAGCAGAGGTGCTCAAAAAATATGTATCCAATTGAAGGAAATTGTGCACTCTAAGTTTATAACTGGAGTCATATTCAATTTTGTACTGCAATTCTGGACTAATGGTTGGCTGGAAATTCAACAATCGATATTATCAATAATTACTTTTGATAATAACATTTTTATAATAGTAATAATCTGATGGGCAATGGGCAATACTGTATATAAACCCTTGATATGTCGTACAAGTTAGTCAAAATCAAACAGAAATGAACAAAATACATATTGGTAAATGACAGTTCTGATCCTAAGCTTTTAGAATTAGAAGGACACTTAGAGGCAAATGTGGTAACAGTTGATTTAACAGATAAGAAGAGTAAACCTAGAGAGGTTATGGAAATTGTCCAAGATCATACAAACAGTCATAGTAGGATTCTGTCTAAGACTTCAGGCCTGCCTTCCTCCCCAGAGCTCCTCCATGCTTCTGCGTTAGTGAGTGTTAATGTCTGTACTTTGGGGATGCAGCAAAGGAACTGGAGGGTGGGGCTGGTATGCAAAACAAATTACACAAGTGGAAGAAAGGTAAAGAGATTGGTCACTGTTATAGTACTAAAATTTTTAAAGATCTCAGTAATTACCTCTATAAGATGCTCCTGCCTATTGAATGGCAAGGGTTCAAGAGGATTTTCTGGAATTTTTATATCTTCATCTCCCGTAAACCACAGACCAGCCTATACAAAAAAAAAAAAAAAAAAAAAAAAAAAAAAAAAAAAAAAAAAAAAAAAAAAAAAAAAACAAAAGAAAGAAAAACCAGAAATGAAAATCAATTGTGTATTATGCTGAGATATAATCATTCCTCTAAAAGACACAGAGATTGAACCCGTCTTGTGCAGGTGTCTAAAGCAGTAGCCTCCAAAGCTGTCTGCAGAAACCATGGGAATGCAAATGAAATACTAGAGCTTCCATTTACATGTATTTTGATCTGATTATTTTGTAGTTTTTATTTTTAAAAATTTGGAAATGTATATAACGTATTTGTGCAGTATGCATGTATAATTTATAAATGAAAATCCACATATTAGGGATTCTAGCTATATTTCAATTGTTGGAATAGGTGATGAAGCTTGGGGGTCACTGCCCTAGATTTTGCTTGTAGAGCAATATTTTGGAGGGTTCTACACCCATAACTGTAGCTCACATTCCAGAAGTCCTATCTGTTCTCAGAGCCTAGGATGGTGCTGGTGCGCATTGCTGGAAAATCTTTGGTGAGTGACTGACTCACTGACTCAAGAGCTCAAAGGTCTACGTTTCAATGACATGCCGCTTTCTCATCTCATATCTGACAGCCATTACCAAATCCCTCAATTCCCATTGGCCACGCCTTGCCCATCTCTCCCTTCCTTCCGTTCCCATTGCTGCCACGGTGGTGTAGAGCCTCACTTCTCTGACACAGGCCACTCCAGTAATTTCGGGGCCATTGTTTCCAGTATCCCTCTTATTTCAGCTTATACCATGCAATTAAACCAATCTTCTCAAAACTTTAATCCTGTCAAATCAGTCTCTGCTCAGACCGTTTTTCACTCTTGCTCTTTTGCTACCTGAGGTGACTTCCTGTCCACACATGTAAATCTACACATCTTCCCAGACCTGGCTCAGATCACACCTCCTCAGGTCGGGCCTCCTTGATCTCTCCTCTGAACTATAATTTGACCTGTTTGTCACGCCACACATTTAGCATTTAGTCCATTCCTTTGGGTGTTGCCGTCCATGCTTGCTGTTGAATATCAGGCATAAATTCCTTAATTTCAAAGAACGTGTCTTGCCAAGTTTAATTTTTATACATAAAATTTCATGCACTTAATATACATAAGCATTTTGTTTCCAGATCTTGCTCCCTTACCACCTTCCAGAACGACAACCTACTCTCAGCACTGCCTGCTTCTAAGAGCTATTGGCTTGCTTAACCTGACTCTGGCCTATGCTCTATGCCTTCCTTGTTTCTAAGCACCACCTGTGCTTTGAGAAAAGGCTGGAATGACACTGGCTAACTTGTAAGGGTTTGCAGCCCCCAGAGGTGAAGACTGGGTTTTATTTTCATTTGGAACAAAGTGCTGGGGTGGGAGATGTTGGCCATAAGGAAGCCTGTGAAGGAGAAGACCCAGAAGCAGCAGAAGGTTCAGCATGGGCCCAGGCTTTGAGTGTAAGGGCTTTAGCACTGATCAGGAGGCGACTCTTGCCCAGTGACTAATCTGAGGGTAAGTACCACTCCGTGGAAGAATAGAGAGATGAGGAATGAGGAACATAGGTAATATTTAAGCTTTGGGATGTGATGGAGTAACAAAGTTCAGGATTGCCCTCCTGTCTTAAAGAACAAGAAAAATGGGCAACGTATATGAAACATTTTTCAGACATTAGACAACAGGCAACGCAGGACAGGAGTTCCTGAAAGAAGGAAAGCATGCATATAATGAAGAGACACGAATGATATTAAAAAACCCAACTTGGACTTCTAGAGATAAAAAAAATACAATCTCTGAAATGAGAAATACACTGGATGGTATTAACAGCAAATTTGACTCTGCAGAGGAAATAATCAGTGAACTTGAAGACATAGAAATAGAATAAATACAAAATAAAGTACAGAGAGAAAAAAGACTGGAAAAAATGAAGCAAGCATCAGTGACCTGTGGGATAATAAATATGTGACTGGATTTTGATAAGGCGGAGGGTACAGGAAAATTATTTGGAAAAAAAAAATCCTGAAAAATTTCCAAATTAGACAAAAACTAAAAACCCACAGATTCAAGAAGCTCAATGAATCTCAAGCAAAAGAAAACAACACTGAGGAACACAATAATCAAACTGCTGAAAACCAATAATAAAGAAGAAATATCAAAAAAAGTTAGAGGGGGTATAAAGAAACAGAGATAGGATCCCTACCCTTTCCCCCATCACTCAACCAACTCTCAACTCCACAGTCAGTTGTTTCAATGCACATGAATTTTCAGATTCTTAAAACCAATGATTCATATATATTAGTTTTCTAAAAATGTTTTCATAAACTAGGAAACTGTTTCAAAGTATTCTACACAAGAGGGTCACATTACAAAGAAAAAAAATAACCTAATTGAAAAACAACTTACGATTTTAAAAAAGTCATCCATGAACATTTTTACAGTAAGAAATGTTAACCATGAACTTGCATAGTGGAGTTAAATTGAAAAAGCAAGATTCAGTCAACCACATCCTGCTTCACTGGATAGTTAGGTGATTTCTCCTTAAGTTATGGAAATGTCCTATGTACTGTCTTGCTAAAATATGTCTAAAGAACTTCTTACTTTTTCTTAGAAAATAAATGTTGCACTGTTTGAATCCTAGAATATCTGACTCATTAAGAGTATAATAACATGCATTCTCACCAATAGAAGATGAGTCGAGAGTTCGACATCAAAGAATTCTACATGAGTGTGACTAAACATCCACACATGACAGAGGCAAGCATGTGACAGCTGCAGCAGAGTTGGGAGCAAAGGGCAAATGGGCTTTTATGCTTGCATTGCTCAGAAGAAGTACACAGCCTGACCGACTTCACAAACGTTCTATCTTATTCCATTTTAGAAGCTGGGGAAATCAGCGTACTCTTAAGTGGCTGTTGTGGTGAACTTGCAATTAGTCAAAAGAAAAAAAAAAAAAACAGACAAAATAAAAAGCAGAGTAGAGAGCCTTTTTCTCCCAGAGGACTTCATTTCAGCAATGCAATTATACTACTTTACTGTTTTAGTGTGGTATTTTCCATTAATCTTGTAAAATTTTGCTCTAGAAGCTTTTTTGTTTTTTTCCCATGAAATAACTTTTTCTTTTCTTTTCTTTTTTTTTTTTTTTAATGTGAGCTTTAAAGAATGCTGGAATCAGAAATCTGTGAAAGTCATGTGGGATGTTCGAGTGGGTCTCTCCAATGGCCTCCTTGTCCTGGGGCTCCTGATGTATGGAAATTGGGTGGGCAAGAGGAGAGAGCAGAGCTCAGAGATCAACTGCTCCCAAAACAGTGGTGTGGTGGTGTTCAAGTAAGAACTTCTGAGTTTCTATTAAATGCAGCAGCCAACTTTCTCTAAGAAATTCACACTTTTGGTAAAGGAGCTTTCTGGTTTTGGCTCAGCACTTTGGTAACAATTGCTAACACCCTTTGTTCGTCTCGTGTTTGTGCAAAAGGATGTTTAAATTGATATCCTGTGTTAATTGGCACATGCTGTAAATAGTGAAGGTTGGTAATTTCACAAGTGCCCACTTTTTGAAATCTTAAGGCAACAATAAAAATAAAGTCTTTCTCTGTCGTTTTTGTTTTTACACAAAATCATCTTTATGAGGTAGGTGTAAGACCAAGATAGTGATAGAATTTATAAATTTCTCTTTTGGGGGGATAAATCAGAGCCCAATCAGCTAAGCATCTTTCTTGATCAGCCCTGACGGAATCTCCTCAACATGCAAGTGTTGTTTTCTCTGGCTCGACTGTATGAGTGTGAGAACCTCAGAGGTAAGCATGCCACCCATTAATTATGGAAGAAAGAGAAGCAGGAGGGATGTGATCTTTCAATGGTGACATATGTTTGAGATTCAGGCCTCTAGAGGGTCTCACCCTGTTTCAAAATTAACACCTTATAAACATTTCCATCTTCTGTGTTTACCAGCAATGCGAAATGGTGAAATAGGATGAATGCGATTAGTAGACACAGAATAAGCAATTCAGGCCCTTCTTAGTTATGGGACTCCACTTTCACTCCCTCCTTACTCAAACTTCTTGAAAATGAATCAGCTTTTCATATCTTTACTTCCTAAGACCTATTCATTTCTTCAGTCCTCTGCAATCTGGATTCTGTGCTCCATCACAATTGCTCTGGTAAAGGTCACCAGTTTTATCTTACTTCTTAGGTCAAAAGTAGTCTGGTGGTGTTAGTGCCAGTAGGTGTTGACAACAACCTGCATATACTGCTCGAAAGTGACGGTGCCCAGCTGCTCCTCGTCCACAGCTTTGAACCTCTGCAGGGTCTCCAGGAGCATCTCCTCCAGGGGGAAGGGCCAAGGCAGTGAAGATACTAGCAAGAATTTCCGCCAGTCCACAAACTCCGAGTTTATTGTTAATAAAGATGTTAACTCCTGCAACTAGAAGAAAAACAAGAAATGCTCTTGGGATACTTGCGTGATTCTATCACGAAGCTCTCTCTATCTGCTCTTGCTTCTTATAAGAGGTTCAGAGGCAGGAAGTAGGAGTTTAGATTGGTGAATAGAGCCAGTTTTGACTTATGTTTCCTCAGGTTCTACTAACCAATCTACGCCAGACAGTACCTAGAAAGTGTTTCACCTTTTGCTTCCTTGACATTTGTGTTTTTGCTTACTGTTATACAATGAATTTATACATGTGACTCCAACTGGCATTGTACCTTTTCGACAAAGGACGGATAAAGATGATAGCAGTGGCCGTGCAAGGGCTCTGCTGCCTGGAAGGAAACACTCTTTAACCACTTTATTTTCTGATACATTCTTAAGAAACAGAATATGATAAAAAAAAAAAAAACGAGAACTGCCAGAATCATCCACTATTACTAGTTAGGGTCATTCTATCAGGTAGCAATTGATACAAACTTATAGGCGGAGCCTCACTGTCTCTATAATGTTTCATTGACTGTTAGCATCCTTGCTCATGCTTGAAATACTGAGTATGTACATACTATGTGTCTTAAGTTAAAGTTCATTCGTTCATTCATTCAAGTTGTATTGGTTGTCTACGAAAAGTAAGATACTGTGCAAGTACTTACTGGTTATTTTAAAACTATTGACTTATTGATAAAATAAGAATTGTCAAAACTTGAAACCCAAACAAAATAGATGCTTACCTCAGGTTGAGTGAGGTGCATCCAACTACTGGGAAAGTTGCTTGTTCCAAGGTTCAGCGTTACCAAGTCAAGCAGAATGTCAGTAAATGCTTTATTTCCTATTATGCCTATAAAACAATAAAAAATGTGTTTTAGTTATGTGAGAGGGATTTGTTTCTTTTGCCAAAATAGAATGAAAATGAGTATTTGTATAATCACTTTTTCCATATATTTTAAAGCTATAACTCTTATAGGAACAGAAGACATTTTGAAAACATAAAAATAATAATTAATATCTAACGCCCTCCCATTACTGTTTCTCGGCTAAGTCAAAATGTTTGTTCGTTGGTTTGTTTTGTTTTGTTTTGGCTGAGTAATAAATCATTCCAGATTGGGCAGAATACCGAGACTTTATATTTGAGTTTGGAGTCTTCTTTGACCTTTTACTCAGAATAGGTTGAATTTTAAAAAATATTCTAAGCTTTCCTATTATCAGTAGGGCACAAGAATAAAATATTTCAGCGACTATGGGATAAAGGTACTTCAAAAGCATGCAAATCAGCACAGTGATCAAAGTAACACATTTATCCTCATTTCACTCTTTAGATCAGAATAGATGTGTTTTGTAATATAGAGAGATTTGAATTGTTAAATTACCGGATTGGAAGTGCTAATTTAATAATCTAATTTGCTTACTATTCCAAAGTATTTTATAAAAGATTGCTAAAATACTTTGCTCTTATACACTAATCTACTTTACCTTGTCCAACAGAGATTTTTGCTCAGTCTGTTTCTCATTTCATTTTGCATGTGCATGCATTTAAAAAGAAATAGAAAAGCAAAATAAATAAATCTTCTTCAAAAAAAATCTAACTCTCATTGCAGAGGTACCTTCCAGAGCCAGGAGAGACCCTGCATGTGTCATGTGTCGGGGATCTTTCAGGTCCAGAGTACATGGCTATCTTTCTTTGTTCAGGAATAAAAAGAGTAAAAAATGTAGCGTAACATCTCAAATTTTTCTTTTTACATCTATATTTTTAGCATTTCTAAAAGTCCAACATAAACTGCTCTTTTAACCTTAGGAACACGCAATAGTACTTTTAAAATTTCAGTGGTTCAAACCAAATATACAATTTTGAAATTTGGAAGGTAATTTTCTTTCTTTGATATGACTGGCCATCTGACAGGTTGCTCAGAAATAAGTTCTCTATCCTTTTTGATCAAACCTGGGTATCCAATTTTATATGATAAGAACACTTTCCAAGGTAGTAGAATTTTCAATAAAATGATCTATATATGATACCACATTGGTTTTCGGGTAAATTAGAAATAACACATTCATGTTCTTCAAGATGAAACCATAAATAAATGCTATTGAAACTATGAAGAGGCTCAAAGTATTTAAAAATTCTAGTAGATGTGTAAAATATTTCCACTGTCTCTAATAGCTGTGGGGCAAGCAAGGTACTGTCAGACAACGCTTTACGTTTGCATAGGACTTGTTTACCTGGGGACCTTAGTGTGAAATGTGAAAACTACTTTAATATTTGACCTTGTTACTTAAGTGACCAAAACATGTAGTGATATGATCTTCACGTATAATGTGGTAACAGAAACAGACAAACTTACAAATTTTGTTCGCGGATCAAAAAGAAACTCTTTCAATTCGGCCCCAAGTTAATTTTCTAATGTAACTGTCATTTAGAATTACTAGTTAATTGTGTGCCAGGCCTAAAGGAACTCAGACCACAAGCATGGTCTGGTTACCCTTAGCAATTACTCTCAGAAAGACGACATTAAATAACACCATTACTTAGAAATATACACGTCTACCCCAAAATGTGAAAGAATGTGTGAATGTAGAAGTAAAATTAGGAAGCTACTGGAAAAAATCAACCTTAGGATTTTTGCTTTGTATGTCCGGAACATGCCAGATGCCTTTTGTGTTTGATGAGAAGACTGGTGACAGTTTTACTTTTAAATTTTAGGTTTTTAAAAATCATTTTTTTTTTTTGCTATGATCAGTGAGGAAGTCAATATTTGTCATATTACTAATCACTTTCATAATGGCTTTCTGAATATGATGAGCAATCTGAATTAGGTCTTGTGTCACCAGCTGAAGGTGGTGTTCTCATATTCCACAAATGGATAGCATTCCTGGGGTCAAAGTTATTAATATCTGGAGAATTCAACTGAATGATCAGGAGGTCTGTCATGCCATCGGCCTTGATCTCGGCATGCGTTTGTGACTTGGTGCGTTGCATCTGACTGAAGCCACGTCCTGCCTCAGCTGAACTTGCGGGGAGGGTCAGCACCAGGTCCACTAGTGTCAGGATATTCGGATACTTGTGCAAGTAAACAGAATTCACAAAATCCCAGGTCAGTTTGCGGATGTTCTGAAATCTAGGAGGGAAGGTGAAAAAAGTAAATGATTGGGGCTCCTAAGTTTTACCCAAATATTTATAAATGTCAACTAGTTTATCTTTGCTTACTGAGCATAAATCTCTAATTTCAGCATGCTCCATTCAGTGTCCAGTTCATCGATTTGCACGTTGGCAGCTTCCAATACCGGTTCGTAGTGTTCTATCAAGATGGATACTTCTTTTTCTCCAAATTCTGCCATCAATATACAAAATGAAAAGTCAGATATCTGAAAGACACTCATACAGGCAATCAAAGAACTGTAGTTCAGTCAGTGCATACAGGCTACCTTGATTTATCTTTGTGGGCCACAATTTAAAGCTTCCAATCATGGTTGCCTTTACCACATCTTGGCTGGCATCTCTGAAACAGCCTTGCAGCCTCTTGGTAAGATGTGTTAAAACTGTGTTTCTCACATCAGAAATGTTTCCTTCTCCTCTGAGGCAGTTACCATGAAAGTGTGTGACTGAATTCACCCTACGTTCTTTTGGCCCTGGTCTGGGGAGAAAAAAAAATCCCCCAAATAAACAAATGAAAAGCACCTGGCAAATGACTTCCCAAGTCAAAATGCCTCTTTGACAGATCCTTGGATCATCCCCGACTCCTCACCTTGTCTGATATATCCTGAGCATTTCTAGTGTTGACTCTAAGGTGGCAAATATGTCCGCAATTGAAGAATTTCTGTCCCTATTGACCCGGGACAGAATGCTAAGCACATTAATAACATCCACCAAGAAATGGACAAATTTTACAATGTCCGCTTGCAGAAGGGGCTCTAGAAGTTCTTTGGCTCTCTGATGACTGGTGTCACTTCTGTCTTCATGTGTCTGTAACACAGGTTGGGAATAGAATAGTGGTCTTTCTCAAAATTATTATTTCAAGTTGCTTGATAAAAATGTGTTTTTGTTTCTGAAAAACTAAAATAAGGTGGTATTTCAAAATTACTTACGGAATGCAGTTGCTGGACAATTGCAGGATATCCCTTGAGGAAGTTCTGGAGGGCTGCCTGTAATCCCAGAAGCCACCTCCTGTCTCCTACTTGAGAAGGCATTGCAGGGCGAAGGTGAAGGCCTTTGAAAGCAGCTATCAGAGAACTCTTATGAAGAGGAGAATTGTGATAGAAGCGATAGATGCCGTGAAGAAGGTCTCTGACATCGTTGTACAGGGGAACGCTCTGGAACACCGCCTTGTAAGATAACTCAAGATGATGTGCGAAACAATATACAGTTAGCACACATGGCTGGATTTCTCTTAAAAGCAGGGCCACCCTGTTGCTTTCTTCCTCTGAGCCAGGGGTACCATCACTTCCAAAACCAACAAGTTTCTTTGCCCAGACTTGGTTCGACAGCCCAAGTTGAAGATTTCTCTCTAGAGTCTTCTCAATGGCATTTTTTATTGCCAAGGGATCCTTCTTTTCTACTGTCTGCACCCCAACGATTTGGCAATGCACTCTTCCTGCGTGTGCAAACTGTACATAGACAAGTTCAGCTTCCTCGATTGCGCTGCCTGAGATTCCGTCACTGATAATAGAGAAAAATTTACTTTTCTCTAGTTTCTCTCTTAGATTTCTCCGTTCTACTTCGGCGATAAAATATGTAAATGTTCTTGCTGATTTATTAGTTCTGAATACTGGGCCAATATCGACACCCTTCATGTCATCCAGATTGCACATCCAGATAAAATCTTTGAGGGGACGTCCGGTCTTGGCGATAGCATGGCACGATCTGAATAAGTTCTCGACTCTCCCGAGGGTGACTTTGCTCATGGTCCTCACCATCAACTCTGTGGTGGCTCTGTTCACTGGAGAACCGCTTGTCGCTTCCATTAATGATGCCTTGGCATGAGCCTCACTGAGATGATGTGCATTGAGAAATTCAGTCCTAAAGGTGTCAGTGCCATAAAAAAAGCTCATTTGATTTCCCCTTGACTTCACTCCATGCTTACGACACAGGCCACAGAACATAAGATTTAGTATCTGGTCATATACAAGCCACGGGTATTTTTTCAGCCAAATTTTCAAAAACGAATTGTTCCTCTTTGGAAGGTAATGGTCAAGCTTCCATGGCCTTTTCTGCTGTTCGGTGACTCGACTCACTTCATCTGGAGCATCCCTGCCTTTAAAATAACTCTATATTGTTATTTTAAGTATTCACCAGTATCTACCCTCAGTTTTGCTTAATGCCTGCCACCCGCATTGGCTCATTATTTCTGGAAAAATTATAGTGAGTACTTACTACTTATCAGGTGTTCTGGTTAGTGCTTTAAGTGGTTTATATAATTTAATCTTCATAATACAGAATTCTTCGTTTACAGTTAAGAAAATGAACTAATTATTATTATCACCATTTTATGGGTAAAAAAATCTAGGGCACAGATACGGTAATTAATTTGTTTAATGTCACGGTGCTCATAAATGGTAGAGTCGAGGTTCACTAGCAGGCAGTCCTACTCCACAGCCCCCATGTTTACATACTTCATTATTTCAGGTTTCTCATAAGGGCAGAGGGTGCTACGATCGTCTTCACTCTAGAGTCTATTCCTCCATGTATAAGAGGGACACTGCTTTTTGCTGTCGTTTCCTCCCCTTGGTGAGAAAAAGAATAACAGGACATGCACGGCAGTGTGTCCTGCAAGATTTGCCTCTCTCCCCTCCTGCCTCAGTGCCGCCTTCTCTGGCAGTGGGAGAGCCAACTTGTTACATAAAGGGCATTGGGCTCTGAGACCCATCCCACGTGGTTTTGTCAAGCTGCTGAGCCTCACACCTCATTGTTTTCTTTTTCCCCAAAGGTTTAAATTTTGACACACATTTAATTATTTGATGAAGAAGAGAATACTTTTTTATCTGAATAGAAGGACAAAAAAATTAAAATTACACACAACGAAGTCCTAAAATACCAGTTCCTCCCTGAAGGCAGAGAGCCTGGACCACATAATTAACTCTCTCCTACAACTTTTGTGACACTGCCGATCATTATATTATCCTAATTTATAGTATGATGAAACATGGAAATACATGTTTGTGTGATATCATACTGAAATACCCATGGTGACACACACCCCCATGTTTCATTTGATGTCACTGCCTGACCATCCTAGGCTCTGACTCCTCAACTAGATTTTAAACTCTTCTGACCCAACCACACCTACATCTTGTGTGTTTATAATGCCTAGATGAGTGAAAAGAACTTGGTAGATGTTTAAGAAAATAAATCTCCTTTCTTAACTGATTTTTTTTTTACAAGTCAGTGATTTTGTTTTTATTATCAGTTTCAAGTATACAGTACTTTGGTTAGACATTTATGTAGTTTATGAAACGATCCCCCTCATTCCTCTCTCTTCCCTCTGGCTCTACACGTAGCCATTACGCTACTGCTGACCACATTCTCTATGCCGCTCATTGATTTTCTCAATCTCATACCTCTCAATCTTTTAATTGAAAACTTTTACATTAGTCAATTCGCCTCTGACTTTCTTACCCTATTTGCATGTAACATCTATTTTGCTTTATAATCAATCTTTTTGCAGTTGTTGCTCTTCAAACAGGGCACTTTTTTTCCCTCAAATCCTAAATATTGCTGTTTTCATTTAAAATGAGTGTCCTTGTAATTGGCACGTACTGCCTTCCTTTTTTTTTTTTTTTTGTACCTACACATTGAGTTACTTGTCAGTCTCCCTCACTAGGTCTTCGGCATCAGTCTAGGTGCCTACTCTAATGCACATAAGTGTTGGTGAATACACGAGTGAACACATGAAAAACAAAGTCTCTCGTTGCTAAAGAAAAGGGCTTTGAGTTTCACTACTGATTTAGCTAGCTTCGATGTTTTTCGTTTCGTGGACAAATCTTCCAGAAGATGTTATCTTGAATTCTGAGCACATACATTCATACATTCAATCGCCTAATGTAAATTCTCTGGCTTCATGAGAATATGTTTTTTGTTTTTTTTTTTTTTCCCGAAGAAACTTCTGGAACTGCCCACAGACAGTTTTACCAAGTCCAAAGGCTTCTAGATTTACTACTTGCATTTCCGTGATCTGAATCTGATCTACAGGAAGGAGTTCGCCCACTGAGAGAACCATGAGCCCACACTCCTATTTGCTGTAATCCCCAGATTTTGCTGCCTGGCAAGATATTGAGAACATCAATCCTTCTTATATCATCCCTTTTCTAAGAGATCTTTCTGTACTTCTTGATTCGTGTAAATGCCAGACTAATTTAATCACTTTTCAAATCAAAATACGGGGCTTGCTTACCTGTGAATATATACTACCATACTTTTATGATTTTCTCAGAGATGCTAAGCCTAGAAAAACCCACAGAACTTTCCAGTCATTCCTGTCAGGCAACAACCCAGGTGCCCCTACTCCTGCCTCTCGGTTAGCAGACGCTTTGTTGAGAGACAGAGTAGTGTCTGCTGCTCTCTCATAGCTGCCTCCTCCCTTTAATCCCCTCTCCACGTCCCTTGGCTCTAAACGTCTTCGACGGCCCTCTCCGGCATGTCCTTTGTAAGCCACTTGAGATTTCGCAACTTGACCACAACTTCTTCATGGTCCTCACCTCCTGCCTCTTGCCACGGCTGGTCTGTCGCTGTTCCCTGAATATGTCATGCCACCTCAAAAACTCAATGTCTGTTCCATTTCCCCTGTGCCTGGAATATACAACCCCTGCTTCTGTTCTTGGAAGGCTCTGTCTGAAAGTCTCCTACAGACTAACCCCTATGCAGATCCGTACCAGCAGCAAGAGCCACTTCCTCCTCTATATTCCTGTAAAAACCATAGCTGAATGATCTCACTTAGCCACTACAGCCTAGAGTTTTGAGTTTGTGTCCTCTTTCTCTGAGACGGGTCACCGATTCTAAGGGTCTTCAGGAGGGGTTTGCAGGGAGGCTCCTTGTCAGTTACAAGTCTTGACCAACTAACTGCTATCTCTCTCTTGAAGAAGGAGTGAGGGTACAGAATTCTCTGGACTGTGTTCGCTCCATATGGCCTCTCAGCAGAAGCCCAAGTAGCTGTGAACTGTCTCTACAGGCATTACACAGAGTACTGATGGGTTTACAAGAAAAAGGAGTCCTTATGCTCTAAGTGGGGACAGAGGAACATTGCTAAAATGTTCTAGTTTCTACAGACTCCAAATTGTTTCCATTGGAGAGAAGCAGTCTTCCTGGTGCGCTTGGCACTTGCTGTTTGGAGACGAGATGTACCTTACAGAGCTTACAGCAGTACACAAAATGAGTGTTTTTGTTTTGGATGCTTATGTTCCCTAGGGAACCACATACCTCCCGGCTTAATTCTACCAAATGGTGTGATTTTATTTTTCTGGATGTGTCCTAGGGTAATGCTGCAGGTGCTATTATGGTATGTGCACCTTCAGGATGCTGAGCTAACATGTTGGATAATAATAAGAATAGTTTGTACCAATATTATATAATGCTATATATTATATAATAAGATATTACTGTAATTAATAATTAAGTGATAATGGCCTATGTTAAATTGCACATTCTATGTACCACTTTCTAAGCACTTGATATATATTAATTACATTAATGATGATAACAATCCCACAATTACCCCATTTTACAGATGAGGAAAGTGACACAGAGAAAGGTTAAATAACTTGTCCCAGATCACACTACAGTCGTTTGACAAGAGGTGGATTTGAAAAGAGCTGTCTGCCTCTTCCTACCCATGGACGGATCTTTTTACCGTAACATATAGCCATGGGTAAGAAGTGAATTAGCATGGAAATGCTAGCATGGGGCTTGATACCTAGGGTCTCACGCCACGCCAGTATCGGCTATTACTATAATTCAGAAAATACTCACTAAATCCCCTCTCTGCCGGGAGTACGCTCATGACAACGATTCCTAGGACAGTCAAGGGAAAGAATGTCTTGCTGATTCAGTGGCTGTCTCTCACTTCAAGTATTCCTAAGATTCCGAAGTATGAGTCTTCGCCAGGTAGCAAGAAAAATGCCAGTGCGACAAGTTGTTCCACTGCATTCTGCGTGATCTTGTACGATTGCCACACATGAGGTCATTTTTTTCCCCCAGCATTATTATTAGTAAGAACTACTTCAATGAAGACTTTTAAGTTTCAAGTGGATTAATTAATGCTCAGCAGAAAGCTCCTTAAGTTTTAGCTCTTTCCGCTTCTATCCTGATAATAGCTACTCACAAGTATTTAAAATATTCGGTCACTTGTTTTAATCAGAGATTATTCATTTCCCTCAATAATTTTATTTATGTAACAATTAAAAGTTACAAAGTATAACTTAATGACTAACGCTACTTGTAAATTTGCTAAAAAACCTACTGTGAGCCTAGTAACATAATGACTGTTATGTGCAAATATGTATGCTTGTTCCCTAGAGAAATTTTATCTGTTCATTCTATTTTAATATATTTTTTTTGGTGAACTTGAAGTTTGCATCTCAGATATCATAGGCTGCTTGGCATATATGAAATACGGGTAGTTTCCCAGACAGAGGAGGCCTCCCCATCTGTCTGCCTGCAGCTCATACAGATGGTGAAGGAGAAGCAGAGAGCAGGCTCCTGACCTCTCCCAGAGCATCCGCATGCATGCCGCATGCCCATAGGTTTCCTAGTACTGATTCTCCTTTGCTTTGCATTCTTGAGCACTTTCATAAAGTTCATACTCTGTTCCAGAAAGAACCTAAATAGACATTTACAATTTCTCCTTTTTTTGCCTGCATTTCCAAATTTCACTCTAAGTCTCTGATTTTCCTTTGACATCTACTATTTTTTTTAATGTAACTATCTCCCTCCTTCTCTCTCTCTTTCTCTTCCTTTCCTTTCTTCTCCTTTCCTTCCTTTTCCTACTACATTTTGAAAGCTGTTGTATTTTACAATACTGTGAATATAGATAACTGTATCAGTTGACATCTTTCAGTCCCAAGGGTTTCTAGAGTTAATCTTCTACGACATGTCAAGTTATAGCTGCTATTTGTTATTTACTTTTAAACTTTTAGTTAGAATACAAACTCTAGTTTTGAAGTTGGATCCAAGCACATACCAAGACAATTATCATGAATTCCAAGGTCCCTTCAGAAACGGATTAAGAGTGGTTGATAATTTCCAAAATCCACTTCCACCTACACAAACTCATAATCTCAACTCAAAACTTAAACTAGAAGTACTCACAGAGGCTGTCTTTCAATTGCCAGATGGAATGATACTCAAATTTACCAACTTGCTGGCCGGGGGCAGGGGAGGAAGAAGAAGAGAATGACCAGGAACGAGGATCACCACACTGATAAAGTATTAGTCACTGTTTTTCTCCTGTTTGTTTAATTCGGATCTATGTTGTATAAAGCAAATATGAGACAAACTAAAACAAAGCAAGGGCTTGTTTTAGTGTCACATAATCCCAAAGGGCTGATTTTATTTGTGCGCAAGTGATTGGCAGCCTGCTTAATCTTGACCTTTTTTAGGCTCTTTTCAGAAGAATCATTTTTTCCTACCTTTAGGTGCTATATTTAAGAACTGCTCTCGAAGACTGTCAAGCTGTTCGATGGTCAGGGTGCCATTTTCTTCCTTTTCTACAGGCGGAGGACGGACCGGAGGAGGGGGATCTGGAAAGACTTTTACATCACCATTAATGAAGAAGTCTTCTTGGTCTAAATAAAGTTCATTCTGGATTTTTGTAGATGTTTCAATGTGATGGCGTGCTACCTCAGTTAATTTTTCCACGCTAAAAGTGGAAAAATGAATAGGGTTATCTCCATTAAAGATACTATTAGATTAACGCTGTTTTCTTTTTGGATATACACAGAAAGTTAACACATTATATAGCTAAGTTAGGCAATTCAATCTGCATGTTTAAATTTTCTAATTTCTCCTCAAATCCATTTGTAAAAAGGCAGGGTATAAATAAATAAATGTAGATTAGAAACAAAATACATGCTCATTAACAGAGCTACCAGTCACACATTATGTGCAAAGCTAAATAAAAAGAGACATCATAAAATATGGTTATATTAGTACTAGAACATATTTTACTATGTCAGCAAGAGTGTGTCTCTAAAAGATATATTTCATTTTAACAATGAACCAGAATAAGGTTATATGGCAGGAAAAAAACTTGTAAAATTTGACTGTTAGAATTACACATTTATTTGGTATCAGGATAAATTTACAAAGCGAATCGAATTTATATAAGCATATATACATTTAAGTACAAGCAGCAATAGTTAGGAACCACTGTGGGGCAGTGGAAAAAGCACTGGAAGCTGAGATCTCATTCCAGGACACATTCCAGCCATGTGTCCTTGGCTAAGCTACTTGAGCTCTCCGAATTTCTTTATATTTGCAATGGAACCAAAGACATACGACTCCATACCTCATGGTTATTAACATGAAATCACATAGGGCATTAAAGGATTAAGCTGTACTGGGGATTCTAGTTATGGCCCTAATTAAAACCCTTTGAGAGGCCAGAGTAGTTTTATACATGACTAAGTATAATATCACTGCATTACTGAAAGGATCTTGTTTGGATCTTGCAATATGCAATAAAGATTGAACATGGTAGAAAAATGCATATTTAATCTGCTCATCTGCTCTTATGTAACTCAGGAACACCAAAATATTCACATACTGAGAATTAAAAATATATTAGTTGCTTCCTTTCAAAGACACCCTTGAATTCAATCCCAGCATGCTGTATTTGTTACTGTCCATAGAGTTTGCATTATCTAATAAGTTTATGTGTGATGGTGTTTGTGTGCTGGGGGCAGAGGAGAAGGGCATTGGAGACCTTAGTTTACAACAGTGAATGAGAGACTCTGAACGCAGACTGGGTGGAGCCATAACCAGAATATCAAAATAAGTGCGCCACCTGGTGGAAGGTAACGAAGAGTTACCTTATCAAGAACAGGAGGGGAAAATGTTAGGAAAATGAAAAGCAGGATTTTGAAGTTCGATCAAATTTTTGCAATACAAATAGCATAGTTGAACAGTCCTAGGTTTTAACTTCTTGTGGCCACATTCAGAGGTCAGATTGTGTGTGTGTGTGTGTGTGTGTGTGTGTGTGTGTAAAACATCTGATAAAATAAGAAGATTTACATTTGAAGGCCACATGGTTGGGAGCTATGAATCCTAAGAATGAAGAAGATATATCTTTATTTTAAGTGACAGGCATAGAATATCATTGCTTTGATGCTGGTGAGTAAGTTGGCTATCCAGTAGTAACATTATTTTACGAATTACTGTGGTAAGTTACCAGGCTGAGTGTGTGTGTGTGTGTGTGTGTGTGTGTGTGTGTGTGTGTTTTACTCCAAAGCAACAGATATAAACAACTAGGCTGAAGATTTTACAACTGGACTTTCATTATGAGAAAAGGATTGGAGAAAATAAGCCATAAAAATCATCTCTTAGATGGCAGTTGTTGCTTCTGAGAATACTTGCCATCTGTATTCTGTGTATGTAGCAACTTCCAAATTTTCAATAAATGTTTATTGCAAACTGTACAGAATCTAGATCTAGCAGAAACCTGTGAAATTTCCCAGCTGGAGTCTTTCCTTTTATAGAGGAAACGTGGGAGGCTGAAGCGATTGCTAATTTGTAGACAATGAGAGAACCCCCATTTCCTGGATGATCAGGTCTTCTGACTCAATTAAGGGCTATTTCTACTCTACTGAGATGCCTCTTTATGCCTTTTAGGAGAGAATTAAGAGGATAAGACTCACTGCTCCTCATGAGCAATGAGAGTATGGAAAGCCTTCGGAGCCCAACAGAAAAATAAAACAGGCTATTACCCTTCCAAGGGAATCAGCCTAACTGGTAAAACATCCAGTGACCGACTTCTTAATCTCCCACTAAATGGCCCTGAATGATAGTATGTCTGGCATTAGAAAAACATAAACATTATCTTACTTCTGAAAAATTACTTAAAAATTACTAAAACTTACTTATAATTATACCTTGTAAACTAAGGTCCTCACTGAACAGGGTAAAAACCAAACTTAAAAATAATGTACAAAACTGGATATTGCAACACAACCCTTTGAAACATGATTTACCGTTTGAAAAGAGTCAATACAAACATACGTGTAATTTCCTAGAAGTTCAAAATTTCTATTTGGAAGTGTAATTTGCATTTGTATACACCTTAAAAATCTTTGTCGATTTTGGTCTTCAGGAATTAACAGTGTATTTTTAAAAAGCCGGGCAGTACTTTACCTGGCCATTTCTTTCAAGTACCTCTCACCGAGCCACTTTTCCATGAGTTTATATATATCAACTAACTTTGTTACTAAATCTTCAAGGAAAGCCAATGTTTTTGCCTTTATCAGTTCAAGTCGGAACTGTGTGGCTCTCTCTATTTAAAAAGAGAAACAAGGATTCTTAAACGTATTATACGTACATGCATTTTCTGACAAACTAAATTCAATTTTAAACCAATCATGCTTCAGCTTGTGAAACTTTAATATACCAATAATATACCAATATAGATAAGTAATACCCATCCCCCTCACTAAGAAGCAAAATATAATGTGTGGTAGAGTCATTTGTCAGTTGACTTAGACTAAAACTATAATTGAGATTTACATGTATCATTCTTTACAGCAATATACTCTTTGATAAATTGGAATGGAAAAACACGAATAGATAATTTCCTAATTTCAAAAGGGGGAGGGGTAAGCAGTCTCCTGATGACCTCTCTGCTTTAGAACTTTAAGACGGCACTGGGAAAACTAGCGTTGAGCCTCTGTGTCCCAGGCCCGATTGCTGTGCCCGGCACACAATAAGGTCTGTGGATTTTACTTGTAAAAAATCTTTCCACTCTTTTCTTTGCTTTTCCCACTGTCACTGGCCTAGCCTGGGCACAGATTATCTGTCACATAAACTACCACAATCACCTCAATCGTGCTTTCTCTGAGCTCCTTTCCCCAAATCCTCAAATCCAAATCTACCTCCGCACTCTCCGGAGTAATCTGTCTCACCTGTCACATGTCATCACAGTTGCTCTTCTGCTCAAAATTCATCACTAGCTCTCAGTTGCCATGAGAGAAAATGTAACTTTCTTGGCAGGGTCTACATGACTCTTCACAATGTGGCTTTCCCATGTCCCTGGTCACTTTTTCCCAGAATATGCCTAAGACTCTTGAGCTACTCACTGTAGGTCACCTAGTTCTCCCTTCCCATCCCTGTCCCATTTGTCCCCTAGGCAAACTTCTCCATGTTCTTCCAGTTCAGCTCAAGTATTAATTCACCTGCTGGGCGACTTCTTTCTTGACCTCCCTCATGCTCCGTTTGTCCTGTAAGCCAATCTCTAATAACACACCATATTATAAGGGATGGTTTGCATTTCTCTTCCTCCAGACTGAGTTTTATTTGTTTATTTGTTTTATGTTTGTGTATACATGTGTGTGTTTCCAGCAACGACTACAGGGGCTGGCACAAAGTGGAAACTCAGTAAGCACTTGTTGTGTGAACCAGGGACTTCAGCCACAGCAGGGATCATGTACTGGATGAACTAAAAGATGAAGTATACTTAGCTACTGAAATTAGCAGAGGTGAGGACAGGCAGTGGGAAAGATGTGCCCTGCTTGTCTTCACCCCGCAGATCCTCCTGTGTTCAACTTACTTCAGATTATACTCTTGGGCTTACAGAAACAGATGGTAGTAGGATCGGGGGAGAGAAGAAGAGAAGTAAGGGGTGGAAAGCAGCTTTAATAGCTAATGGTCATAGAATAGTTAGTATCCCAGCTGATCCAAAGCTGCAATTTAATGATTTTGTCATCTAATATGTATTGACCATGGTTTCTTTCCAATTAGAATACTTTCTCTCTGTTTCCTGATCTTTTCAAATTCTGCTTTGAACTGCATTATAAGACAACTTGAAGAGCCAGGAGACAGTACTGCAGAGTCATGGCTACCCAAAGAGAAGGAGGCCCTTGAACGTCACCGACCTGGGGCTGGCTCTCCTACGGCCTCCGCTCCCAAGAACTCACTTTCAGGGCCTGTGCACCTTTGCCTCAGGTTTATTTTTCTATTGAATGCCCAAATTATTCTTATTGTAATAGAAAATCACCAGCCTCGGCACCCTCAAGCCTTCTTACAACTTGTAAAATCACGCCGCCTCTAAAATGTTCTTTTTGTTTCTATTCTTTGAGATTTTAATTACTGCGGGTGCTCTCCTAATCCCTTTCCAAACTCTGTCTCCTGTTGAGATCCTAGCACATGGTTACATGACAGTCAAATCTAGTTTTCATGTGGTTACATGGAAACAACTAACTGAATGCTATCCTTTGCATTGTTTGCTTCGTATCCTCGCAGACATAGTTTGAGGAGGCGTGGGCTGTTTTTGCCTTCTGGTCTACTTTCTACTGAAAATTATCATCTTAGTTCTCTCCAATTGCTACCTTCAAATTGCAGGGCGGCAAGATGTTCCTCCTTTATTTTGAGTCTCAGTTCGTTTTTCTTTTCCATTTTGGCAATCTCCTCTGCAGTTACCACTGCCGTCGGAGTCGGAGCGGCTTCTACGGCAGCTGATGATTTGCCTGAAAGGGCAACAACACAACACTCGGTAAACTTACAACACGCAAGGGTACGCACGTGGTACTCGGGGAAAATGAGTACAGAGTGAACTGCGTCGGGCCATAAACCCCTGGCGATTTGGAAAGGAGAAACCCTGGTCCTGATAGTGCGAGCGATGAGATACTGCAGCCTTTCCTCGAGAATGCTCCACGTAGAGTCTAGGCTAGTCGCACAAAAGAATGGCCCATTTGTGTAGCATCGTGGGAAAACGAGGTGTGCAGCAAGTGAAGACATCGTTTCTGACTCCAAAGAGGCTGCAATTCGGACTCTGGGGACAGAAATTAGCAAACCCAAGCACATCATGGATGCTATGAGGCCCCTGCCGAAAGGACCGCTATGTAGGGTGACTGGTATCAGCCGAGTGTCTCCTATGTCCTCATTTAGAAAGGACCAGATTAGAAACTCGAGAAGACCTGGGCGAAAAGTAGCTGATGGTCAAGAATCTGCAGTTTACTTCGTTATCTTTTAACACAACTACAATGATTTCAGGGATTACATGAGAGAATTAGAAAACAATTTGTCAGTATTTGAAATTTGGCAGTGTGATTCTAGTTGCAGACCCAATTTACACAATTCTTCTCAGTTTGGTAAATCATATTGAAGGCTTGACCTCGAAGGGTTCAAATATTTTGAAGAAGACATGAACGTAAACAAAGAAATTGTAATAAGATGCACTAACTGAAAGAGTGGATGTATGTAAAAGTTACAGATGAAAGAGAACTTCAACTTTCTGGATTTAAGACATCGGACTCCACTAATTACTTCATTAAAGTATATTGAAGCATTTCCTTCAAATAATGCTTATACCTTTTCTTTGTATTTTTTGAGATGGACTAAAGTAGATTCTTTCTTATTGTGGTGCTGCTCTTCCCTTTGCTTCAAGTGCCACCATCCTAACTCTGGCCTCCCCACCTCCTTCCATCAGGGCTTTGTCTGAACTCCTACTCGTGGCTGCTCCAATGCACTCCATCTGGGAGGTATTTGCCTATCCTCACAGATGGGGTGAGGTGACTTTGCTCCTCCCTTACCAAAGAGCAGTGATTGGTCAAATGTCTATTTCTGCAGCTAGAGTACAGGTCTATCAGAGCAAGGACCCTGTTTTTATTTTTAAGTTTATCATTGTGTCCTTAGCAACCATCATAGTGCGTTTCACATAGCAGGCGCCTAACACACATTATGAGCAATTGATGAGTTGAGTGACTTTTGCCCATGCTCTCCATTTCTTCCTCTCTTGCCATTAGTCACTTCAAAAATGTACAAGTAGAAACATCAGAGGGGAGGGTAATGTTTGTGGGGAGCTTATCCCCGAGGCTATCTAGCGTTCTCTCTCAACCTGAGCTTTCCTTCCTCTTTACTTTCCATTGTGCCTCTGAGGCAGAGATTTAGGCAGGAGGCCTCCAGGAGAGAAGGACTTGCTTGACTAAAACCTGAATCCTGCATTAAACCTTAAATTAAACTTTAAACTAACTCTCTGTCTCTCCTTTTCTCTCTCCCTCCCCCCTCCATCTCTCTCTCTCTCTCTCTCTCTCTCTCACACACACACACACACAATTAGCATTTAATCTTCTCTTGGTTATCGGAGCAGACACTTTGCACACACTTTTCAGATTACATAGTGTCATCTTGGAATTCTTTTAATATGTTCAGGACTGTCTTTGAGGCTACTCTTACCCTGGATACACTTGGCTATTTGGATAAATAAGTTAGGTGGGACTGGTATGCAATATGATTTGCCGACTAACACCATAGTTCACAGAGGTCTGGATTTCAACGTTAAACCTGATGAATAGTGGTGCTAATCCCAGTGGCTTAGTAGTGTGCTTGGTGAAATGCTGGTTTTCTACCAGGGAGAGTTTTAAGCATCCATTGTTCTGGATGCTAAAACCAGGAATACCTTTTTCTTTTTTGTCCTCCTTTTTTTTCTTAGCTTGTTCCTTTTTGGCTTTTTTATTTGCACTCATCTGGGGAGACTTTTCTTTTGTTTCTGCTGGCTGGTTTTCTTTTTCTTCTTCCAGGAGCCTCTGATGAATTTCAGCAGCCACCTGGTTGTATGAAGAGCAGTATTTCAGTTAAGGCAACGTCTATGAAACACGATAACCATTTGGATTTACTCCTCACGCGACTCCACTGAAACCTCATTCCACTGCAAACAACCATGCCATGCATTTTCTTTACAGAACACACACTTTGATATTTTACCGAAATAGAAACCTGGCTCTGTCCCAAGATGCGGCTTCCCCATGGCCATCAGTGTGGAGGCTGCTCACTTTTTCAAGCCCTGCTTGCGATGAATGGACCCTATGTTTCCTTGGTGCCACCTCCAGACTGTGACAGATACGTGGTTATATAAATATTCCTTTCTTTTAAATCTCAGACCCTATGGATTTTATAGCCCCTGTTCTTCCAAGTTCCTGTCATCTCTTGACCTTCAATCTGTGGCATTCCCCTGTATCAATGTTTTTGAGTCTTTTTTTTTGTTCATTACTGACTCCCTATGGAGTTCTTAAGACAGTTTCTCCCAATCACATCCCCCTCCATGAAGTTTTAATGCTGCAGAATAGATTGTATCTTTTTTGTGTGTGTATTTAATGTATATCTATGCTTTATGTATAAAATGGGTAAGAATTTTTCATGCTCCCTGAACAATTTTTGGGAATACATGCCCTACATTAACTGGGCTCCGGACACTCGAATCCTGGGCTTCCATTGTGCTCTAGCACTGGACGTCATCCCTGGAAGGTGCAGTGTTTGTGAAGGTGACCTGTCCTGCAGGCCAACCTCATCGTTGCTTCTTAGCTTCCTCAACTCAGGGGACTTTGAGCTTCTTTCCGTCTCAGAAACTCCCTCGTTTCATTCTCACATGTATCCTGCTTTGAGGGATTGGTTGTGTGGCCACCCCATAACAGCCAGTGAATGGAGAGGGCCAGGGTACTGCTAGGATCTCTCTAGCTCTTCTCTGAGGCCGGCTCTGTGCTTCGGGCAGCAGAAAAACCTTGTCTTGAGGCTTGTGCAGCTGGGACCATGACGATAGAAAGATTGGATCTTTTGCATTAAGTTCCCCCGTCCCTGGAGAGGTGGAGGGTATTTATGGCTGTACCCTGAGAAACGAGAGCTGAGAAGAGACTCCCAAAAGGAAGAGGGAAAAACCTCCACACGCTCTGGAGGCAGGAGCCACATATGGCTCAAAACTTTAAAATCTCAGTAAGGCGACTGCCGAGGAAACGGTGGTCCAGGCGAATTTATTTATTTATTTATTTACTGACTGACTGACTGACTGACTGACTGACTTACTTACTTACTTATTTAAGTGCTTACCGTGTCCAAGCTGATATCATTTCTGGGGAGAACTGAGGAAAGGGCTAGGAGGAGAAAGAGGGAGCTGGGTGGAAGTGAACCAAAAAAGGCACAATGTCTGCCCTCAAAGAAGCTTAGTGTTGGGGGGGGGCAGGGAGACCAGCTGATTCTCGCCTTCTCCAAATTCTTGCTACCCCAAGGCTCAGCATGTGATCGTCCCCAGCTGTTCTGTGAGTGTTAAGCATCAATCTACCCTCCAAGAGGGCTTTGAGGCTCCCATGAGCCGAGCTGGTTCTACTTCTTGGTGTTCTCCATAGCTGTTGGCACCATGCTGTGCTCACAGGGGATGCCCAGGAAATGCTGATTCATTGATGGACTTTCTTTTAAAATAATCGTATTCCATAGAATACACCCACGGCTTCTTCAATATCAGCAGAAACTTGGAGGGATTACGGATCGGTTTTAGAGATCAAGCCAGTATTGTGTTGTTTTTTAATCAAATGCTCTTTTGATAAAAATGGATTTCATGATATATACTGTACTTCCAAATTCTTGGTAAAGCTGAAAGCAGACTTGTTAATGTTCTCCCCTAAATTGAAAGCAATTCACTTTTGAATCTGTTCTTGCAAAGTATGGTAAGTTAGCAATTTCCTTTGAAATTGAATTTTTCTCCCTTCTAAACAACCTTGTGTTGGTGATGATGATGATGATAATTACCGTCATCTACATTTTTCTGTCTACTTTCCTTCAAAGACCTTTGGACCTTTCTCAAAAAAAAAATTTAATATAATTCACAATACTTCTAGCAATCCGACCTGTAAGACTGAAGAAACTCTGGAAATAATACCTTGACATTCTGGGTGTTAAATATGACTTGTTTCTTTGAAATCATTGCGTACTTGCTAATTACAAGAAAGGTTGGCTAAAAATTAACATAGCATAGTAAATAGTTATTCCTGGTACACTGCCGTGTGGAAGAAAGCCTGTGTAAAAGTGTTTGCATTTCAGCTGCACTAATCTCAGCTGGTATTGTTTTCTCTGCAACAATTTACTGAATCACGCATATCTCATTTGGAACTCAAAATTTCCTGAAGGACATGCGGCATCCAAGTCATAAAAGTCGATTAGAAATATAAAAGCAGGATTCAGATACAATTACAAGTAATAGTAATTACTAAACAATCCTTTCTCCTATTTTCTATGTGGTTTTTAAAGGTTCATGAGGAAAATAGTACAATTTTGAATGAATTTCTTAGCATAATGATCTATTTTATTTATAATTTCTAAAACACTTTCATATTTTATTAAATCTTTTCAACCATGCGAGAAGGGAAAGGTAGGTAGAATGCCTTCCATGTTACAGATAAGGAATTGAATTGAAGACTCATCTTTTTCTAAAATCATATGGCTTAATTAAGAGGGACAGCCAGTGCTCATTGTGTTGTATTATAGATATTCTGTTTCTGAGAATGTGTTAGAAATTTTAAATGTCTGCACATCATATTTTAAAATGTCATTTCCCCCAGGTAATTTTAATGTGACTCACAAGACTTGTAAATCATGTTTAGGTAGCTCGACTGGCAATAAAAAGAATAATTCGTATTTTTTTCTTGAATTCTAAGATCTGGTTCCCCACTCCCTGGTGCTTAGTAGCTGTTGTGGTCTTCACAGGGATCATCACCGTCATTGCCACCGGCACTAATATTAACAGCAGTGTCATCAGTGTGGTAGCAGTGACATCTGAAGACTGTTTTGGGGACTTAGTGTTACATTAAATTTGGACGTTATACTAGGTGCAAGGTATATAAAGAGTTTTATAATCTAGTTATGTATTTAGGAAAATAACCAACAAAATAAAAATTACAACCAATAATCTAGATAAGAAGAGCCAAATGAGTGGGAGAGACGGTAACTGGTACAAGGATTGGCAGAGCGTAGGATCACAGAAGGCTAGTGCTTCAGGAAAACAGGCAACCAACTGGTTAGGAATCAAGGTCGGAAATGGTTCTGAAGAATTTAAGAAAGTACAGGATTTAAGCAAATGGAAGGAGGAGGATAATTTACGAGAGAGAATGGCATTAGCCAAAGTGTTGAAATGGTTAATGCCCATGGAATATGCAGGAGGCAATATCTAGTCGGCTTATGAGAGGGTTTGACAGGTGGTACCAGCCAAGCTATGGAGTCCTGGGCCTCTACATCAAGTATTTAAAATTTTACGCTGGCTGCTGGAGGTCATCGCACTATCTCATTCTCCTCTTGAGTCGATAATGGAGGAGCATTACCGTATTCTTATGAATAACATATGCTTTGCAAATCTATTAACCTTTTTTATTCATCTGGATCATCTTGGTAATACTTACCCCATAGGTGACTTATGTAAAATGCCTAGGAGAGATTTTAAACTAAAGGCCTGTAGGGTATATGTATGTTTTGCTTGGCTCCGTAATTTTTTAAAAATTTGATTTCATTTCTAACATGTTAAAATCAGCAGATTTGACATGAAAATCTGAATTTCTGGCTTTTCTTGTAAAATTAGAAAATCTTCTAAAATTCTCAAATGGCAAAGTTGGCTAGGGCCAAGTAGGATATACCTCTTTAGACAGGGGGTGTGATTGCTTCTTGGCCACAGTCCTACCCCTCCTTATTGCCTTATACTTGACTTGCCTCATTGCCATTTTCTGATTGGCCCTTAGACCCCTGCATTTGGAACCTTGCTTGTCTCAACATCGAAAATAATATAAATATTGATTCACACCTTTCTTGATCTCATATATTTGCTGTTTGAATTGTTTCACTTTCTATTTCCTTCAGAAAAAAAAATGGGAGGTATAAATTTATACAACGTTTGCAAACATTGTGTAAATTTTTTATTCATAGCATATTATCAACATTGGTACTTAATGAACGAATGAGTATTACTGAAAGAAAATATAACAATCACAGCTTACCATGTGAGATACTGCTAAAGAAGCCTGCTGCCAGGTGTCCATCACCAACTTCTCATCTGCCTCAAAGTTCGACTCTACTTTTTCTAGCGAGTAATCGATCTTGCCTTTCAGTATGGTTTTTGGTTTTGATCTGGATGTAGCTGAATCCGGAGAAATAGATATTCGAGAAACTAGAGGAATTCTTTGGAAAACAAACAAACAAAAATTTATAAAAATTTTGTTTAACAGAACTCTATTTTCATGACCATGTTACCTTGTGAATTTTGTTATCTTGCTTTAATCTCAATTTTCAAAGTTTTCCTGGAAGAACTCTTTAAATGAAGAAAAGACTTTAAAAGACTGCATTCAAATTTGGGGGGTCTAGAACATCTTATAAACAAGGGGAAACTAGAAACAAACAATGATAAAACAGAATTTTCAGGTTTCATTCTTAGTAATTGTGAGGAGGAGGATTCAACAATGGCAATTATGTAGAAATGCAATTTTAAAATTTATCCAGGGCACAAACTTCAGACAAGTAGGAAATCAGTCATAGAAAAGCACACCACATAGATCTGGGTATCACTTCTTTAAGATGACTAGTCTTTGGCTTCTCGAAATGAACAGTTAAAAACCAGGACGTGACAGATACGAGGTCTGCAAAGGGATGTCTCAGTTAGGCAAAGATGTTCTGCTGGTTGTGGGTACGGAAGAGCTCCAGCAGCCTCCCCATCCTTGAATATATGGTCGATGAAGCCTGTCTCTTTGTTTTGTAAAGTGCTGTGAGAACACAAAGTTAAACTCTCCCTCCCCTTTCTCTCAACCATATGGCTTCTCCATGTAGAGATTTCAGAGCTGCCCTGAGAACATTCTAGCCCCTAAGGATCCCGGGACTTGGAAGGCTAACCGAGGCAGGAGAGATCAACAGAGCAGGATGCTCTTTGTGACTGGGATCCACCTCTGTGATAGAAAGTGCGAAAACTTTCAGCTTGGTGAGGAGTGGGGAGAGAGGAGCTCTGAAGATGTCTTTGCAGACGCTGGTGGATAAGAGTCAGGAGCAGTAATAGGAGCAGGCGTTTGGTTTGGCAGACTCACGCTGCTGGGAAGCAGAGCAATGATTCAGAAAGCTGACTGAACCCTAGCAGACAATTAGCTGGCCTTGTTTTGAAGCATCAGATGAGATTTCTTGAACTTGGCTCTTTGATTCTTAGAGTGCTTGGAATTCTGACCGTTTACAGTGCCTATAAAGGCAACGTGTTGAGGATCTACTACTCCGTGCACGTCCACCCACAAGGACAATTTACACTCAATAATCAAGTAATGCTAAATAAATCTCAGTCTCAGACACACGGTTCTGGGATTGTCTCTAAATGTTTAATATAGCACAACATGCATTTTCCAACATCTTGCTTTGGAGCACAGTGGTGGTGGCCTATTGGTTAGAAAATGAATTTCGGTTTAGGATTCATTTCCTGGGAAATAACTCCGGTCTAGCTAGCTCTGCCTATCAGTAGATGTGAACTGGGGCATGCCACTTGACTTTCTGAGGCTCCGTTCCTCTTGGAATAATACAAATACAACAATAATTGTATCAATATTATTGTTACTAATTGTTAGTAATTACTATTAGTTAACTAATTTTTAATTATTATTATTATTAGGTTGTTGAAGGAATAAAATCGACAAGCTTTGTGCAAATGCTTGACACTGCTTCTTTCCTTATGTTAGACTGTGGTGGTTGGTGGGTTGGTTGATACACTGATTGAGAGTTCTTGTAGATACTTACAGAAGTGATTTGAGGTTAAGATTGGTGCAGAGTTGTTCTGCAGAAAATAAGAACTGGCTGTTCTTTTGCCTGCCTCATTCTTCTAACCAACATTAATAGCATCCTCATTATGCCTGACTTGTTATTTTGTGCTAAGAACAGAATGCGCTGCTACTGTAGACATTGAAATCTGGCCTCTTTTGATGGTTCTGATGGTTCGTATTGCCTTTGGAATTGTTCATTGTTTTTAATTTCAAAGTTCTCTTTCAGTAGCTTGCTGAGTTAAACATTTCTCTTGTATTTGTATCAGGAAGAGAGTATAAACTTTCCTTCCTGTGTTTTCTTGTTGACACCTGGGCCTGACAGGGACACAATGAGACTAGATGGCAGGGGTCTAGAGAGAAGAAATGCGCCTCAGATCACTGTTTAACCCTTTCGTGCTCAGGCCATTTCAAATTCTGTCTGGAATAAGGGAGGGGGAAAAAAAAGCAAGAACATGCCATACTCACAATTAAAACAGTGCATGTAAGAAAGAATAGTTTATTGTCACATTATGCAATAACAATAATAGTCACCACTTATGAGAATCATTGGGACTACGTCTCAAGTCTTCTGATTCCCATACATGGTACTAAGTGCTCTGAGGGTTTCATTTTCTTTGATCTTCACAACAACCCTTCTTTACAGATAAGAAAATCAAGGCTTGAGAGCGTTGGGGTGGCATTCCAAAACAGTAAATTTCGTCTTATTTTATTTACATATAGCTAGTAAATAACAGACCCAGGATTGAAACTAGATCTATCTGACTTCAAAACATATTCACCACCCCACATTTAGTTTGAGCAACCCCTGCTACATATATCGACTGAGTATGCTTGAAAAATAAGGTACATTCGATCTACAATACATAACATCTTTCCTTGGAAATTTAAATTTAATGTTTAGTGCTTGTATATTATTTTTAAAACATAACTTCTTTTCCCCTCATCATATCTACAGTTTCTTATTTTCTCACAATGTGCTTACCAGTCATGAAAAAATATTACTTTAATTCTTAATTCTATTTTAGTAAATTATTTATTAATTCATATAATTTTTAAGAATTCTGAGTTTTATTTTTTTACTACATTATTTTCTTTCTTTTTTCTGTCTTTTAATGTTGAGAATCACATCACATGAATTACCAGCACCTCCATTTCCCATTTCTTAAAGACGTTTTTTTCTGTTTATAGGATTTTCAGGATTTAGGATCTTTCCCCACCCCTGTCCCCTACCCCCTCAGGTCTATTAAAGTAATTATGTACAAAACTTTTATATCGCACAGGAGTGTTTGGCTAAAAATAAAATTTTTGTCCCACCCTTACCACCAAGTTAATTTTCTTGCTGGCAGGAATCTGAAGTTAGACTATTAATAAGTCTTTTGGTCTCACGTGACTAAGTTGTTACTATTTCTCAACTTCCTTACTTGTGAAAGACTCATAACCCCCTTCCATTTTCATTTACATGATGCAACGTACACACACACACACACACACACACACACACACACAACGGCTTGGGACTTTTCATTAGTGGTAGAGGTTCACAATCCCTTACTGGAAACTTGTGGGGTCAATAGTATTTCAGAATTCAGAATTCATATGTACTGTATACTCCCGAATATCCCCGGCAGAATCTGTTGGAAGCACTCCATAACAATACACTCTATAACTCTGTAGCACGAATGAGTAAATATTCACTATAAGTGGAACAAATAATGCATATCAATAGTCTTAAGTCAAAGTTAGAAAAAATGTTCAGTTTTTAGAGCTTTTGTTGAATTTTGGATTTGTATTTACAGGCATATGGCTTTTATTAGTGGAATTCAATATAAAATCACAAAGCTTTATGTTCAGACCAATTACAGTGCAACACGATAGCTTGCCTTACCTAACTTGGTTTTCCAAAATGTCTTTACTATCCAGTTGGACCAATGGGATGCGAGTAAATCTCTTAGTCTCCTCTGTTGGGATTTTGCATTCCATTCCCCTGTAATAATCTTGAAGGAGTCTCTTCGTATCTTGGAAACGGTTCAGCTCTGCCTTTAACAGCAAATATGAATGTTAATACCCAACAAAAAACAAACTGATCTGTATATATTTTCCATAAAGCTCTGTGAGCACTATTTTAAAACATTTATGTTGAAGTCAATTTTCTGGAGATTAAGAAAGAGAATTAGCTACAAGTATATATGTAAAATTTCATAAAAATTAAAGAAAACTGGTGACTTTGTGTTCTCTGTACTCATTGAGTATGATTCCACTTAATAAGTTGACATTTCTATGTCTCTCAATATTGTGACAAAAGATTGTATGATGTCTGAAGTAGTATAAATTAGTATTTTGACATTAAGAATTCTTCCTGTCTCCCAATCAGCTAATACATTAACAAACATTTGAGTGTCTTCTGTCAGAGGTAACATGTTAGTTAATTTGAGATACCAAAATATTATACATATACATAAAACATACAGATACAGATACAAATACCATAAACTGAAATACAAAATAAGACTAGGTTTTGGTTCTCCAGTTATGGAGAAACGACAAAAAGTAAGGTAAAGAGATGAGGGAGTGTTTTCTTTTTAGTTTCCATTCTTGCTCAGTATGTAAGGTAGGGAGGTCACTCCTATGCTCACAGTGAAACCCCTCTGCTGGCTTTGCCAGTAGGTGCCTTGAGGAGCTGGTGGCAAGGTGGGCATCAGTTATTCACAAGTGACTCTGTGCCAGCCACGTCATTTCCTTTTGCAGTAACGATGAAACACACATGTAGTGAGACCCTGCATAGTTCCAAATACATAATTGTAGACCATGAGTTTTCCAACCTGTTCTCTCATTAGGTGTCAGATGAGCTGTCATATCGTGCTTCTCTTTGGCTGTGTAAACGTGACCTCCAGACTTTGCTTTAGTTAGTGGGTGTACTTAAACCAATACCTGAGGGCTTAAAGACTGAAGCTCTTATTCAGTGTATTCCATGATAGCTAGTTAATTACAGAAAGCATCTTTCCTAAAGAGAATGAAATTTACCTAGTGTTCAAAGCCCTTAGCTAAACCTAACCCAAGGGTATTTATGAAGGGATCCTTATATTTATCCAGCAATTACCATTGCTATTTATTTTATAAAACATTACAAAATAGTCTTGTACTGTCGTAGTCACCGTTTGGAACAAATAAATGTCTGCTTTGCACTGTAGTCTGCAAACAACAAGAATCGTTTCAATAAATTTGTTTTTGATATTGAAAAGCTATGCCAAATTGCTCCTGAAAAGCTATTTTCTGCATTATTAAACTTTTCTAGCTAAATGAATGAAACAGAAAAAATCTATTTGGTTAATTTGAAACTATGTTATACAGTAAGATTACCATTCATATATTATTAAAAATTATGGAACATATTTAAATACTCTACTTGGATTTTAAACATAAGTATATATATTTAAATAATTTTTCAAACTAGCTTTTTGAAATGATTAGAAAAAGTAAACATTTTTCTCTTTCCTTGACTAAAGAAACAAGTTGAATTTTAAAACATTCATATGTGAACTAATTTCATAGTCTGACAGTAAGTGTGTGTACCTGTTGTGCTTAAATTTGGTAAAACAGTAGAGAGAAAATGAGTCTTGTAAACTATATTCATGAGAACCTGCACAATATCACACTTAAAATTAGTCACATGCAAATGTAAACTCAATTTGTACAAATTGGATATTGATGAATAACTTTGAGAAATTGAAGGAATGTGTTGCAAGGTTATAAAAAATTATTGTCATTAAATTATAGCTTTACATTATTTGGCAAGTAACTTTAAAAATCAGGAAATTATTTCCTCCTTAACTTAGAGAACTGAACTCTTTATGATTAAGTTCAGTAGATCTTATTTTATACAATAGGTACTTGAGACCTCGTTATATTATTTTATATAAAAGATTAAGGGGCATAATTTGACTCATATATAGCTAACTATGAATAAGATGTCATTCTATATCTAATATTCTCAGATAAGCAGAATTGATCAAGATTCTGCTCGTGTTTACGATACCTAGTTAAACAATGCTTTCTGATTATTTTTGTCATGAAAATCTTAGTTTTGAAAGGAATCTTAGAAATAATCTAGAATAGCATTTTCTAAAATTTATTTTGTAGAAAACTTGTCCTATAAGCTGTTACCTTCTTTTCTCCTAGTTGGTTTGGATGTAGATTCAGTTTCTCAGGGCGTGAGACTTAAATATAGGTATTGTTGAGCTATAAGAGTTATACCATTTCCAAAAGAGGTATGTATTGCTTAGACTAATGATTCACAAAAACTCTCTATTACTTTTACGTGCACTATTGGATTTCAGTTATTTCTGCTATAAGCTTTTGACACACCTGTTCCAACATGCAATCTCTGCTTGCCTAAACTGGTGTCCTGCGATGCTACCCAGACTGGTTTTGGCTGCTTGGGTGTCTCACTTTAATCCTTTGTACAATCTACGTCTTGTACCTCCCATCTGGATCCCAGAGTTAGTAATTGATGAGGCTGTTCCTGCCTCTCAGGCCTCTGATGACTTTTCAGGCCTCCTGTGGTCTAAATCTGTCACTGGTGTGTCCCTTTGAAACTTGAAAGTACTAGCATTCATGGTCATTTATTGATCAAGCATTTATGGAACACCTACTATATGCTAGCTCTGGTGATTGTCAATTAAATATTCTCATTTCCTGCAGGAGCAGCTTAAAACTAGAAATGTCCCCCTTTCCATTCTCCATCCTTAATGTTATTCTCTTATGAAAAAATACTCATGTAGACATGACTTGACCATGACAGCCTTTATATTCCCCTCAGCTTGACTAAATTTCAGACAGTCCTCTTCCTAATTCTAGGCTCCTGACCTCCCTGTTCTTAGAGCATTGACTTTGGAAAACTTGTAAATCATTTCTCTGTCTCTTTGAGATGTAAGTCTTTTAAAGAGCTTCTTTCCAGTTTTGGGACCCAGAACTATTTTTCTCTGGGACCTGGGAACCATCTCTGTGATCAAGAAGAGAGCCCCCTTCTCTCTAAGCTCTTCCCCTAGCTTTGGAGGGTGACTTGTCCAAGTGGTAAACTCCCTCTCGTCATGAAGATTGGACAACATTTACTCTCCTTTTTGGCAAGGCCAATGAGAAAACACAGATGTCCTATTACTTGCCCCTCACCCCCATTCCAGCTCTTAAAAACTCTCCATACTTATCTTGGCAGAGCTGGGTATCCATGCTTGGTCTGTGTTTTCTCCCTATTATTAATAGTAGTCTTAGAATGAAATTAATGCTGGTCTTTCTGTCCAGAGTGATTTTCTATTTAACAGGCTGCAATATAAGTTAATTGGATTGTTCTAATGAGTGGGCTGCTTTTCCAATTCAGACATATACTTTTTTCTTGAGTCAAATGCTTGCTGAGTCTGATCTAGCCCATGCTTTGTGGCAGGGATGCTTTCCTGGGCTTCAGCTGGTCACCTTGGGTGTGTGCTATGAGAGGCTGACCAGGTAACAACCAGTAGAGACATCATCTCTGGGTTACCCTCCACACCTCTAGGCCACCTAGAAGCAGAGCTGATGAGTGATGGCTTGAGATGCTCCCAATTCTGGTGCTTGTTTGGCAGGGGCCAAAATCATTTATTTCAGCTAACTTCCTGGGCAAGCTGGAGCTCAGGGCCGGCAGAGTGCTGTGAGTAAAATCAGCCCTGAACAGACCCCTTAACTTCCCAAAGCAATCGTTGCACAAGGAATGATGTGGCTGTGGAGGGAAGAGTCTGTGTCATTGTGACCGTTGCTCTTACCTGCATCAGGGAGAAGAAATGGTTCATCGTTATTCCAGTGGAATCCTGGAACCAGCTCTTGTTAATGATGTCCAGACGCTCCTGCTCCGCCTCTTCCTTCCGGGCATCGCAGATGTCCCAGAGGCGGTCTCGTAAATCCTGAACAGAAAGAAGCTTCACCATTAGGCTTTAGGGTCATGGGTCAAACTACCTCAGTGTAATAAAATTAAAATCCTTTGCCTGCCTTAAAAATGTCCCTAAAGAAAATTTAGACGTACTGCACTCATGCATTGTATTCCTCCAACAAATACTTATTCTGCTTCAATTCTGTGTCTGAAAGACACCCGTGATCACCACAGATCCGCTGCGGTTCACTTCGGTCATGGTGGCTGTGATTTGTGCATTGTAATCCTTCCTCAGAAAACACTGCTGCTGCATTAAAATCTATCAATCAAAAACCGTAGCAAGGAAATGGGTAGAAATGGAACAGTTTACAAGGGTTCTTAACTTACTTTCATCAGTTTTTGCAAGATCATGTATGTATAAAAATGTAAAAAGAGAATAGAGCAGTTGTTTCAATCAGAGTTACCTATGACACTTTAATAAAGACTGAATGTGAGAAAAGGGCCCACCCTAAACCTGAAGAGCCCATTCATCATCCGGAACAAAGCAAAGGCAGGTTTATTTTCTTAAAACTTCAGAAGTTTCTCTGCTGTATAGTCCTGCTGAAGATGCATTGCTAAAATATTTATAATATCATTAATGTGGTTGATTTGGCAAAAACTTATTAAATCTCCCAAATAAAGACCATATGTTATTTTCTACTATCTATCTTATATGTACAAGAATTTTTCATATTTTAGGTAACTGAAAATTAAAATAAACTTAAATTAATTTAAAATATGTTAAATAGATTAAATATATAATTTAAGAGTGGAGATGTATTTTTTTAAACTGACCACAAAGACAAGCTATAAAGAAAAATTTTCTATATTTGTCTACATAAACATTAAAGGATTTTTGCATATTAAAACTCATATCGAATAATATAAGGCAAACATCAAACTGAGAATGTAATTGTAGCATATGACCAACAGATGATTTGTATCCTTAATCTATAAAGAGGTCTTAGAAATCAGTAAGAAAAAGAGTACACCACAACATAAAAATGGGAAGAAATCATAAACAGGCTTCAGGAGGAAGAGGAATAAATGACATATGTGCAGGAAAAAAAATGGTCAACTTTAATTGTAGAAATAGAAAGGCAAATTATAGAAGATACGCATATTTTGCCCGTTATATTGGCAAAAATGAACAAAAAAGATAGAACACAATATTTTCTTCATTATCATAATCCGTTTTTGAAGTGACATTTGCAAATTTTATGTGTTTAAAAATTAAGCATAATTTTAGAATGGGCAATTTCTATTTTTTAGAAATTTATAAAGAAATAAAGATGTGGTAAATATTCCGCTGGATGATATTTTACTGTGTAATTTTCCATAATAAAGGTTGGTGCTCAACAAATATTTGTTAATGAAATGGTGACTAGTAGAAATTTGTTAAATACATTATGATACAGTCGATTAATGAAATATCTTTTAGACATAAAAATGACGAGGCAGATGAATTTGTATTGAGAAAGGAAATGTATTCTATTGTTGAAGAAGAATGGTACAAAACCATATGTACACTGCAGTCACATGTTTCGCAAAAATAATTGCCCCAAGGTAGTTAACAATGGTTAACTAGTGGCAATGGGATTACGAATTTGTCATTTAAAATTTTTCTTCTTTTTATTATCTAATTTATCTACAATAAACATATGATACATTTGGAATTAGAAAAAATATCCCACATAAGATATTTTTAATTTCGAAACTTCCTCATTCTACCAACAATCACCTGGCTGATACGGGGAAGAAGTTTAGAGTCGGTCTGGCATTATGAATAAGTAGAAAAAAGATAGAAAAGGTAGATATTTTTTTGGATTTACATAGCTATTTATTACCGTTTGAGGAGTGTCTAAGAACAGGTAAAATACTTCAGCTTTACTCTGACGTTTGTTAATTCAATATCTCTTGGGTTAAATCCTTTAGCACCCCATGAATCTAAGTCACCGTCATGCTTTACTTTAATTTCAATAGCTTCGCAACTGATTTCCCAACTGGTCTCCTTACTGCTTTTACTCCACTGAAGACTCTTTTAAAACCAGAAGCCAAGGTTTCAACTCTCATTCAGATCAACACCAATATCCTAACAATGACCTTCAAGGCCTTAGAGAATCTAGTCTCCTATGATCTCTCTGACCTCATCGGCGAATACTCTGGCCCATGCTCGCTCTGCTCTGGCCGCGCCTGCCTCCTCGCTGTTCTTCACACATACCGAGCAGGCTCCCCTCTCAATACCTTTGCCTTTGTTTTCTCCTGTGATCAAAATACTCTTCCCCCAAATATCTACATGGCTCACTCAATCACTTCTGTACTGAGTTTGCTCAGTAGGGGCTCGGCGGGTGTTTTTGCAACCACTCTTGAAAGATAAGTGTTCAAACCATTTCCATCCTCATCCTTGCACCTCTTGAAAGTAAAAAGGAAATGAATTAGGGTTTCGCAGTATAAGATGTGAGTGTGTGGAGACACCGGCCTAGTAGCTCGCAGTTTTCCTTACATTCACTCTTTGGTGTAGTTCAGCCTTTGTTTCCTCATCATCCCACAAGTCCTCAGGAAGAGAGTTGAAATCAGCCTGCCATTGAGATACAAAATCTTGCTTGTGATCCGGACGCCTTAGAAACTGCTGGAAACTTGTTCTGTAAGGCATTAAGAGAATGAGATAGAGCTTGCACGTCATATCTGTAAACTGCAAAATTCAAACTTTGGAAACTTCACTTACCTAATATTATATAAGTAACCAAGCACAACATGCTGGTCTTCTCTCAGATGCCTGAGTACTGTTTTGATGGAGTTTACATAGGAATTTTCTATTAGTTCCCAGTAAGGTACTAAAAATGAAGGTATTTCCTGTTAAATGGCAAAGCATAGAAATCATAAATCTAAAGTGAAAATTCTTCTGAATAATGAGTCAAAAGAGCGGAACTAAGCAAGAAGATCAAAATGCAACTGCTAATACGTAAAACATTTGCTGTGAAACTCCTTGCTCCTTTCTTTTCTCCACCTCCACTACCTCCTGAGAATACTCATCTCATAAAGCCAGGAACAAAGGTTGTCTTATTTGCCACTTTACATTTTTCCATAGAATTTCCACAGTGTCTAAGACATAGTAGGTGCTCCAGAAATATTTATGGAATGAACGAATAAACTGCATTGTCACAGATGTCACATTTTCTTTATGTTGGAAAACTGCCCACTATGAAGAACACCTAGTGTTCATGTCAGAATGATGATGAATTATTTCTCCGAATTCACACAAGAGATTTTATCTTTGCTCTGTGCATCATGAAAATTGGCAAGTTGCTTTTATGTTATCTTTAATGATACGAACACACAATCAAAAAAAAATAATCAAAATGAAATAAAATTGAAGATACTTATTATATTCAATATAAACTTGCCGTACTCATTATTCTCTTATTGGCTGTGCATATTTACTAAGGGGATCACACATGGGAACCTTAGAGGTCATATGGGCTAATTTTCTCTCTAACTTAGAAATGCGAACTACTAGACATAGATTATCCAGTCTCTCTGTGGACTTCACTGATGTATTAAGCATGACATTTCAAGGCAGCTCCCTCCAATATAACACAACTCATATTACTGGAAAATTCTTCCTTATGTTGAGTAGAACTTTGCCTTCCTGTAGTTTCCACTTAGCCATAGCGGTGCCCTTTGGAGAAGAACAGACTATATTCATACATCCTTCCCTATGACAGCTTGTCAAACATGTGAAGACGTCAGTGAGGAGAGGTAGGCTGGGATTCAGGAAGAAACTTGCTTGTTTTGGGATTCCCAGCATCCGTGCAGCACATAATGGATGCTCAGTAAATGTTAATATAAATGTAATTCAACTAACCCGAACCCAATTTTATCATCTGTTAAATTTTTAGGAGACTGGGTGGCTTCATCTATTTCTAAAAGTCTATGATTCTATGTCCAACCATACTTCAAGTATTCATTCACCTAAATTAAATATTTACACTTCCTTTAATGCTCCTTTGACATTATTTTAACACCCTTTTCTTACCTAGTTTCCCCCTTCTGTTTCTAGTTTGTCATGATCTCCCTTAAAGGATGTGGGATCCAGAAGGGTGATAAAGGCCATTTTAAATAAGCCCACCACACTAAACCTCTCACCTGGTTGACTTCAACCTATTATTTAATACTGCATGCATGAAGAGTTGCTACCTAAGAATGGACCTAATTAGACTAACATCCTGCTCACTGCTCTCATTTCTCTATAAGAACTTCATGAGAAGTTGTCAAATACTATTTTAAACACAAGATATATGACGTCTTTGGTACTTCTCTGACCTGCCTATCCAACCTTGCTATCAAGAAAATGGAATGGGCCAGTTCAGCAGGACTTAGTGAAACTGTGTGGGCTCTGGGTGATCAGTTTTGTATTTTATAAGTGCTCAGAAGTCATACATTTATAATTATCTCTGAAATTTTGTCAGGGATTAATGTATAGCTTATTTGTCTACACATTACTAAATCCCATCTGCCTTTCATTAAATATTTAGACATCTTCCTACATCTGGCCGTCCAGAATCTCCTGTATCCTCTGTGACTTCTATGAGTTACTGGTAATGTTATATCTCTACATTCTTCCAGTCTCTGGGATGTAATTTTTCTGTATTTGGGGGCTTGAACTTATGTGATGTGACTAGTCGTTCAGCTCTATCCTTTCCAATTAAACAGCCTTCTCTTCGTTGGAGAAGATTGAGCATAATAGGAAATCAGTAGGCAAAGCAGATAGTCGCCAAAGTTTCAGAGCTGGAAAGCAAAGAAGACCTCTCACTTTGCCTTTGCCTCCTTGGTTCTCTCTGCACCTTCTCTTGTGGCTGGCAAAGGGGAGGGACCAACACTTTCCTCAAACTTGGCTGCTGCCTCCACCTGAGAGAGCCAGATATGAAAGCAAGCACTGTCTCTCTCTCTGTCTCTCTCTGTCTCTCTCTGTCTCTCTCTGTCTCTCTCTGCCTCTGTCTCTGTCTCTCTCTCTCTCTCTCTGTATGTGTGTGTGTGTCTCTTTCTCTCTCTCCCTCCTTCCTCTTCCACGTGTCTATTAAGGTAAGGTAGATCTGGAGCCCTAGGAAGGAGGCCTGGAACTAGAGTGATCAGATAACGTATATGCCGAGTTAAATTCACTGATGATCTGAAATTCAAATTTAACTAGGATGTCTATCTGTCTTTCCTTTTCCTTGGCAAGCTCTGCAACTCATGTGTGAGAAGTTTAGGGTGGGAAAGGACTAGAGTGGATCACTTGTCCAGCTTTATTTTCAGACTCTAGGCCATTTCTAGTTGTAGCAAAAGCTGTTCTCTGCATGGTTCTGTTTAGGTAACTAGCAGTCTGTGCTGCACATCTTCTCATTGTCCCTCCTGACCAACTTCTATCCTTCATTCTCCGCCCTGCGCAGTGCTCTGGAAGACTACCTTACGAGAACGACCCCAGGAAACTCCCTTGCCTTCCACCTCCTGGGTAAAAGATACGAGAGCAGGGAGAACAGGGGGTCTGGTTATGTACTTCTCTCTTCCTTCGTGCTGAATCACAGCGGGTGGCTGCATCCCTCTGCTGAAGGCCACAGCTCCTGTCAGATGGCCCTCTCCATGCCGAGGGCCTCTCGAGGGCCAAGCATCTGCTCCTTCTCCCCATCTCCTCAGGCCTAGGTGCCATAAGGGCTGCCAGTTATCCCTTTTTCAGGGGTATGTTTCAGGGGTATGTATCCTTATATGTTTCCTTACCTGCTGGTCACACATATGTAAATACTCCCTTATTCAACTCTCCTTAAATTATCATCTGTTTTCTGCCAGAATCTTGACTGCTAGATCTGCATGGGAGCTGGTGCTCTATTTCAGAGTTAATGTTTGTTTGTTTGTTTAACTCTTATCCTCTATTTCCTTTTTGTTCTCTATGATTTTATTTCTCACAGGGGCTTCAAAGTTTGCAGTTAAGGATTTCAATATTTTCGTCCCTTTCTCTCTACCCCTGCCAAGTAATATTATTTAAATTTTATCTTCTCCCAAATCAATTCGATATCCTGCTCTACGACAGTTTTTTAATATATTTATTTTGAAAAGCAATCTCTGTTTGGCTGAGTAATGTCAGTTATACACATCTATAGTTATTTAATTTAATGCTCTCATCGTCACGTATTTCATGTTGTAATTTCCCCTTTGATGCTAATTCGTTCATTCATGCATTAGAGTTGTTACATCCTCTGCACTGTGCTTGATTCTGTACTGAACACGGCGTATTATTCTTCCACGTGTTCCCTCCCCTGAAGAGTTTATAATATAATAACAGCAACACCACAATCACTGCAATTCACGATTGGGTCTCAAATGTCCGGGACAGACAGTCTGCGCTGGGTTGGAGGACCGCATTGGGAAGAGAGGGACTGAGTCTTGAAAAAAACAAAACGAAAACAAAACTCCGTATCTTTTAAAAAGTTTTAAAGGAAAGACCATTCTATGTGATTGTCCCTAAGATGATGTACCTATTAAAGCAACCGGATGTGCCTGGGTTGCCACTGGGCTTTGCAGTTGTCAGGGGACACAGAACTGAGTGGAGCGTCCAGGGCTCACCTCAGGCGACCCCTCACCTTACACTACTGTACCCACTGACAGTTCTCGAGTCTGATGGGTCCTCGTTCTTTGATTAGTACACTTAGCTTCAAAAAATGTCTTCTATTTCTAAAAAAGTTAGAGGTTAAACTTCATTTGAAAGCATTATGATGGGAGCATGAGAACATGAATGGAGGGCTATAATTTGCTGCATATGTGTTCTGGGGAAGTCATTCTTCCAGGAAACTGGAGCTCTGCTTGTCCTTGGGAAGAAATTTGTCCTTATAGAAACCATTTGTCCCTCAATTTCAGCACTCAACAGCAGTTCAAAGTATGACTCAGAAATTTGAGGGAACAGAGAAAGGATGAGATGTGGGTAAATGAGTAGTCTCAAAAATCATCATGGCTTTTTTACACACACACACACACCCCAATTACCGGCTATGAAAGGCCTTCTGGATGGTGCAAATAATGGTATAAATCTTACTACAAACAGGAAAAAGAATAGATTCTACTATCTTGAATCAAAACTGCCATACCTCAGGAATTGGTTCATTCACATAGACCCATTCTTCTGATCCTGGCTTAGGCGGTGGTGGCACTGTTGGAACAGGTGACACATCTACAGATTCAGCAGGTGATTTCTTTACCAGTACTTTCCCTCCTGGTGATTTTCCTTTAGGAGAACCTTAAACACACATATTGAATCATTCCATTACAAGTGGAATGGGACCAGATTCTGGTGGATGAATATATCTATGATTGCCATGGGCTTGAGGTAATTCATAAATTATTTTTTAAGCAATTTTGGGCAGCCTTACCAAATCAAAAATCAGAAACCTCTTTCTCTACAGCCCCCAGATTAATCAATAACAAAAATAGCAGTATTTTTTTTTTTTAAAGCAATCCAACTTCTCTCAATCATTTGGCTATGAAAAGCAACTTGATATTTTATTTTCATCTCTGTCCTTGCTTCCATGATAAACATAGGATTCTTACAAAGTTTAGAGTTTAGAGCAAAGTGTATTTAACTTATTTTTTAAATTTTACTGCAAAAATTGGAAAATTAAACTCTCCACTCTGAATGAGAAAGAAGGCAGCTATAACATGAGTGATGCTCTTGGTGTTCTTTGAAGCCCAAGGGAAGAAGAGGGAGGAAGGAGATTATTTTAAGAGTTAGCCAGAGTCGATGACGAATGTGGGGGAGGAGAAGCAGGGGCATCGTAGCTCCTGATTATTCCCACGTTCCCTGCATGAGGCACAAGGTTTCTGAGCAGGAAACTATATTTCTTGCTACAGTTGTAAAGTATGGATGAAGGTAATTGCTGTGCCGTAAGCCTGCTGAATTAAGACATGAGAGAGAGAAGGGAGGAAGAGGAGAGGGAGGACAGAGGAAGGGAGAAAAAGGAAAGAGAGAGGAAGGAGGAAGAAGATGAGAAAAAGGAGGAGAAAGAGGTCTACTTGCAGTTCAGAATCCAGAAAGGGCACATGCTTCACTTTCCGTGGTAGCATCATGAGGGGATCTAGGCCAGTCAAGTGACACCCTTATGGTCTGAAAGACCTTGTGACTGACCGAAGTACCTTAACTCAGAAAGAACCATTTTCCTTAAAGGATCAAGGCTATTAGATTTTAGAAATTCATTCCATTTAAATTCCACTTACCTTCACATTACTTCTTGAGATTTTAGATGCAATTTATAGATGACTGTAGATTTGGGAGCTCTTTCTTTCCCCCAAATATATTTCTTTAATGAATATTATTTAATTATAATGCTCTTTAAGAAGTAAATATATCTTTCACTTTTATACTAGTTAAAATATATGAATTAAAAGTAGACGGGAAATTGTCAGTTGTATTTTGTGGGCAGTTAGGTGACTTCTACTTACACATTTAAAAATAGTATCCATCATTCACCATTATTCACAGGACTGAAGTCCTATCTAGATTTTTTTTTTTAATTTAGAAAAATTTAAGAAAGTTTTTGTTTAGTCAATAATCTAAATGTTCATATATACTTTTTTCATATGATGACTTTTGATCCATTGACCTGAAACTTTGGTGAAATAAAAGTGATAACAGTATGACCATTTTAAGATAAATTTCTCTAAGAATAATTCCTAAGAATAACTTTGTAATTATAAATGTGAGACTGGAATGAGTTTCTTTTTCTTCTTCACATATTTCAAATATTATTAAAGCCAATAGGATTTTAGTAAAATAATAGCAAAAAATTTCAAAAGTCCTTGGAGTTTTTTAAAGTGAGGTAACTGCATGGCTCCAGTGTATGTATTTTACTGGCTGAACTTGTATTTGCTTATGGCTTGTTTGGAGTGTGTATACTTTTAACTAAGGATGCTCTTAGAGCATGTGCACTATTCTGCCTAACTTGATGATTTGGTACCCAGTATGTATAAGTATATTTAATTCCTACTTTTGATGATTCTATGATGACCCTTCGTTTGCTTTTGTTGATCACAAGGAGAAACAAGGGATGAATAATGTAAATATAAAAATTATTCTCCTGTTGGTAAATAGGTGAGAACTGAGAATAAATTATAGCTCTTAACATTTTAGCTAAAATTTTTATCTCAGTGTTAATTCACCAAACAGATTCAGTTATATAAGCCCACCATGTCATATAATCAGAGAAGGGTGAGATTCTTTTTGAGAATCACGGTTATAAATCTTTAAATGCCAAAAATAAAGATATATTTTAGCACATCATTTTGTGAACATTGTACTCTTGGGCAGCAACTACATTGGTCATTTGTAATGAAAATTAAACAAAGTCACACACTCTGTGACAACCCATTTGAATGTACCCTGAAGAATGTCAATTGTCTTTATCCATAACTGCATTTCAATCTTTAATTAATTGGTCCCTATAGCAGCTTCAACATAAATCTAACTAATATTCTTTTAGAGGCTGGAATTTTCTTCTACCAACTGGCAATTACTTTAAAAATTATATCCCCTCCATCTCATAGAAATAGTTAAAAGAAAATAGAAAAAAATGTAAATGAAATTAGGGTCAGGAAAAATACAACTTAAAATAGAAGGTCAAAATCTTCTATTTTAGAAGGAGAAGAATTAGAAGGCATATACTGAGAACTAGGTCCTTGCACAGATACTAAATCTGAGCCACTAATTTGGTTCAGAACTTCTAAAGAGCTAAAATAGAAAAAATAATGCTATCAATTAGCTAATTATCTAACCACTTGGAGGACGAAAAGTTTTCCTGACCCTTGATTCTGAATGAAATTTCTTACCTAGTATTTCTTTTTTCTTTTTTCTTTTTTTAATGCCTATAGCACCTGGTCTTCCTAGGTGGTCTTCCATCCAAGTACTAACCAGGCCCAACCCTGCTTAGCTTCTGAGATCAGACGGGATCGGGCACGTTCAGGGTAGCATGGCTGTAGACCTCACTTAGTATTTCTAATAAGGCTCATTGAATATTGTAGGGGGCATACCATCCCTTCAGAAAATATAATGCCAGGTTATTATTAGTATAATGAAAACCTCACCTCCACTGTTGTGTTATGTCCTAGAGAAAGTTGAGGACTTTTATTCCAAAGTGCTTATCAATGAAAGCAATTCCACGGGGGCCCAAGAAATATGGTCTGATATATAGCTTTCTAATGGCATAGTTTAGCCCAAGGATAAGGCCTATGATATCTATGATGAATGGATGTTCTGTATATTAGATATTCTCTAAATTATTCCTTACAAGCAACACTTGTTTTCAACAGGAACTTTGCTAAGAGCCAGGCTGCAGAAACACAGGTTATATTCTTTGTCAGGGGCTTATGGTTTACAAATGCCTGAGAGAAGTATTCGGCGTACACTACTATGCAAATCTAGCTTTTCACTGAGATGGTTAGAAGGCATGAATTCAGAATTATATATAATCATATCTGTCTTTATATGCTGTACCTTTTCTTTTGAGTGACGTGTCACCTTTCTTCCCTTTTCCTTCCTGAAGAGATTCCTTCTTACCATGCAGGGATTCTAAACAAAATCCAACATATAAATATTATTGGTGATTTTCTTCAATAATCTGAGCTATATGATTTGTAAGCAATCAAATACTATTTCTCACAGATAAACCATTACATCTGTGAACCGCATAAAATGACTCAGGCCTTCACTGTGAATTAAAATTCATCTGAAGACAGACTATGGTTAGAAATTTCTTGAATGATAGCCTTGATAGTACTATTCTATTCTGTCACAGTAAGTTTAATATCAACATTTCATGGTGGATTTGATTATAAACTCTTTAATGCAACAGAGCTGCAGAATTTTAAGTTAGTCATCAGACCATTTGAAGCATGTGGCTCTATTTGGATTTATTTCAAGTGAATGATCCTTGTACCATAAGACTGGATCTGTAACAAGAATGATGCCAAAACACCTTGAAGAAGAGTTAAATAACCACATTACTTTGATACTGTGCATCCTTGAACTTCTTTTGACCACACACTTGGTTGCCTTCTGACTTTACATATCCATTTTGCGTTGAATGTAACTTGCAATGCAAAGGATAGATTGGGTATATTCATCTTAGATTCCCTGAATTCTAGTTCAAAAATATATTTGAAGGGCGAAAATGGGAAACTGATGACCTGGAGGTCAATAAGATGTCCCAAATAATAAACCAGTTCCTTGAAAAATTTCACTACTTCTTGCATTATTCACTAAATAGTTTCAATCATTTTCCTTCCTTTGTCCTGAGCTACATTTTTTGTTATTGTTGTTGTTGTTGTTTAGTAGATGGACGAATATATGAGACAATATAAATGCCTGTGATGGAGAGACCCTATCTGAACTATTCTTGTATTTAAAATTGATAGTTATAAGAAAGTGTAAAAGATGCATAGTACATATCCTTACATTTAAATATATCTGACAAAATTCCATAGAAATAAGATAAGTGCAAGACATAGAGAAGGATTAACTTTAAAACTTTAACTTCTAGAAAAAAAAAATCCAAATAGTTGACCACCAAACACATAAATAAACAAATAACCAAACATTTGAATGCATTGCTTTAAAAAAAATAAACTTAATAATAATAATATTAAAAGTCTAGATAAGCTGCTAGTTCCTTTCATGACAATATGCTGGGTAACCAATAACTTAACTAGCTCTAAACTTAAGCACAAGGCAACCAAGAAAAGAAGATAAAAATAGAGATATCTAAGATACTGAATTTATAATGTATCGAGGGCAAGTCTAATTTCTGCTGGGAGCAGCATGTACTTGGCCGGCTTTTATTTTTAATCAGTTACAAAATATATCCTGACATTTGGAAGTGGATTTGATCCTGAATTCTTTAGAACATAACTGTGAAGTTTTGCAAATTTAATCCCAAGTGTATTTGAAACAGAGATAAAATGCAGAATCATGTACAATGTAGAACTATATTTGGACAAAATGACTGTTAATACTCAGTGTACTATGCCTCCTTTTTTACCTCATTTCCGTAATTCTTTTTTTTTTTTTAGTAAATAATTCCTCTTTTCTTTTCCCCTAAAGGAGACTGTAATTGGGTGTTTGAGCTGGGCATGTTCAAAGGCCTTGGGCTTTCAGTTCTAAAATGTTCTCTTTTGAAAAATTTGTAAGTATTTATATACAAATAAACAAATGTGCTGGAAATTGCCCTCCCTAAACTCGTTTATCCAAGCTTCCCTGAACTGTAGAGGCAGCACAGCCTGTTTCAATGCCCCATCAATGCTCCAAAGCACTGAGATCTTCCAATATGCATCCCTGTTGGAAAGCAGTAATCGGGCCTCTGGGGATTGACACTGCCATGCATTTTTTCCACTTGAAATTATTTATTTATATCTGTATTTATTTATTTATTTATACGTCATATGTATATTGAATTGTGTGTTCCCCACCCAAAGTTAAATTTTCTTCTGTCACCAAAAATTGTACCCCCTTAACCCTTATTCAACTCCCCATTTCCCCCTTTCCTCTGGTAACCACTAACCCATTGTTCGTGTCCATGAATCTCTGTTTGTCATTTTTTTTGTTGCTTTCAATTTTATATCCCACATACGAGTGAAATCATATGGTTCTCAACTTTTTCTGTCTGACTTATTTTGCTTAGCATGGTAATCTCGAGATCCATCCATATTGTCACAAATGACAGTATTTCATCTTTTCTCATGGCTGAGTAATATTCCATTGTATGTATGTACCACAGCTTCTTTATCCAATCATCTATTGAAGGACATTTTGGTTATTTCCATGTCTTGGCCACTGTGAATAATGCTGCTATGAACATTGGATGCATATATCTTTGTGGATGTTTTCAAGTTTTTTGGATAAATACCCAGAAGAGGGATTCCTGGGTCATATAGTAATTCTTTCTTAGTTTTTTGAAAAACCTCCATACTGTTTTCCATAGTGGCTATACATTCCTATCAGTTGTGTTTGAGGGTTCCTTTTCTCCCACAACCTCTCCAACACTTGTTATTATTTGTCCTGTTGACGATAGCCTTTCTAACAGGTGGGAGGTGGTACCTCATTGTAGTTTTGATTTGAGTTTCCCTAATAGCTAGTGAAGTTGAGCATCTTTTCATATGTCTGTTGTCAGCTTGTATGTCTTCTTGGGAGAAGTGTCTGTTCGGGTTCTCCACTTGTTTTTAATTGGCTTGCTTTTTTTGTTGTTGTTGTTGTTGTTGAGTTGTATGAGTTTCTTATATATTTTGGATATTAGGCCCTTATCGAAGGTGTTGTTTGCAAATATCTTCTCCCATTTGGATGGATGCCTCTTTGTCTGTTAGGATTTCTTTTGCTGTGCAGAAGCTTTTAAATTTGATATAGTCTCCTTCCACACATTTTTAAAAATCAGGCACTAGCCCTGCCCTTGGTGGAAAAAAAAAAAGACAGATACAACCACTTTTTGAAGCAACAATAGCTTTATTATTCCTCCAGTGCACAGTATTCAAAAACACAATTTTACATTCACAAGAAAACTTCAGAAACTTAAAGACTGAACTGTGTTACAACCAGAAACACCAGAGATTGGTTTGAAGGGATGGCCTGGGTACAAAGATGCCCCTAATTGAGAGCAGGCCAGGGGAAGAAGTGAGGAGAGAGCCGTGGCCACAGGTTAAAGGCCGGTTTTGGATAACGGCAGGCTCACTTGATATAAAATATAGAATCATGTAAAATGTAGAACTATATTTGGACAAAATGACTGTTAGTACTCAGTCGTTCCTAGCTCTAAAAGTCATTTTAAAAACTTCCATTTTTCCTCCAGACCTCTGAATTGTTTTTTTTTTTTTTTAAACTCCTAGTGAGGTCATGGGAAAGGGTGTATATTTAATTCGTAGCTTTGTGTTCTATTGGTCACCTAATAAGACAAGTATTTCTTTAGAGTTTGTGAATTTTGCCTTTTGGTAAGCCCCATTTTATTGGATGGAATACAATGGTCTTTAATAGACCATAACATATGTTACTAACAAATTTATTTGCCTAATATAAATAAATGTTAAAATATTCAGACCCATCTCAAATCTCCATGAAGCAGGAAGATAATGAAGTTTAGAAATAGGACCATGACACAATACCAAGAATACCTGGGTAGACTCGTATAACTGCACAGCCAGCCTCTTATCAAGCTGCAACAAGAAACTAGAGCCACATTTCATTTCGTATACACAGCACAAAACCTGAAAATGACATTCTACCAATATCACACATTTCAACAATTAAGCACTTTACTTTTGTCTTTACTTTCACTTCTACTGCTTAACTTAATGGTTAAGAATCTAGAAAGAACTTAAGCTAAAAAATATTCTCTATACAAGCTCTTTATCCATACATATTATATATCATAAATATATGGTTATCAAGATGTCAGGTTTCTGTCCTTGTATAATAACATAGCACTGAAGTTTAGTTACATGTGCATTCTAGTCTCTGATGAGTGCTGTTGATTTGTTCCCTTATTCATGGGGAAAACTGGCTATGCTAACTCTCATTTTCTTAAGATGTTCTCACTCTACATAAAGCTCTACAGTTCAGCAAACAGATAAATCATGCTTGAAATCGTTCTCTTGATCTGCTCTACACATTCCTTCTGGTTATTCCCTGTGTCTTTCCTCTTCTCATCTGTGGTCTTATTCTAATCAGTAGATCTGAGTGTGAGGACTTCACAGATTCCCCCTACACAGTAAAGTACCTGGGCTTTGTGACAGCCATGCTCTTAGCTACTGAGGACTTTTCTACTTCCACCTGAATGTAGACCTTGGTTTCATATGATTGAGGCTGCTCAAAGTCTGAATCTAGATACATGGACTGCTACTATATTTTATAATGATTTTCTGAGTGAAAATAAGAAACTGACAAACAGGATTATAAATTATTCTGTCAATCACCTGCTGGTGGTTTTCCTTTTGCAGTAGGAGATTTTGAGTGTTCACGCTGAGGATGGGTTTCCTTCTCTTTTTCTGGTTCAGGAAGGGGAGGGGTAGGGGGAGGAGGTTCAGCCATGGAAACTTCTTCTTTTTTCTCAGCTTCCTTTTCTTCTAATTTCTTTTTAACTTTAAAAGGATGATAAGAAAGAATTTTTATTAGGGACTTCACACACCATTTCACTTGAGCTAAAATAAACTACCTAAATTAATATAAATTGTTTTTATTAATTTAAGGCTAAATTCATGTTTTAGGGTTCTACTTTAAGTTATCCGATCCTTAAGAGATTGAGCCTCTCTGTTTAGTAAGAAATGCCATTCCCCTTGCTTCTGATGGTGGTGGGGATGGTGATGGGGATGGTGTATGTGTGAGTCTGTGTGTGCGTGAGTCTGTGTGTGCATGAGTCTGTGTGTGTGTGAGTCTGTGTGTCTGTGTGCATGTAGCACATAGACAAGCTTGTTGAGGGGGCACCAAATGTAAAAGCAGCAACTTAGAAGTAGCTAATATAGTGGAATAGAAAAACAAAGGATTATTTCAAAATTCCCAATGGAAAAACAAGGTGAAAAAATGTAAAGAAAAGGTGAAGAGCAATGTGATAGAAGAGGTAGGGTTGGGTTGGTGCTGAAATATTATGGGAAAGAAATGTACATCACCAATTTGAATGAATAATTAGATGTAAAGCACTTGTACTAATACACAGTTGTTTTAACCATTCATTCATGTCACAACTATTTATTGATCCTGAATTGTGCCACAACAATGAAGTAAGACTATTACTACTAGTAGTACTTCATTGTACTACCACTGCTACTACTACTAATAATACAAACAACAGTAAGCACATTTCTGGTTGCCAGAGATACAACAGTAAAACAAAAAAGAGAAAAAACACTGAAGCTTGTAGTCCAGTGGTGGGAGGCAAACCACTGACATGATGAATTAAGTTAATTTAAAAAAGGTGTTGGAAGATGGTAAGTGCTATAGAGAAAATAAATAGAACGGAGTACAGGGGATCAGGAGTGCCGTGTGGTGACTGAGTAGGATAGGATCACTGAGGAGGAAGTGTTTGAGCAAAGACTTGAAGAAAGTCAAGGAGTGATCCTTGTGGAAATCTGATGGAAGAGTGTTTCAGGCAGAGGAGACAGTTAGCCCAGGGCCTTAAGGGACAAGGCATGGCTAGTTTGTATTTTTCCAGGTTTCTGTTATTGTTAAGACCCTTTGCCTCTCATGATTCAAGTTCACCTTTCCTAGCACACTGCCCTGCCTTTCCTGATCTTCATGCCCTCCATGCTGGAAATGTCTACAACTGTACTGAGTGAACCACTGGCAATGAACCCCTACATTCTTCTATGGCTATTTCTTTTTATACACCTTTCTTTTGCCCTTAGATTATTCTTTTCAATTCAGCAGAAGTTTCATTCTATTAGATGTTTCTCAAAGTGGAAGTTAACTTTTTTTTTTGGATTATAAAGTAATACATAATTATTGTTTTCAAAAATCCAACAATTTAGACAAATAAGTAAAATGGGAAATTGCCTGTTAAGTCTCCTTGCCCTTCTCCTTCCCCCGTCATCAAGTACTGCACAGACCGCCAGATTCTTTTCTGTGTGTGTGTATGTGTGTCTGTATATATATTTAACACATAGTTCAAAGTGTGTCTACACTTTTAAAAACTAAAACTAGACTATTTTATATATAACCTACTTTTACCTACTTAACATTATATTATGGTCATTTTTTTTTTCACATCAGAGTATACATAAGCGTACCACATTCTTTTATTATTATTATTATTATTTGACTTAGGGTGTTTGTTAATACAGAGTACTAAGCAGGTAAATGTTTATTGTTTTAATGTTAAAATATTTGTTAAGTAATGAACTGACTGGATGTAACTCTAAGTGACAGCTGAGTCTGTTAATGTGATCAGTGATTAGAATGTGAAGATCTTTAGGAAAATGTTTAAATGAGCCCAAGAGCTGGGAAAAACACATTGATTCTAACCTATAGATCTTGGAAGCTTCAGCTTAGAATCTGTTTGGTGTTGCCTCCCAACCAAGACTGTAGGATTCCTGTGGGCGCTTCCTTCTGTCTCTCAGCCTAATTTTATAATACTGAAGTAACACGTTAAGCATCTTAAATAATATATGGATTGGTTTTTACTTTGTTTCTGAAAAGTAGACTCTTAGATTTAGGAGCTTATCTTTCTAAATATGATCTCCTAGATCCTCATGACTTGTGGCTTATACCTATGTGTTATTTTGGTGTCACTTAACTGATACATTGTGGCAGTTAGGTCACAAATCTAGTGATGGGAGACAGCTTGCTGCGAAGGCAATTTTAGAATCCTTGTGATCATCGACCATTTTTTCTTATACTAAGAAATTGCAGTTGCCCATATAATTAGGGGCGATTGATTAAAAAAAAGGGGAAATATTTATTTCTCGAATCATTTCTCAAGGGCAAAATTACAATTGCAATCGGTCATTGGCAGAGTATGAACTTCAGAGCTCTTTCACTAAGAAATCCCAACAATACTGCAAAAAGTTAATAGGCAATGACTATTGGTTAGATGAAGAAGGAAGTAGGTCAGGATGGTTCAATTTGAGTGGGACATATCACAGAAGCAGGCTTGCAAATAACTAGTTAATAATCAGTAGATTCATACCAATGCAGGAAGACTGGGGGAAATAAACAGCCTAGTATTTCTATTCTAAAAGGAGAATTCACTTGCTGTTTGCTTATAAGGCTGGAATTCACAGATGAAAATCTTTACCCTTCTCTATGACATCCTTAATTTTAACTCTATTTTTTTTTTACATGAAAACAATGCTTTCAGCTAGATGACCTCTTTTGATTAAGTTAAATTAAAACAAGGATAAATCTTTTATTTAGAAACATTTGTAGCAGAAAGCTAAAATCAGTAGTAGAAGACGCTTATAGATACTATGATCCAAATAGAAGAGAGAACTTTGCAAAAACACTTTCACTTCCTCCTAAATTCATTAAATCCGCACATTTTAGTTACATAAGCTCAACATCATAAAGAAATGTAATTACCTTTATTTTCCTTTTTCATTATTTCAGTCATAAATATTTCTTTTACTTTCTGGCATAAAGACTCTTGATCTACTTCAGCATTGACTTTTATCAAAATATCTTCTGGATCTGTAAACCATTTTTCCAATAAAGGCCAGTTGTCCAAGAAACCTATAATTCTACAAAATCAAAATATTATATAAATATCACATGCTGATTTAAATATTTAAGTAATATTAAGCATGACTTATCTGACAATGAAAATATATGCTGCCAATTAGGTTAAATCTGTAAGAGTAACTTTAAGGAATCTATAGGCAATGGTAGAATATTTGCTTTAAGAAAAAAATAATGCCATCAAGCTATATTTTTTAAGATATATGAAAGAGTAAAAGAAGATTTGAAAATGGCATTTCAGAAAACTTTTAGTGTAGATTCAGTTCTCTAAGAGAAAAATCTAAGGAAACATCACCTATGCTCATAGAAGAACTGAAAACATTTTTGATGGCAGCTGCAGCCTGAGCCGCCCAGATTATCTATCTTTTTCTTAGAGATAGAAATTGAAGAGATCTTTGAATAGGTGTAGATGGTTCAGACTTATTTGCTTTACTCAAATATATTCTTGGAATAATTCTTAAAACTTTCCTGTCTTCCCTGAGAGATAACAGGCTTAATGTAGCTCAAATAACTCTTCCCTGGCTTCCTCCATATTTTTAGACTAATCAAGGTTTTATACAATTGTCTAACTTTTCTTTTACAATGAGCAAATCGCACACAACCAAAAGAATAGTTTTTTTAAGCTTAACTTCATTTTAGCAAAACAGAAGTTGTTTTAGAACTATATTTTGTGGTATGATGCCTGGCTCTTTGAAATTCCATGATCTTCATTGGCATTTGCAGAAGGAGGGCTGAATTCGGATTTCACATAATGAAACTGTAAACTCATGTAACCACAAAGGGAAGCACTGCCTGATTTAATTCTTTTCTTCTCAGATTATGATGACCTGTGCTATGAAAGCAAGCACATAATATTTTACTTTATACCAAAGCTGGTCAGTTTTGTAAAAAACTGAATGTTAGGAAATATATCTTATTCCTAGATCTGATGATTCCAAAGTGATTGTTAGTCTGTACAAAGGACAAGAAGCAGGACAGTGAATTTTAAACTGACCTATGCTGTATCTGGTCTCTTAAATTCTGGTCCTCATCCACATCTTGGCTTGAGGCGGCTACACGTTGACAGATAGCTTTATGAGGAGTTTCCGTTGAAAATGTGTCAGCTATAATATGAAAATTACTTAATTAGATAATTTGCAAAAACAGTCACAGTTGCAGAAGCACTGTTAAAATGCACTGATGCAAGAAACTCAAAGAGATATGGTTCAGCCTTTGGTTCCAAATTACTTAGAATGTTTATTAAGATATTGAAAAAGCATAGTTTTGGAATCAAAATTTAAATTTTCTTTGGAAATTGGAGAAAATGAAGTAAAATACAACATTAAGTAGGAGTTGAAGTTTCAATGTAGAGGAACTCAGGATTAATTATGAATAGATGAGAATTAAAAAATAATAGGTCATCATGAATAAGAAACGAGTAAACAATTAGAAAATCACTACCGGGGTGAACATGAAGTCAAATATGCATAAAATTATTTGTCAATATTATTGTTACAATACAATAAAGTCATTTATCTTCCTTTCTAGACTTCATTATTTAATCTTTCTCTGTAGAATAAATACAAAGAAATAGACCACAAGAGACCAAAAACAATAACCAAAACAATTTCAGCAGCTCTGACTAAGTCTTATTCAGGATTAGTAGTATGAAGTCCAGAATACTCATGAACTTAGAATAAATGGAAAATCATAATAAGAAAACAATGTCTAGAACTAGATTTTAAAAAATTAGAATTACTCAGTCAATGAAAAAGAACATCGAAGAGTAAATTACTCGTGTTCAGGAAAATGAAAGACCCTCATAGGATATAGCAAACAATTCTTCTACATTCATGCCAAAAAAAAAAAAATAGTAAATGGATTTAGAATACAGAATAATGCTTTTAGGCTATTTATAAAACTCAGAGATAACTGACATCAGAATGGGTGATTGAAGAAAATCATGGGAGCTCTTCTCAGGAGAGGCACATTCTCTCGGTCACTTTCTCCTATTTGTCAAGGGCTTCGGCGCATGGATAAGCATTCCTCTCTTCCTGACCCCGCCTAGGCATTGGTCCCTTTCTCTCCCCTTCCAGCAGTCACCACTGTGGCCACATCCTGGATTTTGTGGTCACTTTGAATGGCTCCATCCTGCAAACTAAGTGACTTACTTATACTCTTATTCTTTGTCTATCCGCCACTCCTATATAGCTGATAAATCTCTCTAACATCATCTAGTCCCTAAATATCCTTTTCCCCAGGTAACCAGCATTATCCTGACTTCATTTTGTTTTATGACAAATCTGAATTGCATGGTTGGACATTTCAAGTTCTCCCCCTCACTTAATAACTTCAATTTCTGTGACTTAGACAATATTCATCTCCCTTTCCAAGGCTTACGCTTACACTGGTAGACATCTTTGAAGAAAAATACACAACTCTGTGACTTGTAACCTCACTAATGGAGAGCTAGAGTGAGAGTAAGCGCTAAACAAATAAATACCGTTGCCATGGCTCTTTCTTTCAGAGACAAATCTCTTGAGAGTTATCTCCACCCATACTCTCTGCCTCCTCACCTCCCATTCATGCCTCAAGCCCGGGTACCCCATTCTTCCCAACTCCTTTGAAAGAACTCTCATTCTGGTCACCAAAATGTCAAGGCCAGTGAATGTATTTCAGTCCTTACCTTATTCTATTTCTCTATTGCATTTATAGGTAAAATCTGGCACATGATTCTTAAATACTTTTATGATGTTATTTTTATATTCACAAAAAAAAGAAACTTGTGAGGTAAGATTGAAATTCTATAATAGGTCCCAAATTGCAGAGTTCATAAATGGCAGAGATTTGATTCCAGCCAATCTGACTCCAGGCTCCAGACTTTTTAATTTTTAAGGTGTTCATTAAATTATACCTGCCAAAAAGAATGCATATACAAATATACAGCTCAAAGACCTCACGATCTAAAAATAGCACCCAGATCAAGAAATAAACATTATCAGACCCGGAAGCTTCCTCTTCTTTCTTTCCAGTCACTATTAGTCACAAAGGTTAAGTATCCAGGGCTTGCACTCAAAATCTCTCTGTACCTCTCACTATACTATGAATAGAGTTGCTCTTTCTCACACGGACTGATGGCCTGAGGCACAGGCTGGGAACCCAGGTGTCCTCTACTCTTCCATTCTGACATGCTCTTACTCCTACATTGGCTGTTCCCTTCCTTAGGTCTCCCTGGTCTCCTGCCTGTTGGCTTTGAGTCTGGTCCAGTCCTCTCTGCCTAGCCCTGTCTGGACCGATATTCAGCCTTCGAGCCCACTTGGCTTTGGCTGTAGGCTGCTTCTCTGCAATGCTGTCTTCAGGTTCCTCCAAGGATCCCAAGCACTGAAGGACAGCATGCTGCCCCTGACCCTAGCAACTGGGCTCCCCCACCATAACCCTGGCCTCAGGACCCCAGACCCCACTGGTCTGGAAGAGGGTAATATAACACTCTCATTTTGAAAATCTGTCCTCCCTTTGCTGATAAGATGCTGCTCTCCCTGGCTTTCTTTCTTTTTCTAGCTGCTGCTTCTAAACACCTTCTTCCTTTGTTCTCCCCATTAAATTCTCATGTTTTCTTGGGCATCATCCTGGATTTCTTTTAAAATATAATTTTCTTTCTAGATGATTTCTCCTACCCTCAAATCCTTACCTTTAAGGCACGCTTCCTTCCTGACACCTAGACCTATTTATAGTACTGTTCTCTAATATCTTAGCTTAAAAGTCCCACAGGCACTTTGAGCTCAACCTGTCCCTAAAGGACTCTATGTGTTTCTTTCCATATTCTCTAAGCGAATGGTATCAACTCCACCATGTGAGGTCTTCAGCCAACTGATACCTGCTTCTCAGAGTTAACACACAATTCAAGGGAATAATGTTACCAGATCCTTGCTTGCAGCACAAATATGGTTTATGACCTTCGCTAGGTGACCCATCAAGGTGTACTAGACAGTTCAAAGAAGCACCTCCATGCATGCAAGTCTCATAAAGTGCAGCACTGTGCCGGGGAGCTGCCCATTTGATGGGAGAGTTCAGTGAGATCTTTGCAGTTGGCCTGGACGTTTCCACTTGTTCCAGTGTTGGTCTGCCGTGCTGAGCAGTGGCAGTCAAAGCTGGAGGCAACTGTGCTCTGCTAGATAATTCTTTGGAAGGCTAAAAAGGAATCTTTATTATCTACTTATAATTGGGAAAATTCACAGATTCAGTCGAGGAACAAATAAACAAAGGGCTTTGACTTGTAAACAAAAATATCAAAACGAAAAAGAGAAAAGAGGTGTCCAGCTTACCCATGGTGTCAATCACGCGACCTAGTGAAGAATTATCTGAAATATCTAATAACATGACAAAATCAAACACAGCAGGAGGAAGAGGCACTGCTTTGGCAGCCGAAGGATCAACAGCCAACGTGGATAACTGTGCTTTCTTTTCCTCCAGTTCTAAGGGGCTTCTGTCGCAGCCTGTGAGAGCTTCCTCCAGAAGCTTTGCTTGGTTTAATGTCATTGGAAAACCATCGAGGACCCAGCTTTGATCCACAGGTATCTGACTGAGTTGAAAATGGACAAATCATTAACGTTTTGATAGACACAAGTAGTTTTGGAAATAATGCAATGAATCCTGCCTTTATCTTTCTTTAAATTCCACGATAATCTCTTTCCACATAAATTTTATTACTTTAGAGCTAAAATTAGGTTGACTAATGCACCACAATTATTCCATTTGTTACAATCCTTCTGTGGCTGCCTCCTGCCCTCCAAGTCTACTCAGGAGGACACAACGTGCTATTTTAAACTAACTGGACACGACTTATTTACCTATTGCATCTTTTCTCTCACGACTTTGAACCACTTACTTCAAACAAACTGATCTTTGCACTCTTAAATGAGCATGAATTGCATTCTCTAGCTTGTGTGTTCATAGGTAGTTTCTCTTTTGGACCCGTTTCCTCATCTATACTCTACACATTGTGGGATAACATACTTCACAGGGTGGTTGTGAGGATGAATTGAAATGATGCATTTTAAGAACCCAGCACAGAGCTTAGCACATGGTGGATATTCACATCGCTCACCTGGAGAACCCTTCTCATGCCATCCAGTGCATGATCGGAATGCCTCTGGCTCTCATTCACTTCACCATACAACTGCTACTTACTTTATTTCTCAACTTGGAAAAATTCAAGTGAGTCTTATTTATCTCAATTAAATTCTGATTTGCTGTAGGGTAAGGACCATTTCTTGGGGGTTTTGCCCTCAGTGCAGCATCCTCTACAGAGAATGGGTGCTCTGAGGATTATTATTTTAGTTCTTTAAATTGGAAAACAATGTGAAAAAGGCATACACTTCAGCTTTGCTAGTCTGAACCCCTAAATGATGCAAAATTGAGATTCTGGTGTTTGGATTAAAAGTTGAGATTTTGTTTCTTTCTCCACTGGAACTCATATTAAACAATAGAATCCCCTTTCTAAAGGTTTACAAGTCTGCTGTGGTGCCTGCATGTGATCCTTCCGACATATGGCAAGGAAGGTGGGGAAAAACTGAACTTCAGAGAGGTTTCATTACTTGTTGCAAAACTGCGAATAACCCCAAATCCAGTGATGCTTGCACAGTTTCAGGCTGTATTCACATCACTGCCTCTACTTCCCCCACTGAGCTATAAAGAGCAAGACAAGACTACAGTTCTGCTTTTATAAGTTTTCTGGAGCTTGGGAAAGTCTTCTGCATTAGAAAGGATTTGTCGGTTCGCAGGCCTAAGATGGAGAAGTTTCTTGAGCACCTCGCCAGGGCTGGGTGACCTCTTCTCCCACCACAGTCGGAGGAGCTGCTTCAGAGCAAGGAGGAGATCAGGGTCATACTTGTTCAGCTGTAGTGTGAGGACACCAGGCGATGGGGAGTGACGAGGCCTGGGGTGTGGCCCCGGCTACGCTACGGACGTGACTGGATTGCCAGCCTGAGCTCCCATGGGCCTTTCTTTCCTCATTGAAAAAGGATGGATTTGGACTAGATGAAAGGACTCCACACGGATGACAGCCCTCTGAAGGTGCTTTGGGGTAATGGGATGGTGGTGGGAGGGTAGTGAAGTTCTGAGGTGATGAGTAGGCTCCAGCTCCACTGATACCACAGCCGAAATCTGTTGTAGAGCTGATGTTTTTCATATTCAATCTTTTTTTGAACAAGACGCCCCATGGGTAAAACATATGTTATGCCAATTTGGAGAAATGTTACAACTAAGAGAACAAGATCCCTTCCCGCTCAGCGATGTGTTCAAGGAGCAAACATTCGAAGACACATCACGACTGAGAGGCAACTTAAATCTTTAATGAGGTCTCAAGAAAACACTAAAGGGTAAGTCCATTCCAGATGCATCGTGAGATTTCCTTAAAACCTCCTCTCCTCCCCTCTTTGGCCTCACTGTTTCAACACCACAGAGCACAGCTGCCCTAATCCTATTCCTCACCCACTCCCACTCCAAGCTCCCCCAAACTCTCCCACGGCAGCCTGGACTCTTTTTCCCATTCTGCCACGCCTCATCTCTTCATTATATGGATTGACGGAGCCTCTAATGGCTTCTTTTAATTTCTCCTTTTTCTGTATTACAAAGGAGGGGTAAGGAGAATCCCTCATCCTTAGAAAGGAACAAGAGAGAGAGATTACGAATAGCCTATTTTGACATTTTCTTTCTTTCCCATCACTTATCACCTCTGTGCTATGCACATAAATTACTTCTTGCCTATGCAACTCTACTTTCTCACTGCCTTTAGACCCATCACTGTCCAACTTTTGCATCCCTGGGTTCACTCTCTCTTCCTGAAACACAAAACGAGAAAGTACGTTGGCCTGTGAACACACAGTTAGGGTCTCTCCCACCATAACCTGCCCCTTGGCTTTTCCAAGCAGGTTCTGATTTCTCCTTGAAGTCCCCACATGGAATAGAAATTGACCTGCATTCACAACTGAGTGAAAAAAGTCAGGGATGGTAAAGGGGGAAGTAAAATATAGGCATGTAAATCACAAAACATATCTTGATCATGCTGTATGTTTTCTTATATAGATAAGTAGTATTCATTAGACATTAAAAATAAAAATATTCCTATGTTATTCTGTACATACCTCTATCTGATAGAGGATATAGTAAATAGATTCAAAAAAAGAACACATACTTAATAGCGTTCACCATGATGCTAACTAGCAACGTGTCAGGAATGCTCTTTCCTTTCTTCAGTAACTTTTCTGATTTTGCACCAAGCCGAGCACGCACAGTGAGCTGCGAAAATAAGCAATGAATGGTAGAGTACAGCTAATTTAAAAGCCAGGTTCTAAATATTTGGAGGAAAAACAAACAAACAAACATTAAACGGTCATGCTCTCTGGTGAAGACACTGATCGTTTGTCACAATTCTGGAGTCAGGCAAGCATTTAAGGAAACCGTGTATGCAGATTTTGAGGTTCCTTCTCTGTGGGTTCCCTCTCTTCCGAGATCTTTAGTTTTCAGCTGTCCTGGCATCCTCTAATACCTTAGATAAAAAAGATGGAGGCTTTCTGCTTGAGATCTAGCAACTCAGCGCCATGCAGATGGGGCATGCCTCTAGGGTAACCTGTAAAAGCATGGCTCCTGCCCAGTGACGCTTCATTCAACAGTCACTCACATCCCATAGATTTTCTGCCTGGTTTTTGTTGCTTGCTTGTTTGCTGCTTTGCTTTTTTTTGCTCCCTGCTTTTGGTCCCCAGATAGTAAGCTTTTCTATTTTGTCCAGCATTAAAACGTTCTCTGTAGAAGGGCTAGTCCAACAAAGCTGCCCTCCCTGCATGGACAGGAACTTCTCTAGCGCCTATTCTTAACTCAGCTACCAGAGCCGAGCCTTTTATAAGTTAAATGACATTACATTGCTACTCAGAACCCTGCAAGGATTTCTTTCCCCTTTTACTCCAAATGTCCCAATCATTGGCTCTAAGGCCCCGGCTGACCCGGCTCTTTTCCTTTCCTGTGCTCCTCGCTAAGCTTACCCCTTACTCCTCTGTCCCCTGCTGTGGCCAAGCACCTCTCTGCCTCGTGGTTGTCATCCAGCTCCTCTCGGCACCTGAAGTGTTTCCTCAGATCCACTTGGCAGACTCTCTCGATCTGCTTTCCATCTTCTTAAATCTCGCTTTCTCAAGAAGGCCTACTCCATGTAAGTCACCAAACTTCCCTCTTTCCCATGGCCCGACCCCCTGAACACCCTTATTCTGGTCTAAGGCACTTTTTCTATTCTCCTGGCATCCTCGTCACCTAATAGATGATTTAATTTATTTAATTATGTGATTATGGTTTGTTATCTGTCTTCCTCTTTTAAAACGTAAACTTCATAAGGTCCAGGAACCCTGTCTTTTTTTATTCGGTGATATATCTCAACTCATTACCACAGTGTATGGAACAAAGTATGCCCTTTGAATTGAAATGAATATGAAATTTGGGCAGTTGGTAACTCAATATATGTAAATATAAAAAATAAACTTAGCCTCCCTGTTAATTTGTATTTCAAATATACAGACTAAAAATTATAAGGCCGCCTTCATCACTTTCTCTAAACCCATTTCCCTCTCCATCAGTCATTATGCTTATAATTTGGTATATATCTTTCCGAATTTTTTTCTATCTGTAAACAGTTTTGAAATCTAAAATATTACAAAATTGTTTGTCATGATGAAATACATAATAAAAGTAATCAAATGTAATAAAAATAAAGTAAATAAAATGCTACTTAATTAATATGGCCATTCTATTTGATGACAAAAAATGTTTCCATTTATAGTAAATGGAAATATTAGTTTCCACTGAAATGACAATGATAAATATGCAGAATATTAATAACATATTCTGCAGAGTCACCAAAGGGCTAAGGATTAAGTCTGGGAAAATTCTTTAAAGGGAAAGAGAGTGTGAAAGAAAATAAAAGGCATAAATTAAGTGGTAAAGAAAAACACACAAATATATATTTGGCATAAATCTGAAATAAAACTAAAAAAACAATGTGTTTACTTTTTTACTTGGCAAAACTAAATAGCAATTCCCATTGCTTTAGAAGTAAAGAATGTTAAGAATATAAAGAATATTAAATTAAATCAGATTTAGCTAATATTTTACTATCAGATTTACTTTAAACCAAAGAGGAGCTCATTATTATTTCATTCCACTTGAAGACACACCAGAAAGCTAGGAATCATGATACATTTCAGTATAGCAGTAGCCAAAATTAGATTAGAGTACTTACTTTAGAGAAATCATCATTCAATTCAACGTTTTCAGCTTTTGGTGTTTCATTGGTATCAGTACCTAGCAACAGGAAAAGTGGTGAGAACAAATGCAATATTTACATCTAACGACCATTTAGCATTTGACCGTCTATGGTTTTGGACAGCTGGGTTATCGGATCCAGCTATGTCTGAACTACTCAGTGGAAGGAAGTAATAGAATCACCACAGCACGGCTTTTACCCTCATTCCACAACGTAAAGATCCTGGTCACCGTGTGGCTTGGTGTTTTCCGCTTCCTCCCCGTATGACTCACTCATAATATTACCATTAGAAATACTTTAATACAGTTTGGGTTT